>NC_059440.1:20461495-20772120 GCF_021028975.2 Sphaerodactylus townsendi
GGTGCTTTGTAGCATCCAGGGATGAAATGACTATCCCAGAGGACACTCAAGATCTGCAGATAAATGTGGCAAGAGAGCGAAGGTTGCTGTTTTCCTACTGAAGAGTATAGGGCCGCTCCTCTACACCTATGCATCAGAGCCTCTATACATGCACGCAGAGCAGCCAAACCCCCCGAAACAGTTCCTTTTCATCCCACCAAAGTGATGGTGGAAGAAGGCATACATATGCATGTGTGTTGTGAGAAGGGAAGGGAGTTAGTTGGAGCTGAGGTTGCTTGTCTCCATTGCTCATCCTAAACTCCCCTGCCCTGAAGATATTCATTCTGTATACTCTTTTAAGGGGGTAGTGAGGATCTTAGAAGCCAGAAATAAACGGCAGAAAGGAAAACATGGATGGCGCCCAGAATTTTCACTCGCAGGGTCTTAATGCTTCATCTCCTTAATTTGCAGCTTCATCACAACAAACTTTGCCCTGCAGTTCTCCTCCCATGGGATGCGGCCGGGCCTTACCACCGTCCTGGCACGGCACCTGGACAAGAACACGATGGGGTATTTGCAGTGGCGCTGGGGCATTCAGTCAGCAATGAACACGAGCGTCGTCCGGGACACCAAAACTAGCCATTTCACAATGGCATTTCAGGTAAGATTTTCCTTCCCATTCATCCAGAAGCAGCTGTTTGCGGTGGGAAAGGAGGCATCTTGAGTGCTGGGGGGAGAGCTGGGTCTGTGTTAGTTTAGTTATTTATATAGAACGTTGGTGTTCTGCCTCTCCAGACCTGCATGAAGAGGCTTGCTGCTGAAACGGTAACAACAATAAAAATGGTGTCAATGAGAACGGATATAAAGCAATAAAATATCCATAAAGACAGCCAATAAAAGCAAGCCAGAGTATAAAATCACTTTAAACAGAGCAGTCTGAAATGTTGATTAAAATGAGCTGAACATAAGATAGCTTTGAAAAGATGGAACTGCTTAGTTTGGGCAAATAGAAACGTTTTCGCCTGGAGCCTAAAAGAGAGTATATTGGGCATCAGACAATCATTAAGTGGGAGGGAATTTCCAAGGAAAAGCCTATGCCCCATATTCTATGAATTGGTTCAGTCCTTTAAAAAATCCATCTAAATATCTTGTGGCAGGGAGTTCCCTGAGCTCAGTGGACACCGGGAGGCAGGGCCTCCTCTTGCCTTTCTGTCAATCAGCTTCGGGGTCACAGAGCCTCAGTACACAAACAGATGTTAGAGGCGATGTAGATTCCTTGACCATTCGTTTCTCTGCTGTTTTCAGCTAGGCATTCCTCACTCCTTCATGATGGTCAGCTACCAGCATAAGTTTCAGGACGACGAGCAGACACGGGTGAAAGGATCTCTCAAGTAAGCCTGTGCGAAAGTGTGACTCCTGAACATACCGTGGTGGTGGATCTGACTCAAGGGTCTGCAGCCTGTCACGACTAAAGAGCTAAATTATGTAAACATTCAGTGCAAGAGATCAACAAACTGCTGCTGTAAGAGAGCCCAATTGCCTAAGTGGGAATATATGACAACATTACTGATAACTGGCCTGTCAGTTAAAAATCCAGAACACATGTGCAGTCAAAAGAGTAGTGCTTGCGATTCCTTTATCAGGAAGTGGCACACACAAGATGTTGCAAGAACTGATATACACAGGAACATCCTTCACAGTTCAATAGCCTTATTTTTGGTCCTTGCTGAGCCATATTTGGCTCTAGAGCTGCAGGTCGCCGATGCCTTTCAAAGTGCTTCTGCGGATGCGTTCCATGCCCGAGAGAAGTTGCTCTAAAGGCTGGGGGGTGGGGATTGGGCATGTCATCCTAAATCACATCTTCAATGCACAGAGGCGTACCAGCAGAAAATGGTGCTCAGGGCAATACTTTATTTTTACGTCCACCTGACTGCGTCCGGCCCTACTTATGGCCTTCTCCCTGCCTTGTTTTGCCCGCCAGCTGCTGCCGCCTCCCTGCCTCATTTGGGGGGTTTGCGGCTTCGGTGTGTGAGGGGCGATTTTGCCCCCCCCCCCACAAGTTCAGATGTGTGGCGCCCAGAGACATGCAACACCTCATGTCCCTTTGGCTGGTATGCCCCTGCCAATACATGTGCACGGTAGTGAAGCCCTCAAGCCCAGAGCTATGGGGGCTCTTTTCAGGCACAGACCAAGAAAGTGTGGGGAGACCTGCCGTTCTTCTTTCAAGTCTTATGCAGGCACAAGGTGTGCACCTCCAGTACTGTGCAAAATCAACCGTTTGGAAAGGTGACGCTTGCCTTTCTTCCTTACCGTTCCCCATTTCCAGGGCTGGCTTCTTTGGGACCATTGTGGAATATGGAGCAGAGCGGAAGATCTCCAGGCACAGCATCCTCGGAGCCACTGTAAGCGTCGGCGTCCCCCAGGGAGTGTCTTTGAAAATCAAGTACGTTAGAACTTCTGTCCACACGTTCAAATTAGAGTTTCTATCCGCACGTGTCAATCTCGGCCGTTGGGGCTCTGCAGTTGCTCCCTGCCTAAAGCATTCTGCCAAAATGACAGGAGGCAAAAACAGGGGGTGCCAGGGAAAGCAGTGAGCAGGTGCACATTCTCTTTGAGGGTATGATTAACTGTAGGATCTAGGAATGCCAGATTCCTTGGGCAGTTTGTTCACTGTGCCAGATCCTGCTCTAGCGGACAGGCTGCTGCGAAGTCGGACTGCGTGTTTTGATTCTGCCAGCAGAGGGCTCTGGAGACCTTCAGATGGTTCTGAAAAGCCGGCTCATGCTCTAAAGCTCGCTCCCCGCCCCTCTCATTCTAGTTTTCTCTGACTAAACGGCCCAAATAGAGGGGGTATTCAGGCATAAGCATCAGTGTTCCTGCTGGCCACAGCAGTGTCACTTTCCCCTGCATAAGCCACCTGTCGGGGGAATGATATGCAAGCAGGAATGTAGTGGTTAAGAGCAGGTGCACTCTAATCTGGAGAACCGGGTTTGATTCCCTGCTCTGCCACTTGAGCTGTGGAAGCTTATCTGGAGAACTAGATTAGCCTGTGCACTCCAACACATGCCAGCTGGGTGACCTTGGGCTAATCACAGTTCTTCGGAGCTCTCTCAGCCCCACCCATTTCACAGTTTGTTGTGGGGGAGGAAGTTTGTTGTGGGGGAGGAAGGGAAAGGAGTTTGTAAGCCCCTTTGAGTCTCCTCGCAGGAGAGAAAGGGGGTTATAAATCCAAACTTTTCTTCTTTTCCTCCTCTTGATTTTCTCTTCTCCTTCCTTCCAGGCTGAACCGAGCCAGCCAGACCTATTTCTTTCCCATTCACCTGACGGACCAGCTGCTACCCAGTGCGGTCTTCTATGCCACCGCAGGACCCCTTGTCGTCTACTTTGCCATGCACAGACTCATCATCAAGCCCTATCTCAGGGCCCAGAAGGAGAAGTGAGTGCCCAAGGTCCTAAATGTCCGGCAAGAGGGTGGAGCTGGTCTCTGAACTGCAGCAGGCTGGCCTGCCCCAAGGCCAAGAATTCAAACGGCAGCATCCTCTGTGTGTTGATTCAGTGAGAAGCACAATCTGCCAGAAGTCTCCCTGTGAAAGAAATTGGAAGAAAGAAACACTGGCTTGCATGGCTCCTGTTTCTTTTAGTGGGGCTTTTGCAGGGAAACTTTCTGACACCTTATTTGTCTCACTCACCTCTGCTCTGCTGTCTCTGACACTGAAAACGGGAGGTTGCTGCCTTGCTTTTTCCTCCCAGAGGGCCTCTCCTGCTGAGTCATAGCCTATGTCGGAAGCCCCCAACCTTCTGGACCCCTTTGGAAATGTGAGAGAGGGTGGTGGGCACCGCACATCTGGGGAGCCACAGGTTGCTTCCACTGTCCAGCTGTTTGGCAGCAACATGAGGTGAGATTTTCCTAGGCTGGTCTTCTGGGAAATGGCCTTGCCCACCTTTCCTGTACACACAGGTGCTGGAAAAGCGCCACTGGACAGATTAGCGCATATGAACACTGCATGTAGGATCACTGGACTGTGTGATCAGAAGTGTAGGAAATCGATTTGAATCTTCCTGAACTTGATCTCCTTTTTCATTAGGGAGCTGGAGAAGCAACAGGAGAACACGGCCAGTGATATACAACAGAAGAAGCAGGAGGCAGAAGCTGCTGTAAGTCTCTCTGTCTCTCTTCCTTCCCAGAGATAATATAGTTCTTGGTCTGAAGCAGCCCTGCATTTTTAGGGTTTTTTGTCTATATCACATATTAAGCACCTGGCCTGGTGTACTGGTTAAGAGCAGGTGGGTTCTAATCTGGAGAACTGGGTTGGATTCCCCACTCCTGCTGAAATGTTGGAGGTTGTTGGCTAAGATTTCTGCCAGGCACCTCTTCACATCAGAGCTTTTTTGCGCTTCTTCTGTTGGTTTTGATGGGAGGATGGAAACATCCCCTCTGGTTTTATATTCGACCGGTCTTTCCAGATGGAACTCCTCCGTTTCTACCTGCACGCTATCTTTATCACAGATTTGCTTCTGTCACAGTGGCTCCTCTCTTTCATGCCTTTGACCGAGAGGGTGAATTCCACATTGTCTGTTTGTGCGGCTGTAGGTGCAGCTGATGCAAGAATCTGTCCGAAGGATAATCGAGACGGAAGAAGCAAAAATGGGTAAGGATCTCTGATCTCTTTTTCCTGCTCCCAGAAGCCTGCAGGTGGAAGTTGGCAATGAGATGAGGTTTCATCTGCTGTCTGAGAGCCAGCGTGGTATAGTGGTTAAGAGCCCTAATTGTTTTATTGCTTGTTGTTCACCGCCCTGAGTGGTGGGATATAAATTGGATGGATGGATGGATGGATGGATGGATGGATGGATGGATGGATGGATGGATGGATGGATGGATGGATGGATGGATGGATGGATGGATGGATGGATGGATGGATGGATGGATGGATGGATGGATGGATGGATGGATGGGTGGGTGGATGGATGGGTGGGTGGGTGGGTGGGTGGGTGGGTGAACTCTAATCTGGAGAACCGAGTTAGATTTCCCGCTCTGCCGCTTGAGCTGTGGAGGCTTATCTGGTGAACTAGATTAGCCTGTGCACTCCAACACATGCCAGCTGGGTGACCTTGGGCTAGTCACCGCTCTTCAGAGCTCTCTCAGCCCCACCCACCTCACAGGGTGTTTTGTGGGGGAGGGAAGGGAAAGGCGATTGTAAGCCCCTTTGAGTCTCCTTGCAAGAGAGAAAGGAGGGATATAAATCCAACTCTTCTTCTTTGTACTCTTAATGGTAATTTAAGAGATTAAAGATTGCTGCAATTGATTAGCTTATTAGTAGCACTGCCATGTTTACTGTGTCAGCTTAGTGATTGGTCTTTGTTGTAAAATTCAGTGTCCTGAGATTCTTGTTCTCTTGGAGGCAGAGGACATCTTGGTGGGAAAATAGTCTGTTGATGTGATGTGGATCCAGCGAGAAAACATTTCGCTTATCAAAATGCCACCGCCTTTTACCTGCTGCTTGTCTTAGTATTTAGCCCTTCCTGCCTTCTCCTTTCGTGCAGGCCTGATCGTGGTGAATGCTTGGTACGGAAAGTTTGTCAACGACCAGAGCAGGAGGAACGAGAAGGTGAAAGTCATAGATGTGACGGTGCCCTTGCAATGCCTGGTGAAGGACTCCAAGCTCATCCTCACAGAAGCATCCAAGGTAAGGACCAGGTGATGACGTGGAGGAGCACTCTAGGTTGGCCTGTACAGCCCCCATCCTTCCAGATGTAGTACCCAGGGAGGGGTGACTGCCTTGGGATTGCTTTTTAGATGTCTCGAGATGCCAGCATGACGTAGTGGTTAAGAGTGGCAGACTCTAATGTGGAGAACTGGGTTTGGTTCCCCATTCCTCCATATGAGCGGTGGACTCTAATCTGGTGAATGGAGTTTGATTCCCCGTTCCTGCACACGAAGTCTGGGATGACCTAGGGCTAGTCAGTGACCTTAGTATCCTCTTAGCCCCACCTTTATGGGAACAGTCTCTCCCTTACAAGCACTTAGTTGCATCAAGTTGGCTGCTAAATGAAGTTCCTGTTGGCATCCAGGCACCCAAGCTCTGCTCGTGCCATAGATTGTGAGCTGCTACCCTCTTGGATTGAGACTGTGGCAATATCCCTTTTGCAGGCTGGTTTGCCCGGGTTCTATGACCCTTGCGTTGGGGAGGAGAAGAGTCTGAAAGTGCTGTACCAGTTCCGAGGAGTTCTGCACCAAGTGATGTCTGCCGACAACGAGGCGCTTAGGATACCAAAGCAATGTGAGTAGGAAGGCCTGTTCTTCTCCAGTCCTGTGATTCAGGGCCTGCTCTGAGGCAGAGATAATCTCAATTGCAAATTATCTGAGGGGGAACTTTTAGTTTCTGCGGTTGTTCCCCCCTCCCCGCAAACTTGCATCTCCTGATTTGCTCCTCAACATAGTGGGAGGAGACGCTACCCGCAACCACCTGGTTCAACAGCATTTGCATTTGTTTTCCTGCTTCATTGCAACATTAAATCCAGAAACTCAGCAGAGGGTCTAGGGTGGCTTGTAGAAATCCAGGCATCTGTACCCAAAAGAGAGCACAATTGTAGAGCCAGCATGGTGTAGTGGTGAAGAGCAGGTGGATTGTAATCTACGACTCTTGCATTGGGGAGGACTCCTACATTCCCACTGGGTGACCGTGGGCTAGTCATAGTTCTTCAGAACTCTCTCAGCCCCACCTGCCTCACCAGGTGTCTGTTGTGGGGAGAGGAAGGGAAAGGAGCTTATAAGCCACCGTGAGTCTCCTTACAGGAGAGAAAGGTGGGGTATAAATCCAAACTCCCCCTCAATGAGTAAATACCGAAGGCGTTTACCAGTCAGCCCTACCTATGCGATGCTAAACTCACTTAGCTACTCATCTACACCAAACGTTTGCTTATATTTAATGAATGTGACTTTTGCTCGTTTCCTTCATTGCAGACCCTTTCTAACGCCGTCTTCCCTCCCTCTCTCAACAGCTCACCGGATAGACACGGATGGCTAATTTGGCGGCGAAGCAAGGAAGATGCCAGGTTCTACACCAGGGGTTCTGCAGAAACTGTGCCATCTTTTCTCCCTGGATTCAATATGTCTTCGGGGCCACTGGAGATGCTTCTAATTTTATGATCTTTTCGGAAAGGCTGGTTTTTACACCAATTACGTTACGGGACAAATGAGACGGAGCGGCTTCAGACGAGAGCAAAGCCCGGGTGCCACAGGGCTGATGCAGCTGGCATATGGCAGGGTTTCCTGTCTTGCCATCCTCCAGGCGTTGGAAGGGGGAATGGAGGGTGGGCACACTCTCCCAGCCCCAGGACCCCATTATCTTCAGCCAGGGGGACTTTGGGAAAGGAGGGTAGTCAGATGAGCTGGAAGTGAGATTTGTTACTTGTGCAGGGTCGGGTTATTTCAGGTGAAGAATATGGGGTGGTGATGGTTAAAGGAATGAACTGTCTTGGCCCCCACCTGTCCACCCCCTGCTCCTGCGGTGGGGTGGGTGGGAAACCTCAGTATGCTCAGTGCAGCAAGACGATGTAGTGTTCACATCTTTTCCAAAATGAAAACATCTTTTTAACGTAAACTGTCCTGGGACACACTATTAAGCTCAGCAGTTGATCATGCCAGCTTGGGAATGGATACATTCGGTAAGAACAGCACCCCTGTCAGACTTCTGCCAATGGTCTCAGCAGGCTGTCGAACGAACATCCCTTCCTTGGGGCTGCACGTTTTCTTCCTGATGGTCATACTAGGAAAAGGGTGGGTGGAGGGGAAATGGGGACGCCAAATGGATACGAACTGAGGGTGCCAAATAAGCGCGAATCTCTGGGCAGAGGGGTAACCGTCCCTTTTAATGCTGTGATGTGTTAATCTCTCTGGGCCTGGGGCTGCTGTTGTGCCACCAAGAGCAGCTGCATCACCTGTTTCTGCTGGTTTGCCGGCATCCTCGATGCACCCGCTTTTCCTTTTATGCAAGCTCTCCGAAAGCGGGTGTGTCTAAATGGAAGTAAGCACGGCAGCAACTGGTTATCCTTGAACCACGCACAATGATGAGATACTTCACCTCCCACAGTTGTTTTGTGTCCTCGCGGATCTCTTTTCCGTGGGCCCCACATTCCGACCCCCTCAATAAGCCATAGCCTTTAACCTGAGCAAAACAATAGGCGATTCCAAGGAATCTTAGACACGACCTTCATCCTCCAAATCACATGTGGCTCCCTTTCTTTTTATGTGACCGATGCCTTGGTATGCTCTGTGGCCAGCCCCAAATACTCTTCCCTTCTTTCATTTTAAGTATTGTGCAGTAAAGATTCCCATTCTCCCCAGGTTCTCGGTTCTCCAGGTGGATCCTTCCAGCATCCTTCAGAGCTGTTGGGAGAAAAGACACTTTGCATGTCCGTAATCATCCCTGTAGCAAAGCAGTGATGTAGTGAACGGCAACGATTTTAATCCAACGACAGGCTTGGAATGGGGGGGTTCTCAGGGGCTCCACGCAGAGCATCAGAAGCCACACAGCTTTCTTATACTTGGACAACCGCCTCTGCAACGACAGTCTTCCTTCCCTTCTCCTCCTCTCTGTGGCAGGGAACTTTGCAAAGCGCATGACGTGCTGCTGAGGGTGGGGCCTCCGGTTTCTACTGTAACAAATAATGACAATAAAATTGACCCACTTTGTGGTAGAGCTGTGAGTGAATCTCTGGTTGGAGTGCACTTGGCCAAGGTCAATTGCGACTTCTGTCAAACGGGGAAGGTATACAGTTCCCTGAGAATGGCAAGGAGCCAAAGACGTCCAGGTAGGAGCGCTTATTCGACCACTTTGGGGAGATGGAATGGAATTGTTCTAGTACAGAGAGAGAGAGTGGGGGGGGGGGGGGGGGCTTTTTCTAGAAGACAAGGAAAACCAGAGCAAGGCTTTGGTGATGAGGTAGAAAAGAAGAGGAGTTTGGATTTACATCTCACCTTTCTCTCCTGTAAGAGTCAAGGAGGTTTATGAGCTGTTTTCCCTTCCCACAACAGACACCTTGTGGGGTAGGTGGGGCTGAGAGAGTCCTGTGTGCCAAACATAATGCTGTTCAGGTGAGCTATCCCTAGAAGGGGAGGGGCAGTATAGAACTCTAATAAAATAAATAAATCCCCATCCCAAGCCCCCTTTTCCCCCTGTAACTAGCTAGTATTCTTGGTATAAAGAAGTACTGTTGGCAAATTGTCATAGGTATGGCAAAAGGCTTGGAATAAAGCTGTGGTGCCTACTGTGACGTAATAGGTCACTCCTGGAAAAGTATTTATTCAGTGACACGATTGCTTATTATTCCTGCATATATCAGGTAGTAGATTAAGGAGTAGGTATTTCTCGTAGTGTTTGAACAGGCTCTTACTTAAAAATTCAGAAAACACCTAGTCCAGGGGAGGGGGGAGGGCGTTGAGCAGACACCATCCACTTTACAAAGACTACCTGCTGTGCATTAATTCAACAGGGGTGGCTCTTCAACCCACCCAACCCCCAATGGGGGTGGGGCTAGAAAGGCAAAATTGCAAAGAGGCGTGGAAGTATTCCTCAGCCCCTTGGGGGGGGGGGGGGAGAAGAGGATTTGTCTCTGTTGTACCTGTCTATCCAAAGCCTGCTTTCTCAGCTCCCAATATCACGAGGTGGCTCGTCCCATCTCCCCTCCCCAAAGCTGCCACTTTCCCAAGATCCGGCCTCTGAAGTGCGGCTGCCCCTTCTCCAAAAAGGCGCAGCTTCGGCCGCTTGTGTTTGGGGTTTTCTCCCCGCACGTGGCGGAGTCCCTGATGTGCAACTCGGAACCGGAAGTGGGCGCGGCATAGATCTCTTTGCGTCTTTAGGCGCCCGTAGCGCGGCTCGTAGGGCTAGGTAAAAGAAGGGCCTCTCATTTCCGGTTCAGAGGCCACATCTGCCCACGACCATAGCCAACGCGCTCGAGGAAGATGGCAGCTGACAGCCAGGAGTGCCCTTTGCCCGGGAACCGGTTCTCTGCGAGGTGAGGACAGCTGGATTCAACTGCTGCTCTTTCTAACACTAGACAGACCCTTTTGCTCCAGACATTGGGCTTACTGTATTTGCAGCACTGTGCATTTTCCCGGCACCCTGCAGCCAAGGTGCAGGGGTGCCGGATGCAGCTAGCAAGTCTTCCAGAGGATGCATGGTCCAGTAGGGAATAACTGTCAATCTGCGGCAGCAGCTAACACAAGCATATAAGAAGAGGAGGAGGAGTTTGGATTTATCTCCCCCCTTTCTCTCCTGCAGGAGGCTCAAAGGGGCTTACAATCTCCTTGCACTTCCCCCCTCACAACAAACACCCTGTGAGGTAAGTGGAGCTGAGAGAGCTCCGAAAAACTGTGACTAGCCCAAGGTCACCCAGCAGGCGTGTGTGGGAGTGTACAGGCTAATCTGAATTCCCCAGATAAGCCTCCACCTCAGGCGGCAGAGCGGGGAATCACCCATCTATTGTATTGGCTTTCTTTCTTCCCTCTCCCTTCCCTGCTGAAAAGATGCACAACGTTGTACCTTTTATGTGTCCCTTTACAACACCGAAGGACGCAGTATTGCGCATTTGCATTTTGACAAACACTCTGGAATGGTAGTACAACTGTTAACTCCAAATTGGAAAATTCGTCGCAGAGATTCGGAGGTGAAGTCTAGGGAAGAGAAGGATCTCAAAGAAGCCATTTTCTCCAGAGGAACTGACCTCTGTAATCCGAAGATCGGTTTTACTTGTGGGACATCTTTCGGTCCCCTTGGAGCAGTGGTGGGATTCAAATAATTTAACAACTGGTTGTTTACAAGCACCGTTTTAACAACCAGTTCTGCCAAAGTGGTGCAAACCTGCTGAATCCCACCACTGCCTTGAAGGTTGGCAACCCTAAAAGACAGCAATTCATCTCTCTCTTTCACACACACACCCCCTACAGAGACTGACAGAACAGGGGATGCCAGTGGGCAGAGTGGGGATCTTTGCACTCAGAATCCCCTAGAATATTGTAGCATCTTCAGGAAACTGGTTTGGGTGGGACACACATACACGCAGAGCAGGATTGTTGTTTCAGCATAAACTTTCTCCCCCTTCCAATAATCTACAAGAAGCAGTTATAAAACGGGAGTAACGGGAGTTGGGAGTAAGAAAGCAAGCTGCTACACCTTTGTGAGCACTTATATAGGAAGCCTTGCTTTCCACTCTGTGGTTTCTCCTTGCCATAAGAGAGGAACACCTTGATCTGTTAGCCGCTTTGCCTTAAGGAGGTCCAAGGGCCCCTAGGTTGCAAATATGTCAAAGCCCCAATACCCGTGACCCAGGTAAGACACCCACAGACAACCTTAGACGAGCCTTTTTTGACAAACAAAACATTTATTAAAAAAAATTAAAGCTCCAAAACTGAAATCATACATGGATATACTCAGACATGCAGATGTGTCTTCTGTTGAAAAGTCCAATAATTTGGGGTTATCAGACACACCCAGTGTGAAGATACAGACAACACCAAGAACTGAAATGAAATCCTAAATTGGAAATCCTAGCTCGAAAACCCTGAAGTCAACCCAAAGGTCTTGTTTCACACCTGCAAATTAGAGGAAAGAATCCCACTGCGATTGTGCAGAAGCAAAAACCTGAGACAGGGGTGGCCCAGGCTACCTGTCATGCTTCTTTTCAATGGGAAAGTGTCCCGGAGGCTTTTGCTACAGGGAAAACCATATTTGCCGAATGGTTTTGCCTGAAAGAACAAGCTGGGTTTGACTTTCTCAATCTTGGCAGGTCGAGATCTCCTCCACGATATTTTCCATGTGGGTGGAGTCTCGAGGTCAAGGCAGATGAACCTGACCAAAGTGGCCTTACCTAGCCTATAGGTAAAGGATGATGTAGGTGTGGAGGGAATTCTCTGCAAACATCTGTTTAGTACCCCTTCGCTTGAGTCTATGGGCACCACAGAACTCAAGATTCTTCATGCAATCCTGCATGAATTCTCCACAGGAAATAGCCACAAGGCTGGCTATTTACACTCGAGCAGAGACAAGAAGAGGGCCGCTTGGTTACGGTCTATGGAGCAGCTCAACTATGTATTTCCCCCATAAAAGCTCTCCCCTCACCTCTCTGTCTCATTGGACAGAGCGTCTGGTCTTCTCAGTGTGCACAGAGTCCTGTGTTGCTGAGATACCCCCCTGTTTTCCCACTCTGAGAGAAGCGTCTTCATCCTCGTCATCTGTTCCCTTTCGCGGCTCCTTGGCTAGAATCCCCAGGGCCTACGGCTTCCAAACTCCTCTGATAATAGAAGGGGCCAGCCCTGACCTTTCGTAGCACATAAAGAGATCTCTAACCTGCGGCTGTCTTTTGCTCCCTCCTACATATGTCTACACCCAGTCGCTCAAACAAACAAACCCAAATGCACACCTGGTCTGCTTCTCTGAGCACCTGGGGAGAAGGGACAGCCAATCTGAAGCCACATTTGGCCAGTCTTCTAGAGTTAGCAAAAGCCACGTCGGAAAAAAGGTCAGGCAGGACGACGAACCTTCATTTGCAGCCTCACCCACCGATGGCTTCTTCCATCCAATGCCCAGCTTGCAAACACTGCTTTTAGAACTGCCAGGTTTCAAATAAGGGGTAGCATCCCCAGCTATAGACCAACCACTGGATGGGGCAGGTTACCCCCCTAGTGTGTCCTTTAACTGGACAGACCTGGACGTCCCTGGGACAGAGACGGACAGCTGCGGCCTCTTTCAATGCCCAAGACACTTTGCTCCCAACCCCATCTCTAGCATTTCAATGTGCCGCTCCTCAGCACCCATGGTACATTTTCATGCTGGGGTCAGAGGGTAAGCAGCGGAGAGGAATAGACACATACAAAAAGCTGCTAACCCTTTGCTGTTGTCCACCCAGTCCTGATTTCGGGCTTCGGAATTAGTCTCTTTCCCAACAGTGGGCCTTGAAAGGACCCCAGGGTACCATGATGCCCAGCAACCTCACAGCATAGAGGGAACCCATCGCTTGTATAGCTGCTCCTTCCCTGCCAGCAGGAGTCTTGAGTTCTGCAGGGTGAGTTAATTTGCATATCAGGGGACGGTCCGCCCGCTAGTCCAGGAAATGTCGGCGCGAGCCCATCCGGGAGCGGTTGGAGCGTCGGATGTCGAACTTGGAATCCCGGCACTTCTGGCAGACGTAGACCTCGGGGACGTTGGACTTGCGGATTTTGGCGCAGCTGAGGTGGATCCAGGTGTGGCACTCGTTGCATTCGATCATGGGCCGTCCGGCAAAGGGCTTCATGCAGAAGCAAGTCACGAGGTCCCAGGAATCGTCATCTGATGGGAAGACAGTTCAGGGGTTTTGACATTTATTTGCATAAAGCATTTATCTCCTATCGTTCCCAGAAGAAGCTTGAGGCTGCTCTCAAACCAGTACGCCAAGCAGCTAAAATAATTGAGCCAATACAACTTTAAAGCCCACCAAGAGAAAACGTTCAAAGATCCAGACAGGACAGGTTCGACAGAACCAGGTAAGCATTGAGTGCACATTTCAAATCCAACTGCACAACTGTTCGCTGTGAGAAGACAGCCATCTATTTGGAGCAACCCCCAGAAAGTACCAGATAACGTCCCCCACAGTTTGCTCTTAGTAGCAGAAATGAGTATTAAGGAGATCCATAGAAGATCCTATCAAGTAGCTTCTGTTTTAGACAGAATTAAATACATCATGGTGGTAAAATAAAATAAAAAAGAGAAGCAGTGGCGTAGGAGGTTAAGAGCTCGTGTATCTAATCTGGAGGAAGTGGGTTTGATTCCCAGCTCCGCCGCCTGAGCTGTGGAGGCTTATCTGGGGAATTCAGATTAGCCTGTACACTCCCACACACGCCAGCTGGGTGACCTTGGGCTAGTCACAGCTTCTTGGAGCTCTCTCAGCCCCACCTACCTCACAGGGTGTTTGTTGTGAGGGGGAAGGGCAAGGAGATTGTAAGCCCCTTTGAGACTCCTGCAGGAGAGAAAGGGGGGATATAAATCCAAACTCTTCTTCTTCTTCTAAAAAGTACCGGCAGGTCACAGCCGATTTACGATGATCTGTAGGGCTTTCAAGGCAACGGAGGTAGTTTGCCATTGCCTGCCTCTGCATCACAACGCTGAGCTTCCTTGGTGGTTTCCCATCCAAGTATGAACCAGAGCTGGCTCTGCTTAGCTTTGGAGATCTGAGAACATTGGGCTATCCTGGGCTGCCTAGATCAGGGCAATGCATCATGAGACCACCAAAATGTGAAATATGAAATGTATTAGAGATGTGAATGCCATAGGGAAAAACCCCAGGAAAATTCAGAAAGGGGTGAGAAATGTTTTTCAAGGCACAGTTTTAACTCATTCAGAATGGCTGGCATGAATATTCTAATGTAAGACAATCTGCAACCCATGATTATAATTGTGTGCATGCTGCTGTCATATTCAACGTATTATCCAGGATATGTTTATATATGAATAATTTGGCAACAATTAATAGCTAAAGTATATTTAATATTACATTAAGGAGGTTAGTGTTTGAAGTTTTATAAACTTTAATTTGGTGTCCAAATTGCTGGTTCTGTCCTAATAAAACTCTTCTATTTATTTTCTACAGACTCTGTGTTCTAATTCCTACATTTTCTCTGTCTCTCGGGCAGCAAAATTTTACAATGCATGTGCCAAACTAGCATAGAGTGCTGCGTGCGCAGCTCCCTTGAGTACAGAGCCTATTTACAAGCCTAGCCTACCTCACAGGGTTATAAAGAACAACGTGGGAGCATGAAATAAGTAAATGAGCAAATTTTGCTTGCAGAAAAGAAATGTACACTCTTGAATTCTATAGAAATGGCTAACAATATAACGTTAAATACTAAATTATAAATGATGCAACAAAAATTTAGGTTTGATCTTTCAGTGTTTTTGCAGACTTCCATTTAAAGAAAAAAACATTTCTGCCCTGTAGAACATTTGTTCACATTTTATATCTATCAGAAACCACGAGTTCAATTGTCTTTATTATTTGTACCCTCCCTTTCTCTCCAAAGCAGCTGGTATTATTCTCCTCTTCTCCATTTTATTCTCACAGCAATCCTGTGAGGTAGGTCTGCCGTGAGTGTGTCACTGGTCCAAGTTCACACCACAAACTTCCACAGCACGAGTGGGGCTTTGAACCCTGGTCTCCCAGATCTTAGTCCGACACTCAACACCACACCACGCTGGCTCTCCATTCTAGCCAGGCACGAGACTAGACTTCGTCATTCTGTCTAATCTCCCTTACGGGATCACTGTGAGAATAGCATAAGGAATGGAGGACCCCTTAGCTCTTTACAGGAAAGATAAGATTAAAACATGCAATCAATAGCCTGCCCAGTCCTCTGTGCTTTTCACCTGTAGCGGAGGAACTGTTCCTTAAAGATCCCTCCTCCCAGCCCTTGGTTAACCATTAAGGAAAATTAGCATATGTTTAGGGCTTCAACGAAAGCGGGGGTGGGGTGTGCTTTGTGTCAGTTAACATGCTATGCATTTTCAAGGCAAGAAAGAAGGTAACAATAGGTGTTTTGTTTCATACAAATAATGATATTTACACTCTGCTATTGTTTTTATTTCAAATTGCCTGTACAATATAGGGGGGGATCATAATCTTTTCAGTGCTTAGGGCCTCTGGCTTTGCCTCCTCCCAATTTATAAGGTGTCCTCAGCTAGTGGGAGAATGAGATGCCAGTGGATTGAAATCCTTTTCGGGATTATGACCAGCAAGAGGCTTAACTGAACCAGAGCTCAGCCCCAGGATCTATTTTGCAGTAGCAGGATTCGGTTCTCCAACGCCTGGAGTTATCCTCCCAATGCATGCAAGCAGCCACCTTGCATCATCACAAGCTAGTCACAGATTCCCACAGCGGAGGACCACACAGACGCGGGACTGACACTCTGTAGAGGGAAGCCCTGGCTGCTGCCCCAGGCTATGCCCTCCCTCCCTCCCTCTCTCTCCCGGGCCACCTACCGGAATCCACCATGATGTCTTCGTCATCGCCGCTGCCATCTTCGTCACGGAACACCACCTGCTTCCCCTGCCGGATGATGGTGCGCTTGCCCACCGTCTGGATCAGGCCCTGCTCCTCCTTGAGGACCACCGGTGGGTACGAGGAGGCGTTGGAGGGGGTGTCGGAGTCCCAAGCTGAGCAGCGATCTGGATCCGTAGAGGATTGAGCCTCACCTTCCGAGGAGGGGCTTGCGGGCGTCCTCCCCGCGTAGAGCCCCTCCTCCTCCTCCTCCTCCTCCTCCTCTTTCGGCCGCTTCGCCTGGTGGCGGTACTCCTCCTCGGGGGCTGCCTGCCCTTCCCTCCTCCCCATCTTCCTCTTCCTCCTCATCTTCTCCGACTTCTTCCTCTCCAGCAGGAACCCGCCGGACCCATCCCAGGGGTAGAGGGCAGAGTAAGGGTTGCCCCGCTTGAGCGGCCCCAGGGAGATGGCGGAGGGGGCATCCCCGTAGTGGGGCTCCCCGCTGTCGCTGTCAATGGTGCCGCCGGTGCTGTTGGGGGGGCTGCTGGGGCTGCTACGCACGGAGTCCTGCAGAGGAGGGGGAGGGACCGGAGAAGTCCAGATGTGAGCAGAACCGGGAGCAGGCGCCGGCATGCCTCCCATGCCCCCCAGCCTTTTACAATCCCTCCCCCCACCAGTTTCCTTTCCCCAAATCGTGCTCCGGCTCCTCCCCCAACTGCTATTTTCCCCCCTTAACAAAAGAGCAAATTTAAGCATGCAAATACCCCCTCCCCCCAAAATAATTGCTCGATGAGCCTCAGGAAACACCGCCCCCCCCCCCTTTCCACCGCTTCTACCATCGCAGAGCCGCTCCTCCCCGCCCACCTTCGCCCGGCAGGAGCCATTAGCCCAGGCAGCTCCGCTCGCTGCTGCCACCCCGACTCCTGCCCCCGGAGAGGGGGGGGGGGCTCACCTCTTGGGGGTAGGGGATGTAGCCCGCGTAGGCCAGGACGAAGGTGCAGAAGTTGTTGAAGTCTTCCACGGTGCGGCACCTCCGGGAGCTGGGGGGGAAATCCTGCGAAGAGAGACGTGGGGGGGGGGGGGGAGTTAGCAAAGGGCGCGCCCCCTCTTATGCGGTTACGGGGGGTGTCTTTCCATGTCCTCGGGGGGGGGGGAGAGGCTGGGGGTTCCTTGAGAAGAAAAGCCCCTTGCAATTGGGGGGGGGGGGCGAGGGAGAGAAAGGTAGATCCCCGTTCTTTTGGGGGGAAGGGGGCTCTGAAATGGTTTCTCCTCTCCCCCCGGCGGGATGGGGATGGGGGCGCGATCACCCCCTCCCACGAAAAAGGCTCTTTGAACTCCGAGGAAAGCCCCCGGCGCCCCCAGCCTCGCTGCCAAGCCCGGACCTCGCATCCAGGGGGGCTCACCTGAGTGGGGGGAGGGGATGCGCAGGAGTCCGAGTCCATGGTGGGGTCCAGCGGCGGAGACACCTCCCGACACCGGCACGGGGGGAGGGGAAGGGAGTGGCGGGAGAGGGAGCCCCGCCCCGCCGGAGGGAGGAGGGAGGTAAGGGGCGGGGTTCGCTCTTGGGACGGAGGAGGGGAGGTGGAGGAGGAGACTCGGCCGTCGAGCATGCCGGGAGTTGTAGTCTTCACGCCCCGGAGAAGGAAACGTGCGGTGCATGCCGGTAGGCGCCGCCAAAGCCTACCTTGCCACCTGCCGTGCCCGCGCGGGGCATGCCGGTAGCCTATAATGGCGGTCTGTGCGCTCGCTTAGCCCTGGCACGGAGGGGAGCTTGGAAGAGTCTCGCAGGGGAGGTCGAGGGAGATTTATTCTTCTTTCTTTCGTGCAAAATGCGTGCGCATTCGTCCATTGGGTGCCCTTCTTGTGCTTCCATGCAAGGCTTCCCCCCTACCACGTTGGAGTTCTCACCTGCTGCCCACCAGTGCACCCATTTCCCAGCCCGGCAGACTGAGGTCGGAGCCACTTGGGACGGTAGGCGCTGTTCGGGCCCTGACCAAGCCAAAAGCCTGCTGCAACGCTTTCATAGAAGAAGCATTTTGCATTTGCACGTCTTTTTTCTCTCCTGCAAGGAGACTCAAAGGGGCTTACACGCTCCTTTCCCTTCCTCTCCCCACAATGGACACCTTGTGAGGTAGGTGGGGCTGAGAGAGTTCCCAAGACCTGTGACTAACCCAAGTCCAACCAGCAAGAATGTAGGAGTGTGGAAACACATCTGGTTCACCAGATAAGTAGCATAATCTTGGCACAATGACTTAACAGCATTTGCTGCCACCACATACTTCTCCCTTCCCTGATTAGAAGTTTCTGCCTTTTGCAGGGTCCGTTTCCTGGTAAGGAGTGAGTAATGGAGGCAGGTGGGGCTTTTTATTAGGTCTATTGGTTTACACAATTCCAAGTTTAGCAAGGGGGAGCTGGTACTCCCGTGGACAACACAGCTCGTTCTCCTAACAACAAAACAGGAAGGCTGAATGGAGCATAAACCAAGACAGAAGGTAATCTTGGTAAAAGTACCACTTTAAGGAAGAATAGGATCCTGTTTGTAGCTGCTAGGCTTGCTGGGTCAGAACTTAATCTCAAGGTGGGACCTTGTGTTCTTTTGGAACTACAAAACAGGCTCCAGACCGTAGTTATCAGTTCACTTAGAAGAAAAGGATGACAGAAGCTTCAGCATTGCGCCCCCGCCACGTTCCCTCCCTGAACACTACCCTCCCCAGACACTGCCCCAAATCTTCAGGGATTTCTCTAGATACAGTTTGATGGGAGTCATCAGGATGGGGTGTGGAAGAGCATGTGATCTGCACGGAGAAGGACCCCAGTTGAGTGCTTGAGTCTTTGGTTAAAGGAGCTTGTCTTCAGAGGAAGTTTTCTCTGCTAAAAATGTTTACATTTAGCAGCTGTCTGGAACAGAGTGAAGAGAGACCGATGTATTTCATTGATACTTTATGTTTCTTCCAAATGTGGCTTGCAACGTTATTACCTCCTCTCACTTTGTCCTCACAATAACACTGCAAGGTAGATTAGGCTGAGAATGTGTGACTAGCCTAAGGATATCCTGCGAGCTTCCATGGCAGAGCATGGATTCAAACTTGGATCTCCCGCATTCTAGTCCAGCACTACAACTATCACATCATGCTTGCTGTTTTGGTCATACAGACTGACATGCTACAGGGTAGTTTGATATGTTCAGTGCAAGGAATTCCAGGATTGCAGGGTTACATGTGTGTCTATTTACATCTTTTATCTTCAGTGGAAATCCAAAACATGGTTCTTCCTGCCTCTTCATTGAGAACCAGTGTGATGTATTGCTTAAGAGCAGGTGGATTC
Organism: Sphaerodactylus townsendi; assembly: GCF_021028975.2. Classification (NCBI taxonomy): domain Eukaryota; kingdom Metazoa; phylum Chordata; class Lepidosauria; order Squamata; family Sphaerodactylidae; genus Sphaerodactylus; species Sphaerodactylus townsendi. The sequence continues at coordinate 20,480,802 of NC_059440.1, forward strand.
TAATCTGGAGAACCGGGTTTGATTCCCCACTCCTCCACCTGAGTGGCAGAGGCTTTTGGTGAACTAGATATGTTTCCATACTCCTACGTTCCTGATGACCTTGGGCTAGTCACAGTTCTTCAGAACTCTCTCAGCCCCACTTACCTCACAAGGTGCATGTTGTGGGGTGAGGAAAGGAGCTTGTAAGCCACCTTGAGTCTCCTTACAGGAGAGAAAAGTGGGATATAAATCCAAAATCATCATCTTCTATTTTACTCTCCCAACAGCCCTGTGAGGTGGGTTAGACTGAGAGTATGTTGCTTGCCCAGAATCACCCACCATTCTTCTACTGTCAAGTGGTGATTTGAATCTGGGTCCCTCAGATCTTAGTCTGTAACCACCATCCCCTAAAGTTCAGGGCCATGCTTAGTGTACATTAAAACTCAAGTGTGCCCTGGTATCTTAAGGTGCCTGCAGTATCCTATAGAAAAGGCACCATGTTCCCAAAACAGATATCCATGCTTGACTTCCAGAGTCTTATTTACTATTGAACTAATTATACTTCTCAGTGTCTTGTTTAGAATGAGGTCAGAATATTAAGAGAAGTTGTCTTAAATTGAGATGTGCTTTTCTTCCTGTGCTTTGAGTCCTATTGTTATTTGAATACTTTATATAATAGGTGACTGTTGTTGTAATTGCACTGTGACACTTTTATTATAAATTTCATAAATATTTGATTGATTGTCTTTTTGTCTGCAGCAGGGAGTGAATTGCATTTGTATGTCATCCGTTTACAATACTCTGCTAAACTAGTCCAGAGAACTATGGCAAATGTTACGTATGATAAGCATTAGATAGGTTACTTGTTCCATGCCCCACATTTGGTGAGATACACTACTAATATTATGTTACAGCCTTGATCTAACCCAGCACCTTCTCCCTGCCCCAATAGGTCTCTTTCTACAGTGGTTCATTAAGTGCAGCTACAAATTCAGCAGACTCACTGCCTCCTTAGCACCTTAACTGGGTAGCCAAGTAGGTAAGGTATAATCTTTCACTGGTGAAGTGTTCCCTATTAGGGGGCAAACCGAAAAAAAGTCATGGGCACAGAGTGACTCTGTGGCCTTTTCCACACAAATCACCTAAAACGTTTCTAAAATATTTTCAATCCCCCCCCCCTTTACCATGCTGTATGTCCGCACTCATTCCCTCGAAAGGATTCATAGCCACTATTACGTGATTTCCTCCTTTTTTTAAGCTAGGTGTTGAATTGGTGCTTCACAGCCTCCTGTGATTGTCTGCACCTCGTAAACTAATGCAAAATATTAGCGCCCCCCCCCCCCAATAAAAAACACAAACAGCAGTGGTGCAAATAAGCAGGCAAAGGGGAATGGAATGAGCTCCAAAAATGTCATGGAGCAAGTCCAGGGAAGGTACAGAGACTTGGGAAATGTCTTAATGAGATTGCACAGGCAACTGGAGATGTTTTCAAAATGTTTCAACCAACGAAGCGTTTTAAAAGGACATTCATTTTAAACGTTTTGGGGTTGCAAATAAAACATTTGCGTGTCAAACCAATGTGGGATTCCATGGAGGAAACCTTTTATTTCCTGCTGTAGAACATTTTAAAAGGTTTGTGTGGAAAGAGCCCATGAGAAGGGACGATTCCAGAAAATGTTCTGTGTTGGGGCTAAACGACATTGATATCCGTCTGCTGCTGGTGAGGAATGAAACCGTCTTATAATGAATCAGACTATTGGTTGATCAAGGTTAGTACTGGCAGTGGCTTTCCTGGACAAGAGATATCCAAGCTGTCACAAAAAGATACCTGTTTTGTTCTTAAATGCTAACAGCAAAGCAAGCCAGATTTTTAATACTGGAATTGAAGGGAGTTCCTACTCTACCATGAGACAAACTGAGGCTGCACAACCATTCAATGTGCAGGGTTTTTTTGTGTTTTTTACAGAACAGGATAGTTATCTTCATTGTGATTTGTTTGGGCCACAGATGTTTCCAAATCCCAAACAGCCTGAACCCCTGCAAATCCTCATAGGGCAAAGATGGTCCAGTGATATGCGTGGGGCTTGTTGATGTCATGGGCCAACACCTGGTGATGTCATACATCCACAGCGCACCTTGCTTGGTTCCAATAAAACTTTATTCTGACCTATGTCGCCGTTTTGACTCGTGCACCCCCGAAGTAGATCTTGCTTTCGCTCTTGCCGTTTCCAAAGTAGCTGAGAATGGGATTTCTTGAGCAGACAACCGTTCATCGTAGCGCAGATTGTGGACAGAAAACCAGCATGGGGGATGCATCCCTGAAAAGAGCAGTTGAGTAAGTCTGCCTTCCCTTGTTCCGTGTGGGGCCTCGTGTGTTGGCAGTCTCAAGCAAGCAAACGACTTTGAAACTTCGGAGAGCTGGAAGCTTTTCCAGCTTGGATGACTTTCCTTGTGCTCCTTACATAAGCAGCTGACATGGTATGTGCTGATCAGCAGTTACAGCCTGGTGGAAAGTAACTCCCTACCAGGAAGAGGAGGAGGGCTGTGGGGGAGGCTTGTTTTGCAGAACAAACTAGCTGCTCCTCCTGGAAAGCTTTGGCAGAGCGGCTGAGGCAGAAACGGGGGATACTGAGGCGGCACCACTGAGCACGCTCTTTGAAAGAGCTTTTAAGGCTTCCAATAACCAGGAGAAACAATGTCCTGTTCCTTTAACAGAGGCTAAACCTTTGATGTGCAGGGGGAAGGGGGATTTGCTCCCAATACTCTCCACTTTTGAAGGGAGGGCAGAACGCATGGAGAAGGAAGGGCTGAGGTTCAGTTGCACAGCACGAGCCTGGCATGCAGAAGGACCCAGGTTCAATTCCTGGCATTGCCAGTAAAGGGATTCAGCTGAAAGGTGGTGTGAAAGACCCTCTGCCTAAGACCCCTAGACAGCTGCAGCCAGTCTGAGTAAGCAATATCTGATTTGGTATAAGACAGCTTTGTGTGTTCAATGAAGTGGTGTAGTGGTGAAGAGCAGGTAGATTCTAATCTGGAGAACCAGGTTTGATTCCCCACTCCTCCACCTGAGTGGCAGAGGCTTATCTGGTGAACCAGTTGTGTTTCCACACTCCTACATTCCTGCGGGGTGACCTTGGGCTAGTCATGGTTCTCTCAGAACTCTCTCAGCCCCATCTACCTCACAAGGTGTCTGCTGTGGGAAGAGGAAGGAAAAGGAGCTTGTAAGCCACCTGGAGCTTCCTTACAGGAGGGAAAGGTGGGGTATAAATTGAACTCTTCTCCTTCCTCCCACCGTGTAGGATTGTGCAGCCTCCTTGGGAAAGCCAAACTGAAGCCCGAAGTTAGGGAAGTGGGAAGCGGCAGGCAGCTCAACTCATAACAGGGTCCTCGTAGAAGAAGTTCTTAAGCCGGGCCTAGACGCCTTGCTTCCGAGGAGACGTGCCTGGTGACTGTCGCCTGGCCGCAGCTGCTGTGCCGCTCGTCTCACTTGGCAGGCGCTCCAAGGGGCCCCGCCGCCTCCCTCCAGCCAGCCAGCCAGCCGCCCGCCCCCTCCGGAGGGAGGAGCCGGTCAAGGGGCGCCCGGGCGGGCCTTTGTGTGGCTGCGCGGGCGCGTCGGGCGCAGAGGATGGAGCCGTCGGAGGCGGCGCACGGCGCGGCGCTGCTGCGGGGCCTGGCGGCCTTGCGGGCCGAGCGGTGCCTGCTGGACGTGACGCTGGTGGCGGGCGGCGGGCGGGAGTTCGGGGCGCACCGGGCCGTGCTGGCGGCGGCGTCGGGCTACTTCCGCGCCATGTTCGGCGGGGCGCTGCGGGAGGCGCGGGCCGAGCGGGTGCGGCTGCACGGCGTGGAGCCCGAGTGCCTGGCGCTGCTGCTCGACTTCGCCTACACGGGCCGCGTGGCGCCGCCGCGCCTGGGCCCGGAGCTGGCCGAGCGCCTCCTGCGCGCCGCCGACCTGCTCCAGTTCCCCGCCGTCAAGGAGGCGTGCGGCGCCTGGCTGGCGGCGCGCCTCGAACCCGCCACGGCGCTGGACATGCAGGACTTCGCCGAGACCTTCGCCTGCGCGCCGCTGGCCGCCGCCGCGCACCGCTGCGTCCTGCGCCACGCCGCCGCCGGGTCCGACGGGCTGGGCGCGCAGCTGGAGCGGCTCCCCCTGGCGCGCCTGGTCTCCTACCTGCGCGACGACGCGCTGCGCGTGCCCAAGGAGGAGGCCGCCTTCGCCCTGGCCCTGCGCTGGGTGCGCGCCGAGCCGGCCGCGCGCGCCGCCCTCCTCCCCCAGCTGCTGGCCCACGTGCGCCTGCCCTTCGTGCGCCGCTTCGCCCTCCTGGCCCACGTCGAGGGCGAGCCCCTGGTGGCCCGCTCGGCCGCCTGCCTGCGCCTGGTCGCCGAGGCGCGCCTCTTCCAGGCCGGACGCCTCGACCGGCACGACATCGGGCCCTGCGCGCGCCTCCGCCCGCGCCCCTCCACCGGCCTGGCCGAGATCCTGGTGGTGGTGGGCGGCTGCGACCGCGACTGCGACGAGCTGGCCACCGTCGACTGCTTCAACCCGCGCACGGGGCACTGGCGCTACCTGGCCGAGTTCCCCGACCACCTGGGCGGAGGGTACAGCGTGGCGGCCCTGGGCAACGACATCTACGTCTCCGGTGAGCGGGCAGAGGAAGGGAGCGTCGGGTCCCGGATGGATCCCACCGCTGGGTTGGCAAAGGCGGCTGGAATCGACTGGCTGTTGTGGACTTTCTGGCTGTGGTCTGGTGGGTTTTGCCCCAAAGGTTTTGCCCGCCACTGCGGCCACCTTCCGTAACGTACCTCTGAAGATGCTGGCCGCAGTGGCAGATGAAACCTTTGGAGCAAAAACAAACAGACCAACGCCAGACACTCAACTCCCACCACTGGGTTTGTCTAGCGCTTGCCCCCCTTACAGGGCTGGCGAATTGCTTGGAGAGTAGAGGGTGGGGAGAGAGGTGCTGCATTCACAAAGCATGGTGTCACTCTCTGCCTGTCTCAAAATGGACCAGGCCCACCAAGAGTTGGTGTCATGGCTTTCCTAGTAGCAGGCATTGATTCTGGACAGGAGTGTTAGATAGGGGTGGCTGTCCTGGTGGAACAATCTAATCTGTATCATCTTCACTGAGGAAACCCCCCCCCCTTTTCAGCAGGCCTTTCTTAAGTATAGGGTAGCTGTTTAGGATTACAGATTAATGCTGGGGTCCCCCCCCCAGCAAGGCCTGCAACTCATCCTATTTGCCAACCCCGTCCCTGATAGAGAAACTGAGCAAGCAACATTTGGTGTTTGCATTGGCACATGCTTGACCATGCTCAGGTGCCTGAGCAGAGACTGAACAGATTTCCAAATCAAGCCATGCATATATTTCCTTTTGTGCTGCCTTCGTGCAAAGTTGTGCCCTTGTCTTTGCAATAATGTTGTAATTGTAGCGTCATAGAAAAGTCACTACTGTGGGATTGGGGCAGACGCATAGGCACAATCTTTGGTGCCTGAGTCTGATCTGAGGAAAGTCTGTTGCATGACAGACAGCCTTCTCTTTGTGGTTGGTAGGTTGTATTGCTTTGTGACTCTCTGTGGTTCCTTACCTGTGGAACATTGTACTCTTGCCTCTAGGAGGATCCGATGGCTCTAGACTCTACGACTGCGTCTGGCGATACAACTCTAGCGTAAACGAGTGGACGGAGGTCTCCCCAATGTTAAAAGCCCGTGAGTACCACAGCTCAGTGGTCTTGGATGGACTCCTCTACATTGTGGCTTCGGACAGCACGGAACGCTACGACCACTCGCTGGACGCCTGGGAGACCATGCAGCCCATGCTCTACCCCATGGACAACTGCTCCACAACAGCTTGCCGTGGCAAGCTCTACGCCACAGGCTCTTTGGCCGGCAAGGAGTCCATGGTTATGCAGTGCTACGACCCGGAGACGGACCTGTGGTCTCTCGTCAACTGTGGGCAAGTCCCCCCGTGGTCCTTCGCCCCCAAGACCGTCACTCTCAGCGGGCTGATGTATTTTGTAAGGTGGGTTCTTCCGGGGCTTCTCATGAATGGGTGGTGTGCAATCCAGGCTTGTTTGTGACTTTGGAGAAAGAATCTATTGTCCCTTTTAGGCCCTGAGCTTATTAACACGGGACCGGTAGGGGTAAAGCTCTTTGTGTGGATTAGAAGTTAGGATTTGGATCTTGCAGTAAGTGCAGCGTAAACACGTGATTTTCCTGCCTTGCCCTCATGGGGAGCTGAAGTGTAAGCAGGGTATCCAGAAAAGAAAACCAGCCTTCCCCTCTTCTGTAAACAGGAATGGAGGTTGGGGTCCGAGTGTGAGTTGCTGGAGGGATTTGCATGGGTGGCGTAATTGGCATCGTCTAGGAAAATATGTCCTTTTTTTAGAAAGGGTTATGATGCAGAAGGATAGCAGCTGAGAAGCAGAGATCGACACCCTTTGAGAAACAGAGGCGTGTTTGGCCGCGGTACGTTTCTCAGAACTGCGATGAAGCAACCGATTTCCTCTTCTAAAAATAGCATTTGCCTCAAGGGACACCTAGGGAGGGGAGGAACTCCGTCAAAACAAGGCGCCGTCCTTGGAGACTGTTTGCTGTCGGCACATATTTTCTCGAAAAGTCAGGATCGTGTTGTCTTGGTTTGCAAATCCCCCCCTGGCTTAGGACAGGGCGGAAAGCAACTCCTCCTTGTAAAGAATGAGCCAGAAACAGTATGGCTATTACAAGAAAAATAACTCTGCCTGGCTCAAAAAAAAACAAACCAGCATGAAAAATATAACCTTGAATAGAAATGATTAAAAATACGATCCCAAAAAAACCAAATATCAGCACTAAAAATAATACAATACATGAATCTCAGACAGAAAAGGGATCCCAGAATATACATGAAAAATAATGGGTCTCTGTATAAATAATATCCCTTCAGTGAAAATCCTTACAAATCAGTAATAAGCAGCAAGCAGACCTTCGATAATTAAGTCAACTGAGGTGAAATGAATGCTTGTCGTTCAACAAAAACGTTGGATTGTGCAAATAAGTATGCTGCTTGTTACTCTGATGATGGAAAGGAACCCCTTCCTGTCCGCCCTGGAAGCAAGCAGGCTTTGAAGCGGCCTTAAACTGAATCCAAACTCTTTTTCTTCTTCTAAATACACACACTCCTCAGGCAGGGAAGACATTCAGTTTCCATGTAGCTGACTGTCAACTTCAAACAGTTTTGTAGTCCAGGCTCCTGGCTATATCTGCAGACCACCCTGGTCTGCAGCGTCCCCGCCTGCCATCCAAAAACCCCTGTTGACCCGCTACTTTCTTAGAGCCCAAGCCAATCACAGGTGTTTTGACTTAAGGACTAATTCTTGGATGCATGACTTGGCACCCCGGAGACCTTCCTAACAATTAACTCATTTTACCGAGTTCCGTTCAGCTGACTCACCCTCTCATTCCCAACAATTATCTTTCAACCAAGAAGATTTTACTCAAGGAGACAAATCTTCTTGACACGGGGATAGAACCCGGGACCTTCCGCATACCGGACAGATGCTGTGCCACTGGGCCATGACTGTGCCCCTCCCGAGGGCCTTCTTTGCGAGGCCAAGATGGCGAGTGCTAGGGACAGGCCCGGAGCTGCAGCTGGTTTGTTGCCTTTGCAAGGCCTCCAGCAAAAGGAGCCATCATGACCTCACACCCCTTCCGTCAACAAGGGACATGTGGGATTCTTGCTGTCTGAATGGAAGGCCTCGCCAGACTTGTCAGCCCTTCTGAGGGTGACAGGCCAGGCGTGTGACCAAGCAGGGACTGAAAATAGCCCTTCGGACTTTATGTTCCAGGTTGATTTTAAAGGTGGGGGGGGAGGGTTGAACATAATTTCTAGAGAGCCAGCATGGTGTAGTGGTTAAGAGCAGGTGCACTTTAATCTGGAGAACCAGGTTTGATTCCTCGCACTGCCGCCTGAGCTGTGGAGGCTTGTCTGGGGAATTCAGATTAGCCTGCACACTCCCACACAAGCCAGCTGGGTGACCTTGGGCTAGTCACAGCTTCTCGGAGCTCTCTCAGTCCCACCCACCTCACAGGGTGTTTGTTGTGAGGGGGGAAGGGCAAGGAGATTGTAAGCCCCTTTGAGTCTCCTGCAGGAGAGAAAGGCGGGATATAAATCCAAACTCTTCTTCTTCTTCTTCCTTACAGGATAGAAAGGCAGGGTGTAAATCCAACTCTTCTTCTAGTTGAGGTTTGAGCTCCTCCTCCGCAAAAGAAACTTTTTTTCTTGGTGGCTGGTATCAGGCCAATACCGTTTTCTCCAGGGATTCAGTAACTGTTGGAAGAATTCAAGTAGTGGTAAATGCTGGGCGCCTGGCTCATATATGAGCTTGTGAACGAGGCTGTACCTGCCAGGAAGCCTTTGGATGACTGTAGCAGGTACAGTCAACCATGCAGAGACCACTCCATCCCTTACTCATTGCTGCTCGCTCACCTGCCCTGTAAGATATGTTCCTTTGTTGCTCTGAGTTCAAAAAGCGGCAGCCCAGAGTTTCTAGAGAGAGCCTGAACTGTCAGGAAAATTACAGGGACCTTCTACAGTTGATGGTGCTGGTGGTCGTCACAGTCACAGTCTTGCCGTTGTGGGGACTTGTGCAGAGGCCCCGTGAGAGCTTTCTTTCCATTGATAAGTTGTGATCAAAAGTGACATGTTACCCTGTGATGGAAACTTCAAGTGACCTAGTGAAATCATCTGACTGTCATTCTCATGCTTCTTAAATTGTCACGTTGCAAGTCTAGACAGCCCCGTGAATAGACCAGTGAGCGTTCCCAATGAATGGGCGACTGCCTTATTTTTTGACACTGATAATCATATGTAATGAATGATCATATTTATTAGTGCTTTCAAGCATTCACCTTGTTTCTCTGCTCTTTACAACAACCCTGGATGGGAGGCCAGTGTTGTTATTTTCAGGTTGGAAAAGGGGTTGTGGGCTGGAAAGGGTGAGGCGTTCCGGTTTCAACGCTCAAGTCTCCCAACTTCTAGACTTTGGCGGCACGGCCTTTGTTTGCTGCAAAGCCAGGGGTGTCGGATTTGGTCCTTATGCCAGAAATGGCGTAAATGTGTTGTTGTCAGTCTGGGCTGAGCCACGGCAGGCTCCCCAACCCAGATTGGCACTGGGAGGTGTGGCTTGCCTGGTCAGATTGGCAGCTGGGGGCGGGGCTGCCTGGGCTGGTGAGTCTGTAGCAGCCTTGCCAGCCCAGATCAACACTGGAGGAGGTGGATGCCTTCGCGGGGTGGTGGTGCCTGGGAGCAGGGTGTGCGTGTGCCTGCTGCAAACTGGCTTTCTAGGCCTGAACTCGAGCTGAGAGGTGCTTCAGCTGGCTCACAGGCCAGATAAGCCCTTTCCAGTGGCCAGATCTGGTTTGACATGCCTGCTGTAGAGATACTGTCCAGATTCCATAAGACGTAAGTATCTCCTTTACAATGTCAGTTTCCACCACTTTGCAAAGAGGGAATGGAACCCTCTGGGCGACACCTAATAGAGGGCAGGAAAATAACCCCCCATATGTGTTGATTCCTGCATGTGCTCCTTTCCTGGCACAAGAATTGTTTTGGGGAGAAAGACTCTCCTCTGTCACACAACACACACTTTGCTTTCCCAGCGCAGTCCTAACAGTGCAGTTAAGAGGTGACATGATAGCCATGTTTAGATATTTGAAGGGATGTCATGTTGGTGAGGGCCAAGCTTGTTTTCTGCTGCTCCAGAGACTAGGATCAGGAGTAATGGGTTCAAGGTGAAGGAAAAGAGATTCCATCTAGATATCAGGAAAACATCCTGACTGTCAGGGCTGTTTAACAGTGGAATGCACTACCTCCGCGTGTGGTAGAGTCATCTCCTTTGGAGGTTTTTAAAGAGAGGCTGGATGGCCATCTGTCAGGAGTGCTTTGATTGTGTGTTCCTGCATTGCAGGGAGTTGGACTTGATGGCCCTTGGGGTCTCTTCCGACTCTAAGATTCTGAACCAGTGGTTCTCAACCTGGAGGTCGGGAGCCCTTTGGGGGTCGAACGACTCTTTCACAGGGGTTGCCTAAGACTCTCTGCATCAGTGTTCTCCATCTGTAAAATGGATAAATGTTAGGGTTGGGGGTCACCACAACATGAGGAACTGTATTAAAGGGTCGCGGCATTAGGAAGGTTGGGAACCACTGTTCTAAGCAGAATTGTACCCTTATGTCCACTGACATCCATGGACTTAAGGGTGTAACTCTGCATCAGCTTGTGCTGTCCGAGTCTTTAAATTGAGCATGTGTTGATCGACTTGCGCAGGATTTCCCCAGCAGGCCTGTAATGGGAAGCATGGAATTCCTGCTGCTCCAATTCCTGTAGACATGTGGTTTATCTTCACTCTCCCCCCCCCACACACACACACAACCCACCCCCCCACCCCCCCCCACCCCGAAATCAGAAGTGGTTTAACTGCGGGCTCCGTCGCTTTGCCTCCCATCTGCAATTGTCAAACAGATTTCCAGCAGGACAGGTGCTGGATCCCTGCAGAGCAGGACTCGAGCAACTGTTTGAAATGCCTAACCGGGTCTGGAAAAGAGAAGTTCTGCCTGGAGCTGCCAGGGCAGCTGTCGCCGGAGATGTTCTCAAGCCAGCTTCTGAGATTTCATATGTAATTAATGATAATATTTGTTAGTGCTTTCAAGCATTCACCTGGTTTCTCTGCTTTTTACAACAGCCCTAGATGGGAGGCCAGTGTTATTTTCACTTGTGACTGGAAAGGGTGAGACATTCCGGTTTCAACACTCAGTCTCCCAGCTTCTAGACTTTGGCAGCATGGCCTTTGTATGCTGTAAAGCCAAGGGTGGTGAACAAAGTTTTGCTTTGGGTCCCCATTGCGGGGAGCGGGGTATAAATATATAAAACTCCTGCACTTAATTTCTGAATGTCACTAGGCTGGATTCTGTCCTAGTTGGGAGAGAAGCAGAGGTACTTGCGCTTGTGGGAATGTCTTTGGTCTTGTTTCGTTTGGCGGGAACCTCTTCAATCACTTCTATAGCCTCTTTTGTGTTTTGTTTCCATCCGCAGAGATGACTCTGCTGAAGTTGATGTGTACAACCCTGCGAAGAATGAATGGGACAAAATACCTTCAATGCTCCAGGTAGGTTGCTTTCTGATGGTCTCCTTTTTAAAAAAAAACGTGCTGTCAAGTCACAGCTGACTTACGCCAACCCAGGAGAGTTTTCAAAGCAAGAAACTTTACAGATGCGGTTTGCTGTTGTCTCCTTCTGCATAGCGACTGTGGTATTCCTTGGTGGCCTCTCATCCAAGTACTGTCCTGTTTAGCTTCTGAGATGTGATGGGTTCAGGCTAACTTGGACCATGCAGGTCAGGGTACACATCACACACACCCACGGGTGGGGAGAAGAAGTACTGATGCCTAATAAAGGTCTGATTGATTATTGATAACATTGTCCCCCCTCCTTTATGTCCAGGTTCACGTCGGTGGCAGCTTGGCCGTACTGGGCGGGAAGCTCTACGTCTCCGGCGGCTACGACAGCACCTTTGAACTCTCCGGCATCGTGGAGGCCTACGATCCCGAAACGCGGGCCTGGAGCGTGGTGGGTCAGCTGCCGGAGCCGATCTTCTGGCACAGCAGCGTCAGCATTTTCCGCCAGTTCATGCCCGAGACCGAGGAGGACGAAGAGCCCCCCTTGGACAACGCCATCAGCCTGAGCCGGCAGCAGCAGAACCTTCGCAATCAGAACTTGAACGAGCTGCATTAGCAGCCGGCTTGCCTCTGGTGGCTCGGAGTAGACCTGCAGCGCAGAACCTGCGTCCCTTCCAGGGCAGGGGCAAGCTGGGCTTTGGAGACTGTGATGTGTGCGCTTGAAGGGGTGACAGGAAGTGCAGGGCGGAGGAGGAGGAGGAGTGTTGGAGTGTTTTTCTTAGGGACTGGCCTTCTTTTTGGCTGGGTAGGGGACAGTGTAACAGGTGCATTCCTGAAACTGAATCCTTTAGAGGAGGGGGAGCGGTTGGAACCATACCTGGCTGGAAGGAGAAAAGTTTGGATTTAAATCCTCCCTTTCTCTCCTGTAAGGAAACTCAAAGGGGCTTACAAGCTCCTTTTCCCTCCCCCCCTCACAACAAACACCCTGTGAGGTGGGTGGGGGAGAGAGCTCCGAAGAGCTGTGACTAGCCCAAGGTCACCCAGCTGGCATGTGTTGGAGTACACAAGCTATTCTAGTTTCCCAGATAAGCCTCCACAGCTCAGGTGGCAGAGTGGGGAATCAAACCCGGTTCCTCCAGATTAGAGTGCACCTGCTCTTAACCACTACACCACGCTGGCTCTGAGGCTGATAATTTAAGGAGTACCCTTTCCTAATGGGTCTGATAGCTACCCTCCCCTGCCAGAAGCATCTCCCACCAAATCCTCCACTCTTTAAGAGAAGAACCGCCTCCCCCAGCCTCAAAAGAAGAATCCGGGTAGCAGCCATTCCAGAAGGTGCTGGAGTCTCTGCCCCGTCAGTGCCAGCCCTTCTATCTAGCAACTGGTGGTGGTGGGCCCTTTCCTCTGCTGTTAACAAAGGATTTCCAAACCAGGTTTCCGTTTTTGGGGAGAGAACCCACAAGCAGGTGCCAATAAAGGGGTATAATTGTGCTGCTTTGGGAGGTGCTGCGTCATACCTGTTTTGTCTATTAGCTGCTTATGTGGGGGGTTGTATTTGATAGGATAACCAGAGTTTCTTCTGAATACGGGCAAATGGAAAATGACAGTGTTCCAATGAATGGTCGTGTTGCGCAAACAGCGTAGCTGCTACAGGGGGTGACCATGTATGAGAATCCCACACTCCTCTGATGAACTGGCAGCACATCTTTTCAGTGCTGGTGCCTTCTAGGTTTGGAGTAGAGAGAAGTATATTTTTTGAGTCCCTAAACCTGTTCTTAGACAATGTTCCTGCATCTCAGTCTCTAAAGTTCTAGTTCTCAAGTAGCGAGTTGAGCAGTTTCATTTTTCTGATTTAATCGGAACAAGCGCGTTTGAACCAGAGAAGCTTCCCGTCAGTCGCTCAGTGTGTCTCAGATGATGTTCCTAGCAGGACTTTTCAATTGCTGAGTGACAGATTCCCATTTGGAAAAGAACCAGAGAAGGGTGGTCAGCATCGGTGACCGAGGGTGTCTCTTTCCCTTTCTTCTAGTTGCTGCTGCGGAGGTCCCTAAGGAGGGACTAGTTGTTGTTGTTTTTTGACTCACTGTTTTGTTCAGGGCAATTTCTCTTAGTTTTCTAAAGCCAAATGATGAGGTGGAGCGCGGAGGGAGGGGAGAATCTCCATTTGGGGGCCACTCTTTAACGAAGTCGAGGTTTTCACCAATGGTGCCTTAATGGAACGCAGCTTGAAACAAGCCTTAGACCTGGTTCATGCACGCAGGAGGAATTGAGTTGGACAGACGCACTGCGCCAGCTTCAGGCCCCTTCCGCACATGCAGAAGAATGCACGTTCAATCCACTTTCGATGCACTTTGCAGCTGTGCAGAATTGCAAAACGCACTTGCAAACAGTTGTGGGAGTGGATTGAAAGTGCATTATTCTGCATGTGTGGAAGGGGCCTCGGACTGGAGGATCCCATTCGGAATGCCCTCCTCCTTACGCCCAGTCCCACAAACAGAAAACCAACACTTCAATCAAAGAGAGAAGCCAGACTCCCCCCCCCCCCGCTAATGCTTTTTTTCTGCACAAAGGAACATTCCAAGTGTCTAGAATCCTCCACTTTCTCTCTGAAGCTGTTCGGTACCATTATATCTCCTCAGGTCTCTGCCATCTCCTCATCCTCCTGGATGCATGAAGCAGGTTACAGCTGGGCCCCAGAGCCGCCCCGGTGCCGCCGGAGATGGCGGACCAACGTTGCAATCCATGCTTTGTTCCTGGTACTTCCTGAAGAAGGCATTGCCACGTGGCTGGCGTCGCAGAGAGAAGCCGTGGCTGTTTCTGACCTAGAAACTGGCTGCCCGTCTGCAGAAAAGGTTACGCTGCTAGCGAAACTGAAGTGGAAGGGGATGGTCTGTCTCTTTGTAGGAAGGCGAGCCCCTGCAAGAATTGCTGCCAGAGCATGAGGCTGTATGTCAACAGGCGCATGTGTGCATGCATGTTGCAAGGTGTGTTCTGCTCAGCCTTTATTCGCCTGAAAAACTTGTAAAAGTAGCCTCTCTTCCTGTCCTTTTTGATTCATATTTTTGTGCCTAAGGAGCCGAATATCTCTGCATCCCCTCCTTTTCTTTGAGGGCTTGCTGGGATGGAGGATTTTTCAACTCTACGTCAGCTGTTTACAAAACCTTGAGCTGCCGCTGCTGCCTGTGTCTTGCATCACTTAATCTGTAAAATTAAGTCTTGTGTGCTGGCCTATTTAAAGTCTGTTACTCCACCCTCCCCCGGAATGCTCACTGCTAGATCTGTAGCAGCTTGGAAGCTCTAGAACCAGAAGAATTCTTTGTATTTATTTAACTTTTGTAGGTATTGTTTTCGGCCTTAAGTATTGTATGGTAATATACCCGGGGTGGGGGGAATCGAAGAAAAGTATTATATTTTGTAATTTTGTTCCTTCTAAACTTGAAAATCTAAGGTTGAATAAAGTGTGTGTTCTGTGTAAAGTTTTTGTTTTATCCCAGAGATTTCTGCTTCAGAAAGCCACCTCTGTTTGAGAACTGACCTCTATATTCTGTGATTCACGGGAATTCTGCATCTTGGGAAACTTTCAACAGTTGCAAGCAACACCCCAACTTCCTTCCAGTCCCAAACAAACTGGTTGCAGAACTCACAGGCTCCTCCTCTTCATTCTGCATTCCTAGAGTCAAACTTCGTTGTTGGCACTTTGCACTCCGTCATAGAATCATAGAGTTGGAAGAGACCTTAAGGGCTAGCGAGTCCAACCCCCTGCAATGCAGGAACACATAATCAAAGCACTCCTGCCAGACAGCCATCCAGCCTCTCTTTAAAAACCTCCAAAGAGGAATACTCCACCACACTCTGAGGTAGTGCATTCCACTGTGGCACAATCCTTCACCCATAGCCTTGGTTCCTTGTGACAGCCTGCAAAGACTGCAGGTGTATATTGTCTGAGATGACCCAGATGGTTCTTCTCAGACTTTCTACACATCTGTGCTTACAGCAATAAAGGCCATACAAGCTCTCTCTTCCCTTGCAGGGAGGTGCAAAATTTCTATAGTCCTAGTGGTATTTGACCACCCCTTTGGAAATGCAGCTCTCTGCACAATTGCTGGATTACTCCTAACCAGGTGTGCAAATATAAGCACAGGAAAGCAGGTGGCTGCTACTGCTGGTGCCCTTTTACTTCACCTTGGAGAAAAAAAAAACTTTCATGAGCCAGAAGAGCTTTTCATGAATAGTCAAACTCCACTGAACTGTCCTCATCTAGTGCTAAAAAGTTTGCAACCCCCGAAGACCACATTAGGGGTGCAATATTTCCTGACATGTATTTCGTATCACTTTGTGATGCTTGGTTGTCGTCTCTATCCCATGCTTTCTGATTGGATTCTGGCATTGGGCAAAAATATTGGACACGCATTTGCGTGACTGATCACTCCATGGGATGAAACCTTATTTAGCATTTATGTATGCATCTAACTGCCCTTTAGCTAGGGTTAGAAGTTTTTGTTTTCAGTAATTTCGTGGCCGCAGTTTTGCTGCTGTGCCCACCATGCCTTGTCAAAATTACAGATGCGCCCCAAAACTCAAAAAGGGTGGGGACTCCTGTCGCAGAAGGTCGGCTGCTGCTTTGCACAGCTCTTCAGACAGCACGTCCTGATCTCCGCGGGGGCATGTCTGCGCACAGGAGCATCAAAGGCTGCCTGCTGCTTTGAATTAAGGCAAACTTATGAGAATGCCTTGAAGGAAAAGCACTCTTATGCCCACTTTGGTTCCTGGCCTCCAACACCCATAATCCACTCAAGTTTTGCTTTCAGTTTAAAGACACTAAAAATGGTGCATTTCTCAGCTGTCCCATTAAAGGCCACAACAAGAGGCAAGACCACCTGAACTTTATTGGGGAAAGGGGGCTTTACAGAGGTGCAGCTGCTACGTTTCGCAGTCGTCGGGGATTGTAATGATGAGCGATTGTTCAATGATATCCGCGGGGGCAAAGTCCTCGTTCGAACAGAGTCTTTGCACAGGGATCTCCTCGGCCAGAGAGGTGTGGCCGAGAGATTCCACGATGACCTCGGCAGAGCCCACCTCCAGGATGTGGGGGGGCTGCAGGGCAACCACCACCGCCTTCTCGTCTTCGATGATGAGATTGCGCAGCTTCCGTTGGCGGGGGTTGTAGTTCTCGACCCGGTCGTGGATTTCCATGTGGCGTCGCAAATGTGCCTTCGGAAGAACGGTGGAGAGAGAGGGAGAAGCTAGTGGAGGGGGTGGGGACTAAAAAGCAAACCAACGACAGGCACGACACCCCCACTTTTCACAATCACAGGTTCACTATAAGGCAAGGGACCCCTACCCCCAGAACCCAAGCCATCTTAGTCTTTGCGCAGAGCCAAGGAATTGCCGTTCCGTGTCAGCACGCAAGCTGCGTACCTGTCGTGTGAACTTGTAGCCACATTCCGTGCATTCAAATTTCCGCACTCCTTTGTGCCGGCGAACGTGGACGCGCAACTGCTCCACCGCTGAGAATGCAAAGTCAGGGAACCTGTCAATGTGGTTGCCTTGCCACATTATCTCAGAGCAAGGCTGCGGCAGATGGCGGCTGAATATATGAAGCTGCCTCGCACCTCAGTCAGATTACTGGTCCAGCTACAGTCTACTCTGATGGGTCACAGCTCTCCAAGGCAGCATTTCCTTGCCAGCCCTACTTCCTGTGCTCAAGGTACTCACCCAAGTTACTGTCAATACCATTGAAGCAAATTTGCTTCCAGCTTGTCTAGCCAAGAACAGTCCTAAACTTCTCCACCCTGCTTTCCTTCACCAGCCCCTCACCATGTTTGCAGAAAGCTGCTGTGTGTGTTTAGGAACTTGGGCCAGGAGAGGCTTATTCCCCCTGCACCTCCCTTGGAATTCAAGCCTCCCTTGGCATTACCTTTGAAAGTCTTCCCACAGATCTGACAGAAGTGGGGTCTCCCCTCCTGGTGCCGGCTGGCGATATGTCTCAGCAAAGGGCCTTTCTCCGTAAACCTCTGGCCGCAAAACTCACAGCTGAAAGGGCGCTCGCCTGTGTGAGTCCGGTTGTGTTTATCCAGGCTGGCTAAAAAGAGAACCCCAAAAAGTTGACAGACAGGAGGAAGGATTTTCAGGGCTAGCCCAGATGCTCACAATGGTCTGAACCCCCGCACCTTCTCCGCAGCTCAGCTTCCAGGCCAATCCCTCATAAGTGGAAGCAGCCACTGTGAACTTTTTCCCCTCCCTCCACAGGATCAGATACTCCCCACAGGAAGCCCTCCGGTTGTGGAAGGCGCATGAGCTGCCCTTGCTAAGTCTCAGCCCGCCCACCCCTCTTGTTTCACCCACTTAGAATCATAGAGTTGGAAGAGACCCCAAGGGCCATCCAGTCCAACCCCCTGCAATGCAGGAACACACAATCAAAGCGCTCTTGACAGATGACCCTCCAGCCTCTCTTTAAAAACCTCCAAGAAGGAGACTCCACCACACTCCAAGGTAGTGCATTCCACTGTCAAACAGCCCTTACTGTCAGGAAGTTTTTCCTGATATCTAGATGGAATCTCTTTTCCTTCACCTTGAACCCATGACTCCTGGTCCTAGTCTCTAGAGGAGCAGAAAACAAGCTCACTCCCTCACCAAGAAGACATCCCTTCAAATAAACATGGCTATCATCCCCACCCCCCCACCCCCCAACCTTCTCTTCACCAAACTGAACATGCCCAGCTCCCTAAGCCTCTCTTCGCAGGGCATGGATTCCAGGCCTTGTACTTCTTAAAGCCTCAGTGGTTAAGGGAGAGTGCAGGCCCGAGGGCAACTTGGATTGCCCAGCAGAGTGCTGTGTGGCACTTATACCTTGCGTGCGGAATGTCTTCCCGCAGAGGTGGCACTGGAACGGTTTCTCTCCAGTGTGGGTACGCAGGTGCATGTTGAGGTTGGCCTTCTGGGTGAAGGCGTGGTGGCAGAACTCGCACACGTAGGGCCGCTCGTTCCTGCAGAGGCGGGACCAGCAGGGGAGAGAGGGATTGGAGAGGAGAAGAGAGAAAACAGCCACTCCTGAATGCACTTGCAGATTCCGAAGGCACAGGAAAGAGAGGGGTCGGCTGTTCCCCGCGTACCTGTGCTTGGCTTTGATGTGCATCTGCAAACCATTGCGACTCGAGGCCCTGTGACCGCACTCCTCGCAGACGAACAGTTTCTCCCCACGATGCTTGAAGGCTTCATGTAGGCGCAGTTCTGTCCGAGACAGGAAGCATTTGGAACACAAAGGGCACTGCCAGAGAAGGAGTAAAAGGACTGGGGTCAGTTTCCCACCAGAGGCAAAGGCACGGCTGCTCGCTCGTTGCCCCAGAGCTTGTTTTCCCATCATAAAAGTGTCTGGAAGAACTTGACAGAAGCCGTGTACAGGAATCCTCTGACAGTTGCTGTTAATGTGTCATTTCCAAGACGTTCGTAGAGCTCAGGGCTCCCCCAAACTAATTCCAGAGAATCTACTTTTCTTTCTGTTCCAGCACATTGGAACTTTCACTCCAACCCCATCCAGCTGCCAAGCAATAAGCTCTCCCCAGCTCCAGGAATCCACCAGGGCGTACCGCATGGGGTTTGGGGGCTCCATGCAATTTGATCAAATGGCTTTGAAGGTCCTTTTTCTGCATGAACTGCTGGATGCAGGAAGAGCACTGAAACACAGAAGGGTCACAGATTAGCGTCCATCATCTTGCCAAGACAGTCGTCAGTGTACTTATGGTTGGCCCCAGTCAGGCCCAGAAGAACCTCTCTGCATGCAGCCAACTGGTCAGCACTTTTTGAATACATTCTGTTGATTACAGCTCCAAAAAGGAAGTGCCCAAACGTGCATGGAGTCCTTGCTGAGACTTCAAAATGTGGAGAGGGATTTTTTAAAACTGCCATTGGCTACAAGAGGGGGATACAGCTTCCATGCCAACCCCATGACAGACAAAAGCAAAATAGGGCAAAGAATCAATGAAAGTAATTGTGACACGTTCCCTTAACTCATTCAGGACACAGCATGGTCAATTGGGGCAGATGGGAATCATAGTCCATGAACATCTAGAGCAGGGGTAGGGAACCTGCGGCTCGAGAGCCGCATGCGGCTCTTCTGCCCTTGCACTGCGGCTCCACGAGCCGAGCCACTGGTCCCATCCTTGCCTGCCTTGCAGGCAGCAGGGCGGGTGCACCAACTGCCCGTGGCTGGCTGGGCCGTGCCGCAGGCACCACTCTCTGCGCCTGCCCCGTTAGGCCCGGGGTGGAAGCTTTCCAGGCGACCGGCTGTGACCCGGCTGCTGGCCCCATCCTTGCCCGCCCTGCAGGCAGCAGGGCGGACGCATCCATGCGCTTCTCAGAATGAGCGGAGTAAAAGGTAAAAAGCCCCAATATATACAATGTTATCTTTATTTTAAATGTCAAAAATTATTTGCGGCTCCAAGTGTTTTCTTTTCCCGTGGAAAACGGGTCCAAATGGCTCTTTGAGTGTTAAAGGTTTCCTACCCCTGATCTAGAGGGCCACAGTTGGGTTTAGGGTATACTGAAAGTAAACCTCACTATCTGACCGGGATGAATGAGGCTATACAGGGGGGAAAACAAACAGCCCAACATTTCTCTTAGTACAACAACCTTGCAAAATGGCACAAACTGTTTCCCGAGATCTCTTAGCCAACCAGTGACAGAATGCCAGCTGAGAACATGTTCAAGGCCAAGACAGGCTGACCTTATAAGGCATCTCTCCTGTGTGGGACACCATGTGCAGCCGCAGCTCCAGCCGCCTCTTGAACACCTCCTGACAGACAGAACAGGTGAAAACCTAGAAAGGAAGGAAGCTGGGAATTAGCATGTCAGGAGGAAACATCCTGGGTTTGGCTTTTTTGGCAAGCCTTAGATTTCATACATGGTGTAGGTCACAGAGGGTATTATTACAGACACATGCATTTTATTATTACAGACACATGTAGATTAGCTCTCTGATTGCTCTGATAAGATTATTATTATGAGCAAAAAACAAACCTGTGCTTGGCTTGGATCAGGGGAGATGTTATACTACAACTATCAACTTCTGTACAGAAAACTGCCACAGTCCCTCTGATCTTGACCTCTAACCCAGCAACTCCCGCAAAGCTGTGTTGAGAGTGGCATGGTTGAAAGAGAACTGAACCTCCACTTCAACATAGCCCCCGACACTGGGTGAGCACTAATCTCCATCAGCCCAGGGGAGTCCAAGCTTTCAGGGCTGCTGCCTCAATAGTGTGATGAATCAGTCACAGCCCCTCCCTCCCCAAGTACCTGCTCTGAGCGGTTCATGCAATTCCTCGCTTCGTGCTCTAGCAAGTTCTCTTTCCGGAAGTAGCATTTCCCACACTTGGAACATTCAAACGGCTTCTCTCCGGTGTGTTTCCTGAAAGGCAGAGGGAGAAACTGAACAAAGGTAGTGTGACGTCTGGTAGCATCACCCAGTAAACACCCAGGAGGCCAGCACTGCCTCCTACAAACCTTTTACAAACTCACATATTGTGTGAACCAGGACTTACGTTGCCTGAGCTGCAGCAAAAACCCCAGTCACCTTCATGTAATGTGTGAACACACCCTTCACGTTTCCCAGCCCAGAAGTCCTGCCGCCAATCAATCTCAATTCTGCAGTCAGCCCCGCTAGCTGCTTTACAGCAAATTATGCCTTTTCCAGGTGACTCGCTCCACCCTACAGAGCCAGCACAGTGCAGTGGCTAAGAGTGGTGGAGCTCTAATCCAGACAGCCAGGCTCAATTCTCCATTCCTCCACGTGAAGCCAGCTGGGTGACCTTGGGCCAGTCATGACATTCTCAGCACTCTCTCAGCTGACATGGAGGCAGCCAACGGGAAACCACCTCTTGCCTTAAACTGTGCGGGGTCATCATAGGCCTGCTGCGACTTGGCAGTGCGCACGCATACACACACACACAGCTTTGCCCCATTCCCCTTTTGCACTCATCCCACAAGGTTAGGGTACAAGGGACTTGCCTGTTGTGCACTTTGAGATAATATTTGCTGAGAAACGACTTGTGGCAGGTGGGGCATTTGACAGGCTCAGCCGTGCCTCTGCGGTTTCCAAGCAATCCAGTCCCCAGCATATTGCTGCGTCCTGTGGTCTCAGATGCACTGGGCTTTCTGGCCAAGTGGGATCTTCTTTTGGTCCTGATGTTCTTTTTCCCAGGAATGTAATCCTCATCTGCTTCCTTGGTTTCCTTTTCCCCTCCTCCATCGTCATCAACAGGGGGGTCATTAGGGCTCAGCACCACCTGAATTTCCCACTGCAATTAAACACCAAGAGCATTGGGTTACTTCTACACACACAGCAAAAACACGACACCAGCACAGTGCTCAGAATAGGATCAGAATAGGATCTGGGAAATCCAGGTTCAAATTCTCACTCTGCTATAGAATCTTGCTGGATGACTTTGGACCAGTCATACACTTAGCCTGGACCCTGGCAAGTATTTGTCATTACCAATCTTTCCTTGCAATGCACACCTTCAAGTCCCTACTAGGACCTGTTCCAGTTCATGTGGAGCTCTGCACCAGTCCTAGGAGAATAGAGTGTGCAACCCAATGCATCTTCCAGACTCCTCTGCAGTGTACAAGAGCCCTGCAGGAAACTGAGTAATGCGGAATGGGGTTTCCCTGACACTCAAATAGGCTCTCCACTGCAACACTTCCACAAACCCTCAAGACCTAACCCACATGACCCAACCATCTTCCATTCCCCTGCACCCCCCAACGAAACAGCAAACTTATACTGCTGTTGCTTCATCTCTGGCAATCATATTTCCTCTCTGCTTTGAGGTGCCTTTATTCTCCATCAGGAATGCCTTTGTAACAAACAGAGCAAATCCCTAGTTAGGACATTACTCCACACGCCACCTCATTACTGGCGCCCGCGTCCTCGGTGGCTCCTCTTTTCAATGGCCTTTTTTGTTCTTTACATTCCGCGATGCTCTTTACTTCACCTGCATTGCTCAGTGTGTTTGTTTTGAGAGCCCCTTTCAACCTTCCCCGAAAGATACAGGGGCTCTGCCTTTGCCCCTGGGCCACTCTATTGCCCTGGGGGCAGGGGTTCGGGCTGGTTTCCTCAACGGAGTCATTTTTGGACACGGCCTGACAGACCGATTCTCCTTGCGCATCTGTCCCCTCTTCCAAGTGACCCCTGAGGTCTTTTTCAGACGGCAGCTGGCTGTTCTGGTCACCGCTATCCAAGGGTTTGGGATTGAATTCCTGGCACAGCTTGACGGCTTCCGGGATGGAGAGTTCCTTGGCAGCTGTGAGAAGCTTCTTCCAGTTCTCCGAGGTGATCGCCAAGTGCCCGGTGTAGAAGAAGTCAAGAAGTAGGGCAAAGATCTCCACAAAGGTCTCTGGCAGGATCACCCTGCTAGAAGCGCCGTCATACATGCTCTGGAAGAAAGAGCTGCAGCAAGCCAGGACACTCCAGTGTGCCTTGAACACCAAACTGCCAACTGCTAGGGTGGCATCACAGTATTGCCCACTCTCCCGTTGCTTGTTGAGTTCCTGCAGAACGCGCACACTGTGTTGTACAAAGGAGCCCTCCATGTCCTGCAGGAAGAAGAGAGGCAAGATTAATAGGTGTTGGCTGGAAACAGCTCCTCTTCAGACTCCTCACCACCATGTGGAAGGGGATCCCCAAAGACCCAAATGGGATCTCCACTGAACACACAAAACTCTGACAGAGATTAATACAAAGTGGGCTGACCTACCCTGGCTCAAACATATCAAGAAAATGGTGATCAATAAAATATGGACAGTGGATTAAGAAAGCACAGAGAATTTAGGCCAGGGACACACCCAGGGGAAAGGAACTGTCAGGCTGCTGTTCTCTGTTATCCAGTCAAGGAAGACAACAAAGCAAGGGGTGGATAGCAAAACAAGAGTCATCCTACATTACCAGACTCCAACTGGAAACAGTTTCGATGAAAGAAACCTGGGGTTAGGTATCCCAGCTTTGCAAAACATCTTTCTCCAATCATAAAAATCAATTGTTACAGTCAACACTGTCAGCAGCCTCAAGAGTTCATTTACAGCTTCCAAATTAAAGAGAAGATGGGCGGGAAATAGGAGAAAAGGGCTGGGACAAGAGATCCAGTCCAGCAGCAAGGGAAGCTGGACCAAGGAAGGGGGATCCAAAGTAGCAACCCCCAGCATGCTTATGTAGGAAGATGCCCTGCTGGATTCAGTGATATTTACTTCAGAGTAAATAAGCTTTGCCTTGCACCAGGGCAAGCGTGGGAGTGGGGGGTGGCATCAAAATTACTATCAAAACAGAGTTGCCAGAATGCCAAGAGGCTGCAGAACATAAAGCACTATTGCAGAAAATAAAACTAAAGGAAATAGGGGGCCGCATTGCCTGAAATGGGGGGCAGCATTTGGAATGCCTGAATGGAGGGTCCCCCTCTGGCAGGGGGAACTCAGTGCGAGGGAGGGGGTCCCCCAGACCCCGTTTACCTCAGCCCCCCTGCGTCGCGTCTCCCCTCCACCGTCGCTACAGCCCAGTCTGAGAGCGAAACATGAACTTGGCCAGCGCCATCTTGGGATGCGTGACGTCACGGCGGGGCCGGGGAGCGAGGAGGCAAGCGCGAGCCTAAGGGCGGGGGGCCCCATAGAGTCCGGACGTGGGCGGGGCGAATGGGGATGCTAATGAAGGGGGCGGGACCATAGTCCAGGCGTGGGCGGGGCGAATGGGGATGTTAATGAAGGAGGAGGCAGGGCCATATAGTCCATACGTGGGCGGGGCAAATGGGGATGGTACACTGCTGAAAACGAAAGAATGAATGAAATAGGGCTGTCCTTTTAGGATTTTAATGCTACCAGCTATACCGGTTATTATTGACGATTATGACTTTTAACGATCCAGAGTTATCCGTATTATGTCGGGATGATTTATATTGGACCTTATTCTGCACGTGCAGAAGGGGCCAGAGTGTGACAGTGGGTTTCCATACTGGGGACATGCATTTTCTTGCCCACGCCAGTGGTCATTCATACCCGGTTCAATTGCCAATGTGTGTGCTGTGTTTGCACCTGCATGCCTGAAAATTGTAACGTGGAAAGGAAATTATCTTTGGAAGCTTGAGGGAATGGGTTGCTTGCAAGGAGTCTGGTATATCGGATTGGCCTATAGCAGTGGTGGCGAACCTGTGGCACGGGTGCTAGAGGTGGCACTCAGAGGCCTCTTTGTGGGCACGCGCAAACACCCCGCCCCCCACACACACATCTAACCTGGTCTGGGCTGCCGGACTTGATTATTAGCATTAAACCTAAGACCTAGTTTTGGGGAAGCAGTGTAGGTAACCCTGTTAAGCGCTGTTAAACCCCACTGATTTTCATGAGAATAACTAAAGCGCGATCCTTTATCTGGGAGTAAGCTTGGTTGCTGGCAATGGGGCTTGCTTCTGAGTAAACCCTCCTAGGGTCATGATTCACTCGTTGGAAGAGTTGCACAGTTGATTCAAAGCAAAGCCACTGACTACCACCAGGCTTATTCTCAAGTAACGCATGCCTCGGAGCCAATAGTTTTTTCTAAACTAAAAAACTGTTATTCAGGTTAGAGGTACTGTGTTGCTACCTGGCCAATAAATGTGGGTTTTGGAGTTACACAATTTGGGCTTTTCGATATACCGAAAAGGTTCGCCATCACTGGCCTATAGCAGTATCGCTAAGGGAAAAATGTTTCTCAATGACTGTAGGTATCTCCTCATTGATGTGAAGTGTTAGAAGATCACAGGGCTTGAAAAAAGGTGAGTCCCTTCCCAAGCTGAGGAGAAAGGATGAACATTTTTTTTTATTCCAGACATTTATTAGCTGCCTTCTTACCTTACCAAACACAAGGTGGCTTACAATATAAATAGAACAAAAACCATACAAATACATTTATAAAAAAACACCCTATGAGTTACAATTTACAGCCAATAAACAGAAGATACTAAAGTAATCATAAATGTAGATTTGCGTCAGACTGAAGAGGAATTTTATATTCTGAAACAAACGGAAAGAGAAGAAAACGTGCTTTATCGGGAGACAGAGAATGCAGGGTCTGTCACTCTCTGAAACTGGTGCAGGTTACTAAAACTGCTGCCTTCCAGGAGTGTCTTTTTGCAATCGCCCATGTTCTATATTTGCCATCAAAGCAAGTGTTACAAATATGTCATGTAGCCTCCAGTGCTGCTTCTCCAAAGAGAACCAACCCAGCATGCAACAATATTTATAAATACCACACATGAAAGAGAAAATAAATTTCAGCATTAAGAGATGGGAAATTCTTGTGTTTTATATCAGGGAGGGTCAGCAGCACAGAATTACTAGGCAAGCGGGTCTTGAACAATGCAGTCAGTTAGAAGAGAACCCCCAAAATATGGTAACTGCCATTTTAAACTCAGGTACCACTTTCCAAGTCTATAAGTTTGCTCCAGAGGGTCAGGAAGCTTAGAAGTGAGTCCCACTTCAAAAAGTTTGAGAATTACTCCTCTAGAGAAGATCCCTACCAAGAAGAAAAGTTTGGATTTATATCCTCTCTTTCTCTCCTGTAAGGAGACTCAAAGGGGCTTACAATCTCCTCCCCCCCCCCAACAAACACCCTGTGAGGTGGGTGGGGCTGAGAGAGCTCCAAAGAACTGTGACTAGCCCAAGGTCACCCAGCTGGCATGTGTTGGAGTGCACAAACTAATCTGGGTCCCCAGATAAGCCTCCACAGCTCAAGTGGCAGAGCAAGGAATCAAGCCCAGTTCTCCAGATTAGAGTGCACCTGCTCTTAACCACTACACCATGCTGGCTCTTAGCAGTGAGCCTCTGCTATTCTAACACCCAATGAAGCTGCCCAGGTCACCTACTGAGTTGGGCCAGCCCTGCTCCTGTGTCGGCAGCCCCAGCTTCCCCCACCCTCAATCTGACACATTTTTCTTCTTGGTGTAGCTCTGGATAGATATCTGGAAGTGTTCGTGGGTGTTGAGCTCCGATCGGAAGAGGATGATGTACATTTTGGGGATGAAGTAGCCTCCGAAGACCCCATACAAGGTGAGGAGAAGGAAGGCAACATAGATGGCTGGTACGTACTTGCCACGGTAGATGCTAAAGATGGTGGCGTAGGAGATTAAGGAGACAAAATAGATGACCAGGCTGAAAGTCGTACACTTGGCTTCGTTGTAGCTGTTGGGCAGATCTTTGCCCATGTAGCTGATGACAAAGCAGAAGATAGCCAACAATGCATTGTACACCATCCCTATAACAGCAGTCACATTGCTGTGGTTTTTGCACTCCAGAAGGATCATTTGGTCAGCCACATCATAATTCTTGTTGGGAAACGATGGGTTGATGCATAAGAAGATAAGGGACATTATCACCTGTAGACCCGTGCAAACTCCAATGAAAATGCCACACCCGTGATGATTCTTCCAGGCCTCGTACAGGCCTGGAGCCTTGGAGGCCATCTTGAAGATCAAGAGGATCTGGAAGGAGCGGGCTGCCATGCAGGCCAAGCAGACATTAAAGCTGACTGTGTACATCGGTAGCCGCAGCATGCAGGTGTACCTGCTGGGGGGCCCAAAGTTACAATACATGCTGACGTTGGCACAGGCCAGAGCGCTCAACATGACGAAACACAACCAGCCGCCGGCTGACCTCACTACAGGCGTGTGCACTTTCCGAACAAAGACAGCCAGGGTCCCGGCCAACAGCAAGAGCAACAGGGTTGTGGCGGTCAGCAGAACTTGAGCGATGCGGTCGCCCCAGTCCAGGAACACGGTGGCTCGGGGGAAGCAGGTCTCGCTTCTGGCTGGCGCCCACTGATCTTTCTGGCACCTCTGACAAGTATAGCGATCTGGAGAGGGGAAATGAGTGGATGCAGACCTGTTGAATGTGGTAAGGGGGGGTCCGTGAGGGTCAGTGAAGCTGAGAGCAATGCCATAAGTGTCGGCGATCTCTCTGGTGGGAGATACCTTTGAATGATAAGCAGAGGGCACGGAGGCTAAAGCACAGCAGAGCGTCCCCAAGCACGAGGCAGGAAACAGTGTACAGTCCTTCACTTCCAACAATAAGGGGCCTAGACTCTATGATGAGACTGAGGCCCCTTCCGCACACACAAAATAATGCGTTTTCAAACCACTTTCACAACTGTTTGCAAGTGGATTTTGCCATTCCGCACAGCTTCAAAGAGCAATGAAAGCAGTTTGAAAGTGCATTATTCTGCATGTGCGGAATGAGCCTCTAAGAAGTGAAGAAGCGAAGATTAAGGGGGGACACGATAGCTATGTTTAAATATTTGAAGGGATGTCCTGTCGAAGAGGGAGCAAGCTTGTTTTCTGCTGCCTCAGAAACTAGGACACGGAGTCATGGATTCGAGGCGCAGGAAAAGAGATTCTACCTAAACATTAGGGAGAACTTCCTGACCGTCAGGGCTGTTTGACCATGGAACCCTTCTTTGGAGGGTTTTAAACAGAGGCCATCTGACAGGGGTGCTTTGATTATGTGTTCCTGCATGGCAGGGGGTTGGACTTGATGGCCCCTGTGGAAGTTTCAGGGGGGGGGGGGGATCATTTTCTCCTGGGGTGGCAAAACAGCTTGAATTGCTCCTATTTACATGCCAGCCTGTTTCAGAGGAAGGAGGAAGGGTTAGGGTTTTGCATTTTCATGCTCAGCCATCATGCACCTGGGCAAAGCCACAAGGTCCAGGGAAGGGAGGTAGAATAGGAGCAACCAGCTTCCCTTTCCTTGTGGGCTGCCCGATGTTGCTTCACTCACCGCTCCTGTTCAGGAAGGTTCCTGGTGAACAAGCCACACAGTCAAAACAGCACTGATGGATCCCCTGCTGTACTTTGTGCTCCCCCACTCCACAGTCCTTGGAACAGATTGAGACAGGAACCTGTGGAAGAGAAGCAAAAAACCACGCGGCCAGAATGCTTCAACGTACAGATTCGAGTCTGTGTTAAACGCTGAATTGGCCCAAAGTATTTTGTTCGTTAAAGCCACCCAGAGAGGTCTTGAAAATGGAATTAAACAGATTCGTGGAAAAGACGTTCCCCAGATGCTACTAGCCATGGTAACTGTAGGGATCCTCCATATCGAGAGACCGTTAACCTCTCAATTAGCCACCAGCCCTCTGGAGAACAATGGGATGGGAGGAGATCAGTGGTGGGATCCAAAAATTTTAGTAACAGGTTCCCAGGGGGGTGGGATTCAAACAGTGGCGTAGCGCCAATGGGGCTGGGTGGGGCACGACGGGGGCATGGCCGGGCATTCCGGGGGCAGGGCATTAATAATTTCTCTGTTACTGAAAAAAACTCTTACTGTAAAAAAAAAAGTTCCTAATTTCCAGCTGGTATCTTTCTGTCCATAATTTAAACTCATTATAGCAAGTCCTATTGTCTACTTCCAACAGAAACAACGACTTCTCCTCTAATTGACTGCCTGTCAAATACTTAATACTTTCAAATACTTAATTTTGTTTCTAGAAATCAAAAGGATACTTTCCTTAAACAAGGAACTTTACCATATTTCTAAAACATGTTTTTAAAACAGCCCAACAGGGAGAATTATCCCGTTTTCTACCTTTGCTAATCAGCCACATAGGAAACAACAGGACTTTATGATTTTTGGACCTAGTGGAATTTCTAACGGAAAAGCAGACCCAATTAGTAACCCCCTCTCGGCACACACAAATAATTAGTAACCCACTCTCAGGAACTGGTGAGAACCTGCTGCATCCCACCTCTGGAGGAGATCCACCTGTATGTAGCCTTACATCTTCCAGATGTTCTCAATTTTACCTGGTTATCACTGGTGTGCCACTGCAGTTTGCCTTTATGGATGGTCAGGTCAGGTGGATTAGTGCTGAATGAGCCAATCGCATCATAGGACCAATTCTGGCCTGCCCACTTCCACAAGACAAGGTCGTAGCCTGTCAGAGGGTCTCCGTTGCTGTCAAAATAGATCTGTCTGCCTTTCACGCTGAAGTTTGCTTTTTTGATTTCTTTTAGGAGCTGCAATAGAGAGTTTGTGTGTGTGTGTCACTGTCCAAGGGTCTATATATTCTGTAAATTTGGTTCTATTCCCAAATCGCTGTTGTGGTTCTACCCCTCCATCCACCCATCCCGCGAACATCAAAATCTAGCAATTTACACAGGAATGGCACTTTTTTCCCCAGATCAGATAACCTTTGACGGCATAGTACAAAGATTTAAAATAAGAGACAAAAATTAAAATACAAAATTCAAAACAAAATTAAGATGAATTGTTTATGACCGTGCTGGCTGTTTGCTTTAGACTAGAGCAGTGGTGGCGAACCTATGGCATGGGTGCCAGAGGTGGCAAGAGCTCCTTCTCTGTAAGGTTAATAATAATAGAGTGCCTCAATAACTAATAGGCTGGATATCTCAATACTTTGGCTCGATTATTAGCATTAAACCTAAGACCTAGTTTTGGGGAAGCAGTGTAGGTAACCCTGTTAAGTGCTGTTAAACCCCACGGATTTTCTTGCAAAGAACTAAATCACTATCCTTTACCTGGGAGGAAGCTCGGTTGCTGGCAATGGGGCTTGCTTCTGAGTAAACCCTCCTAGGGTCATGATTCACCCGTTGGAAGAGTTGCATGGTTGCTTCAAAGCAAAGCCACCGACTACCACCAAGCTTACTCCTGAGTAACACATGCCTCGGAGCCAACCGTTTTTTCTAAACTAAAACCTCAGTATTCAGGTTAAATTGCTGTGTTGGCACTTTGTGATAAATAAGTAGGTTTTGGGTTGCAGTTTGGGCACTCGGTCTCGAAAAGGTTCGCCATCACTGGACTAGAGCATCCCTGGATTCGTTGTTTAACAGAGTCTTCTGCCGGTCTGTCCAGCACTCTAAGGGATTGGAGAAATGGATACCCACCTGCCAGGGATAGACGGTATCCTTGCGGCACACCCCTGTTTGGCAATCCAGCAAGTGGTGAAGGCTGTGCGCTACGGCGTAGACGGCAGAATACACATTAAAACAACCCTGAGTGTCATACGGTGATGGGTTCAGTAAATACTGTAGATTTCGTGCATGTAACTGGGAACAGAGCTGGCTGCAGGTCTCACTGCAACTCTGAGAACACTTGGCCTCGATTCCGTGACTCTCCGAACGCCTGGAAGCAGCCTCAAACTCCCACAGTCTCGGGAGCGGCGCATGCATGATCGTCACCCCGATCACCGTGCCGATGCCACGAATGCCCTGGATTTCCCAGAGTTCTTGGGACAATGACCAATCCTCAGTGCCCAACCACACCTTCCCGGTCACGTTCTGCCATACAACCTCCTGGAAGAAAACTCTAGCGCTGCGCTTGTTGGCGAAGACGATGGCAACTTTGGCGTTGAAAACCCGTAACTCTTTCACATTTACCCTCAGGTCTGGGTTGCTGGTCTCCATGGAGATGATTCCGTGGTAGGCAAAGCAGATGCCTTCCTTGATGGCCAGCTCACGCAGTGTCTGCAGGCCCTGGCGGCCATAGGTGTTGTCGCTGCCCACCGCTACCACCCACGTCCATTGGAAAAATTTCAGCAGGTTCATTAAGGCTTCTGCTTGCAGGCGGTCGCTGGGGATGGTGCGCAAGAACGAGGGGTGGGCACGTTTCAGGCTCAGCATGGGACTGCTGGCTTCGTAGCTGACCTGGAGGAGTGGGGTAGAGCAAGCCAAAACAAGGCAGGAAAGAATGTTGGTGGTAATGATGGAGAAGGCGCAACTACGTGAGTAGTCTACCCCATAGCAACATTCCATAGGTGAAAAGAGGCACACTGTGCTGTACAGGTCTCCCTTCCGTATAACTGGGGTTAGGGGTGCGGAGTCCCAAACAATCTGGAAATCCATGTAAATGTTTTTGGCCCTCCCTTCATACCACAGAATAACAGCCCCATCCAAACAACTCCCACCCACTCCCAACAATAATCTAGTGCCGTGGTGGCGAACCTTTGGCACTCCAGATGTTATGGACTACAATTCCCATCAGTGGGGGGGGGTGGGGGGGGGGGGGGGTGGGGGGGGGGGGGGGTGGGGGGGGGGGGGGGTGGGGGGGGGGGGGGGTGGGGGGGGGGGGGGGTGGGGGGGGGGGGGGGTGGGGGGGGGGGGGGGTGGGGGGGGGGGGGGGTGGGGGGGGGGGGGGGTGGGGGGGGGGGGGGGTGGGGGGGGGGGGGGGTGGGGGGGGGGGGGGGTGGGGGGGGGGGGGGGTGGGGGGGGGGGGGGGTGGGGGGGGGGGGGGGTGGGGGGGGGGGGGGGTGGGGGGGGGGGGGGGTGGGGGGGGGGGGGGGTGGGGGGGGGGGGGGGTGGGGGGGGGGGGGGGTGGGGGGGGGGGGGGGTGGGGGGGGGGGGGGGTGGGGGGGGGGGGGGGTGGGGGGGGGGGGGGGTGGGGGGGGGGGGGGGTGGGGGGGGGGGGGGGTGGGGGGGGGGGGGGGTGGGGGGGGGGGGGGGTGGGGGGGGGGGGGGGTGGGGGGGGGGGGGGGTGGGGGGGGGGGGGGGTGGGGGGGGGGGGGGGTGGGGGGGGGGGGGGGTGGGGGGGGGGGGGGGTGGGGGGGGGGGGGGGTGGGGGGGGGGGGGGGTGGGGGGGGGGGGGGGTGGGGGGGGGGGGGGGTGGGGGGGGGGGGGGGTGGGGGGGGGGGGGGGTGGGGGGGGGGGGGGGTGGGGGGGGGGGGGGGTGGGGGGGGGGGGGGGTGGGGGGGGGGGGGGGTGGGGGGGGGGGGGGGTGGGGGGGGGGGGGGGTGGGGGGGGGGGGGGGTGGGGGGGGGGGGGGGTGGGGGGGGGGGGGGGTGGGGGGGGGGGGGGGTGGGGGGGGGGGGGGGTGGGGGGGGGGGGGGGTGGGGGGGGGGGGGGGTGGGGGGGGGGGGGGGTGGGGGGGGGGGGGGGTGGGGGGGGGGGGGGGTGGGGGGGGGGGGGGGTGGGGGGGGGGGGGGGTGGGGGGGGGGGGGGGTGGGGGGGGGGGGGGGTGGGGGGGGGGGGGGGTGGGGGGGGGGGGGGGTGGGGGGGGGGGGGGGTGGGGGGGGGGGGGGGTGGGGGGGGGGGGGGGTGGGGGGGGGGGGGGGTGGGGGGGGGGGGGGGTGGGGGGGGGGGGGGGTGGGGGGGGGGGGGGGTGGGGGGGGGGGGGGGTGGGGGGGGGGGGGGGTGGGGGGGGGGGGGGGTGGGGGGGGGGGGGGGTGGGGGGGGGGGGGGGTGGGGGGGGGGGGGGGTGGGGGGGGGGGGGGGTGGGGGGGGGGGGGGGTGGGGGGGGGGGGGGGTGGGGGGGGGGGGGGGTGGGGGGGGGGGGGGGTGGGGGGGGGGGGGGGTGGGGGGGGGGGGGGGTGGGGGGGGGGGGGGGTGGGGGGGGGGGGGGGTGGGGGGGGGGGGGGGTGGGGGGGGGGGGGGGTGGGGGGGGGGGGGGGTGGGGGGGGGGGGGGGTGGGGGGGGGGGGGGGTGGGGGGGGGGGGGGGTGGGGGGGGGGGGGGGTGGGGGGGGGGGGGGGTGGGGGGGGGGGGGGGTGGGGGGGGGGGGGGGTGGGGGGGGGGGGGGGTGGGGGGGGGGGGGGGTGGGGGGGGGGGGGGGTGGGGGGGGGGGGGGGTGGGGGGGGGGGGGGGTGGGGGGGGGGGGGGGTGGGGGGGGGGGGGGGTGGGGGGGGGGGGGGGTGGGGGGGGGGGGGGGTGGGGGGGGGGGGGGGTGGGGGGGGGGGGGGGTGGGGGGGGGGGGGGGTGGGGGGGGGGGGGGGTGGGGGGGGGGGGGGGTGGGGGGGGGGGGGGGTGGGGGGGGGGGGGGGTGGGGGGGGGGGGGGGTGGGGGGGGGGGGGGGTGGGGGGGGGGGGGGGTGGGGGGGGGGGGGGGTGGGGGGGGGGGGGGGTGGGGGGGGGGGGGGGTGGGGGGGGGGGGGGGTGGGGGGGGGGGGGGGTGGGGGGGGGGGGGGGTGGGGGGGGGGGGGGGTGGGGGGGGGGGGGGGTGGGGGGGGGGGGGGGTGGGGGGGGGGGGGGGTGGGGGGGGGGGGGGGTGGGGGGGGGGGGGGGTGGGGGGGGGGGGGGGTGGGGGGGGGGGGGGGTGGGGGGGGGGGGGGGTGGGGGGGGGGGGGGGTGGGGGGGGGGGGGGGTGGGGGGGGGGGGGGGTGGGGGGGGGGGGGGGTGGGGGGGGGGGGGGGTGGGGGGGGGGGGGGGTGGGGGGGGGGGGGGGTGGGGGGGGGGGGGGGTGGGGGGGGGGGGGGGTGGGGGGGGGGGGGGGTGGGGGGGGGGGGGGGTGGGGGGGGGGGGGGGTGGGGGGGGGGGGGGGTGGGGGGGGGGGGGGGTGGGGGGGGGGGGGGGTGGGGGGGGGGGGGGGTGGGGGGGGGGGGGGGTGGGGGGGGGGGGGGGTGGGGGGGGGGGGGGGTGGGGGGGGGGGGGGGTGGGGGGGGGGGGGGGTGGGGGGGGGGGGGGGTGGGGGGGGGGGGGGGTGGGGGGGGGGGGGGGTGGGGGGGGGGGGGGGTGGGGGGGGGGGGGGGTGGGGGGGGGGGGGGGTGGGGGGGGGGGGGGGTGGGGGGGGGGGGGGGTGGGGGGGGGGGGGGGTGGGGGGGGGGGGGGGTGGGGGGGGGGGGGGGTGGGGGGGGGGGGGGGTGGGGGGGGGGGGGGGTGGGGGGGGGGGGGGGTGGGGGGGGGGGGGGGTGGGGGGGGGGGGGGGTGGGGGGGGGGGGGGGTGGGGGGGGGGGGGGGTGGGGGGGGGGGGGGGTGGGGGGGGGGGGGGGTGGGGGGGGGGGGGGGTGGGGGGGGGGGGGGGTGGGGGGGGGGGGGGGTGGGGGGGGGGGGGGGTGGGGGGGGGGGGGGGTGGGGGGGGGGGGGGGTGGGGGGGGGGGGGGGTGGGGGGGGGGGGGGGTGGGGGGGGGGGGGGGTGGGGGGGGGGGGGGGTGGGGGGGGGGGGGGGTGGGGGGGGGGGGGGGTGGGGGGGGGGGGGGGTGGGGGGGGGGGGGGGTGGGGGGGGGGGGGGGTGGGGGGGGGGGGGGGTGGGGGGGGGGGGGGGTGGGGGGGGGGGGGGGTGGGGGGGGGGGGGGGTGGGGGGGGGGGGGGGTGGGGGGGGGGGGGGGTGGGGGGGGGGGGGGGTGGGGGGGGGGGGGGGTGGGGGGGGGGGGGGGTGGGGGGGGGGGGGGGTGGGGGGGGGGGGGGGTGGGGGGGGGGGGGGGTGGGGGGGGGGGGGGGTGGGGGGGGGGGGGGGTGGGGGGGGGGGGGGGTGGGGGGGGGGGGGGGTGGGGGGGGGGGGGGGTGGGGGGGGGGGGGGGTGGGGGGGGGGGGGGGTGGGGGGGGGGGGGGGTGGGGGGGGGGGGGGGTGGGGGGGGGGGGGGGTGGGGGGGGGGGGGGGTGGGGGGGGGGGGGGGTGGGGGGGGGGGGGGGTGGGGGGGGGGGGGGGTGGGGGGGGGGGGGGGTGGGGGGGGGGGGGGGTGGGGGGGGGGGGGGGTGGGGGGGGGGGGGGGTGGGGGGGGGGGGGGGTGGGGGGGGGGGGGGGTGGGGGGGGGGGGGGGTGGGGGGGGGGGGGGGTGGGGGGGGGGGGGGGTGGGGGGGGGGGGGGGTGGGGGGGGGGGGGGGTGGGGGGGGGGGGGGGTGGGGGGGGGGGGGGGTGGGGGGGGGGGGGGGTGGGGGGGGGGGGGGGTGGGGGGGGGGGGGGGTGGGGGGGGGGGGGGGTGGGGGGGGGGGGGGGTGGGGGGGGGGGGGGGTGGGGGGGGGGGGGGGTGGGGGGGGGGGGGGGTGGGGGGGGGGGGGGGTGGGGGGGGGGGGGGGTGGGGGGGGGGGGGGGTGGGGGGGGGGGGGGGTGGGGGGGGGGGGGGGTGGGGGGGGGGGGGGGTGGGGGGGGGGGGGGGTGGGGGGGGGGGGGGGTGGGGGGGGGGGGGGGTGGGGGGGGGGGGGGGTGGGGGGGGGGGGGGGTGGGGGGGGGGGGGGGTGGGGGGGGGGGGGGGTGGGGGGGGGGGGGGGTGGGGGGGGGGGGGGGTGGGGGGGGGGGGGGGTGGGGGGGGGGGGGGGTGGGGGGGGGGGGGGGTGGGGGGGGGGGGGGGTGGGGGGGGGGGGGGGTGGGGGGGGGGGGGGGTGGGGGGGGGGGGGGGTGGGGGGGGGGGGGGGTGGGGGGGGGGGGGGGTGGGGGGGGGGGGGGGTGGGGGGGGGGGGGGGTGGGGGGGGGGGGGGGTGGGGGGGGGGGGGGGTGGGGGGGGGGGGGGGTGGGGGGGGGGGGGGGTGGGGGGGGGGGGGGGTGGGGGGGGGGGGGGGTGGGGGGGGGGGGGGGTGGGGGGGGGGGGGGGTGGGGGGGGGGGGGGGTGGGGGGGGGGGGGGGTGGGGGGGGGGGGGGGTGGGGGGGGGGGGGGGTGGGGGGGGGGGGGGGTGGGGGGGGGGGGGGGTGGGGGGGGGGGGGGGTGGGGGGGGGGGGGGGTGGGGGGGGGGGGGGGTGGGGGGGGGGGGGGGTGGGGGGGGGGGGGGGTGGGGGGGGGGGGGGGTGGGGGGGGGGGGGGGTGGGGGGGGGGGGGGGTGGGGGGGGGGGGGGGTGGGGGGGGGGGGGGGTGGGGGGGGGGGGGGGTGGGGGGGGGGGGGGGTGGGGGGGGGGGGGGGTGGGGGGGGGGGGGGGTGGGGGGGGGGGGGGGTGGGGGGGGGGGGGGGTGGGGGGGGGGGGGGGTGGGGGGGGGGGGGGGTGGGGGGGGGGGGGGGTGGGGGGGGGGGGGGGTGGGGGGGGGGGGGGGTGGGGGGGGGGGGGGGTGGGGGGGGGGGGGGGTGGGGGGGGGGGGGGGTGGGGGGGGGGGGGGGTGGGGGGGGGGGGGGGTGGGGGGGGGGGGGGGTGGGGGGGGGGGGGGGTGGGGGGGGGGGGGGGTGGGGGGGGGGGGGGGTGGGGGGGGGGGGGGGTGGGGGGGGGGGGGGGTGGGGGGGGGGGGGGGTGGGGGGGGGGGGGGGTGGGGGGGGGGGGGGGTGGGGGGGGGGGGGGGTGGGGGGGGGGGGGGGTGGGGGGGGGGGGGGGTGGGGGGGGGGGGGGGTGGGGGGGGGGGGGGGTGGGGGGGGGGGGGAACACACACATAAATCTTTGTAAGGCTTCCATGTAAATTGTTGTTCTATTTGTGAGTGTGTGTGCCAGCCCTCGCTTTGTGTGATAGGGATCAGTCCTGAGCACAAAGGGACTGTTACTTCGCAGGGATGATTCAACCTGGGATGTCTTTTTGCTCTTCAGAGGAAGATGAAGGCTGCCCTGTCATCCTTGTTTGTGGCCCCAAAAGTGTTGGCAAGTCCACTTTTAACCGATACCTGATTAATCTTCTGCTGAACTGGTGAGTGACCATCCTTTGGGAGCGTGTGAGCTCCCAGAGGCATCTGGTGGGCCACTGCGAGTAGCAGAGTGCTGGACTAGATGGACTCTGGTCTGATCCAGCTGGCTCGTTGGATGGCCCAGTAGTCTAGGATATGAAGGCTCGTTCTTGTGTTCTTATGTTCTTTGTCCTGTGAACTTCACTAGCATCTTGTGGATATTAATAAGAGGTGACTTGTGAAGACTCAGAACAAGGAAAAATCCCCCCTCCCTCGAGTTCCTCCTTCACAATTGAAATGGAGCAAACGGCAATCATTTGCTTTACTGAAGTCTCAGTGGGTTGGGACAGCGGGATGTTGTCGCGTAGATATTCCCTGACCTCGATTTCTACCTCCGCCTGCATTTCTTTGAGCCGTTAGCACTCCTTCTGCGGTTTAAACATATGTTTTGAAGGTAATTAATTAGGCTCTGTCATGGTTTTGTCTTAATTAGTCTTGCCAGTCAGTTTGGGAAGTTTTAACCAAGAGAAGCGTCCTGCCTTTTCTGTTGCCAGCGTCTGTCGGGCTCAGCACTAGGCAAGAGATTTCCTAGTGCTTTCCTTTGGGCTGCAGAGCCGGGCAGCCTCGGTTCCCGTCCCCACCCTGGACAACTGAAGGGCAAGAGCATGTCAGCCTTCAGCTTCCCATTCAGTTTAACAGTCCCAAGGCAGAGTTTGGCTTTCCACTTGCTTTCCCCCCTAGTGTTGCCAGTTCTCAGTGGCAGCATAAAGTCTGTGTCCAGGCCGAGCTTATTGTTTCTGGGAGGGGGGCAGAGAATAAATATTCTGCATATATTAGGTTTCCTCCAGATATGCAGAAACCTCCTCCCCCCTCTCATGACTGGCCCTGTTGTGCTGCTTTTGTGCTAGGCACATCGGTCAGGTACTTGGTCATTAGATGGCTTAATTGACCTTCTCTGCTCCTTCCCTTGTTCTCTGAGCTGAGGAGTTTTGCTTCTGAGGAGCAGCAGTGGCGTAGGAGGTTA
This sequence comes from Sphaerodactylus townsendi, assembly GCF_021028975.2. Taxonomy (NCBI): domain Eukaryota; kingdom Metazoa; phylum Chordata; class Lepidosauria; order Squamata; family Sphaerodactylidae; genus Sphaerodactylus; species Sphaerodactylus townsendi. The sequence goes on from NC_059440.1 coordinate 20,518,189, forward strand.
AGAGCTCGTGTATCTAATCTGGGTTTGATTCCCAGCTCTGCCGCCTGAGCTGTGGAGGCTTATCTGGGGAATTCAGATTAGCCTGTACACTCCCACACACGCCAGCTGGGTGACCTTGGGCTAGTCACAGCTTCTTGGAGCTCTCTCAGCCCCACCCACCTCACAGGGTGTTTGTTGTGAGGGGGGAAGGGCAAGGAGATTGTAAGCCCCTTTGAGTCTCCTGCAGGAGAGAAAGGGGGGATATAAATCCAAACTCTTCTTCTTCTTCTTCTCTTCCACTTTCCCCTCCAGTATGGGTTTCTGGTCTTTATCGGTCCAGCTTTCTGGTCTTTATCGGTCCAGCTGTTGTTCTTGTTCTTTTGCAGTCTCTGGGAAATAAGTTTCATCTTATGACGTTTCCTTCTTAATGCGCGTGTGCCCTGAAAACTTTGTTTTAATAGTCAGTCACAATAGAAACCAGTGCCAGTTTTTTGTTGCTCTTTACTTTGCGCTGGTGTCAGAGAAGACTGGAGGCATTTTCATAGTATGAAGATCTGAAACCTAGTGAATGGGTTCCCTCCAGAGGGCAGGGGCTGGCGTTTGCCACATCAGAAGGGGATGCAAACTGCCCTTTCTACGCAGTGGCGTAGTGTTTAAAAGCAGGTGCACTCTAATCTAGAGAACTGAGTTTGATTCCCTGCTCTGCCACTTGAGCTGTGGAGGCTTATCTGGGGGGACCAGATTGGCTTGTGCACTCCAACACACGCCAGCTGGGTGACCTTGGGCAAATCACAGTTCTTCAGAGCTCTCTCGGCCCCACCCACCTCACAGGGTTGTGGGGGGAGGGGGGAAGGGAAAGGAGATTGTAAACCCCTTTGAGTCTCCTAGCAGGGGGATATAAATCCAAACTCTCCTTCTTTTCCCCAACTCCAGTCTATTATCTTTGGGAGCAAGCTTGCTTTTGTTGTCTGTCTGTACCTTGCATATCTTGTCCATAACAGCTCTGTCCATGTAGCATTTCGTTGGAGAATAGAAAGCAGAGAGTAGAGGTTAGGTTGAAGAACAGTTCTTCTTTTGCATATAACCCCTCCTGCCTCTGGTAGTCAAGAGTTTCTGATCTTGACCCTGTTCCAAATGTGTTTTCTTTCCTTTGTAGACTGGGAGAGTTTCTTACTGATCCCACTTTGTTTGTTTTATTTTTTTTTTCCACTGTAGCCTTCCCTGTATTGAGTTTTTGGAATGCGATCTGGGGCAGACGGAGTTCACGCCTCCTGGCTGTATTTCTCTAATTAATGTGATGGAACCGTCTCTGGGTATGTGCTTTGAAGTGGTTTGCAGAAGTGTGTCAAATGCGCAGCTCCTTGTTCGGTCGAGCCGCTCTTTGGAAACACCAGCCTTTCTGAAAGGGGTGAAACAAAAACTCGGTGGGGGAAACTGCCTTTGTCGTGCAGATGGAGGAAAGCCAGTTACTGGTTGTATTGCGGGTAGTGAAGTACTCTTCCGTATTTGCTCTGCGTTTCGATTTAATGTGGCTTTCAAGTACTTGCGGTTCCATCGGGTCTGTTCCGTTGTAGGTCCACCGTTCACCCATCTCCGCACTCCCCGCAAAATGGTATACTTTGGCGAAACCAGTTGCGAACAGGAGACGGAAAGATACCTCGACACGCTTAAATATGTGTTCAGTGCCTATGAGAGAGACGTGCCTCTGGTGATCAACACAATGGGATGGGTGAAAGGTACGTTTGTCGGTCCAGGGCGTGTGCTGGCAATGGGCGTGTCCTTTTTTTCAGAAGGGGAGTTTTGCCCTATATCTCAGGTGACCCAGTTTATTTATTTATTCATTTATATCCCACCCTTCCCAGCAGGGCTCAGGGCGGCGCACAATAAAAACAACCATAAAACCATTTCATACATAAAACCAGTAAAAAACAACCACAGATGCATGAAGGTTCCTCCCTCCCCACCAGACTCTAATGGAAGGCCAGCACCTGCAACAGTCAAGTTTACGGCTGGCCACATGTAAATGCCCATGAGAAGTTCATTTTGGCAGGCCCTGTAGAGTCAGTTTAGGTCCCTCAGGTCTTGATCTCACTCTGAGTTTTTTTTTTCTACCAGGTAGAGGTTGTTGGTCATAGGGCTGTGGCCATCATAGGGGAGTGCCAGCTGAAGGTTCCTCAGGGCCAGGGACCTCCAGCAGATTCCCCTCCGACGAGTGGAGGGATCTAGCGGGGCAGTACGGGGAGATGCTTTTCTGTGCAATACTGAAAATGTCTGTCCTTGTGAGGCACTCCCATTCCCTTGGTGTCCCTTGGAGGTCTGTCCTGTTCTATCCAGCTGTTCTCTGTCATTATTTTTTCTTTCTCTGTGCTCAAAGTTTGATTGTTCTCTCTGATCGACTTATTATTCTGGCTAGTTGTCGCTCAGTCACATTGCTCAAAACAGACTGAAGAGACAACTTCAAAGACATGCCTCAGCTCTCCCCGGAGTATACCTCCAGTGCCCCAGGCTTGCACACGAAAGGCAAAGGGCCCCCCAAATGCAAGGGCCTGGCAAGTGGGTCAGAGGACTTGGAGCTGTCCAGGGGCCGAGCAGACTTTCATCCGTCACATGCGGGGCACAAGCTGCTGTGGGTCCAGCCAGAGTTCCCTGGGGCAGGGATCGCTGGAGATGGGTAAGTAGCCAGTGAAGGTGTGCAGGAGGTCAAAAAGGGAGGAGGGAGCAATATCTTTGTATTAAGTAAAAGAAAGTTTTTAAGTTCTCTTCTTGCCTACAACTCCACTGTCCCTGGGCTCCGTCTCCTCCAAGCGCTAGGAGTTCCCCTCCCTCTCCCAGCATTCCTGGCAGGAGTCACGTGACCTCTGATCTTTGCTATGCTTAGCAAACCATTGACTAATCAGTTTTTGTATGCTCTGTGTCTTCCCTCTCCAGAATCCATGCATAATTTTTTACCTACGCTTGATTGTCATACAGTCCTTGTGAAGAACTGGTTTTAGGGGCAAGCTTCTTTAAGGAGCAGTGGGAGGGTGAATGTCTGGACCTTCATGGACCCCCATCCACTCAGTGATCTGCCAGCAAGCCCTTTCACACATCCATCTTGTCTCTGGACTTCCCTTAGGAGAATAGCCTTGGCTTGAGATCTTCACATTGTAATGCCTAGAGCCATGGTGGTGAACCTTTGGCACTCCAGATGTTATGGACTACAATTCCCATCAGCCCGTGCCAGCATGGCCAATTGGCCATGCTGGCAAGTGCTGATGGGAATTGTAGTCCATAACATCTGGAGTGCCAAAGGTTCGCCACCACTGGGCTAGAGTAATTCTCCGTCTTCATAACTCTGTCCTGTACAGTATTCAGAGCTAAAGGCTAAAACAGTAAGATTCGGCAACAGGAGAAATGCATTCAAATGGTCAAGAAATGTATACTTCTTTCAAGTGGATTAATGTTGTCAAACAGTGATATATGATTTCATGAGAGAAACCGTGCTATTCCAGTGTGATTTCTGCATATTCATACTCGTGCATATTCACAATTCTGCCCTTTGCATTAGTCAGAACTAAAAGCTGGAAAAATAAGATCTGGTAACAGGGGGAAGGTATTTGAATTTATCGAGGAACTTTTAAGAGACTTCCTTTGAGGGGATTAATGTTGGACGCTGATGTGTAAGTTCACGGGAGATTAGGCGAGCTGAACTATTCCAGCATGATCTCAGTGGTGTGGGAAAGAGCCACCCACATCAGTGAAGTCATGTTGGAAGGCTCAGACCACGTGGGAGTCTTTGTTGCCTTCCTTCCTGTGCCAGATCTGCCCTCACCACCGTCTCTTCAGGCATGACCCTGGCAGTGTGGCTGGGAGCCAGGCATTAGTGCGCTCCCATACCACAGATATAACATTGAAAGCACCCTTGGAGTCGTAAACAGTGGGCAGCAGAACAGAAGCTCCCTTTCAGAATTTAGATGTTGACTGATGCAGCCCTTCCTATTGGTACAGAAAGGTTCCTGGCCCACGACATTGTTAGTACCCTGCCTGCCTATTAGGCATTTGAAAAAAAAGAGGAAATGTTTGAGTGATTCTTTCTTGCTGCAGATCAGCCAGGATTAGTGCACTGAGTCGCAGTTGGCATTAAAAGAGGGCTTGTTGCAAAGATGTGCTGAGCCAACGTGGTGTAGTGGCTAAGAAGAGGTGCACTCTGCACCATAAAACTGGGTTTGATTCCTCGCTCTTCCACCTTTGAGCCAGGAGGTTTACCACCCAGTGAACTGCATTAGCTTGTGTACTCCAACACATGCCAGTTGTAAGTGAATCTCATGAGTCACACTTTTTTGGAGCTCTCTCAGCCCCACCTACCTCACAGGGTGTTTGTTGTGAGGGGGGAAGGGCAAGGAGATTGTAAGCCCCTTTGAGTCTCCTTACAGGAGAAAAAAGGGGGATATAAATCCAAACTCCTCCTCCTCCTCCTCTTCTTCTTCTACAATGATGTGCATCTGAGACCAGCGGCACAGGCTGTGCTTGCGAAGTGCTCTCCAGTCTCTGGTGCATTTTGTGTTTCTCTTGCAGGCGAACCCACAGCAGTGTTCTCCGGGACATGGCGGTTCTAGCATACTTGGGCCAGTTGCAGCCGTCCAGCATGGAACTGGTGCTTCCTTTGCACAGCCTGGTGCCCTATCAGGTAAGACGCCGGCCCTGTTATAGGTAAGGGGGGGGCTTCACAGGACCTTAGGGCTGGGGTTGTAGCAACAGGAGGGGCTTGCTTCTAACTGGGTCAGGATTCAGCGTTGCTAGACCTTTCCAAAAAAAAAAAAAAAAAAAAACAAAAAAAAAAAAAGAAAAAATAAAAAAAAAAGCTTGCCTGTGCAGGATAATATGTTTTGATTTATTTTTGTTTACACACTTTATACTCCATCTTTAGACTCCTACCAGGGTGGCTAACAGATTAACAGCCCAATCCAGAGCCCCCAGTCATGGGCCACAACGCTGCTTCAGTGCTGCCCCACCACCTCCAGGAGGTCTTCTCAGCAGCAAGGGGAGGCTAATTTTTTTAAAAGTGCTGCTGAGCTGTACATCTCCCCCGAAATCTCCTGCTGTTTGCCCAGTGGGAAGTATTATGTACCTGTCAAGTAGAGCGTTCGTTCTTGGGAACATGCCAAACTTCCCCTCCCCACTGCCGCCCCTATCCAGCCCTGTCTTTGAAGCAAAATGACATTTCTGTCTGAACATATCTTCACGCATTTCTTCTTTTCGCTAGGTACCTTTCAGCGCTGTCTCCATCAAGGTTATTCATACAGACGTGGCTCCTGCCCACATACTGTATTCTGTCAACGCCAGCTGGGTTGGCCTTTGCCAAATACCGGATAAGGTCCAGGGTAAAGAAGACGGGCCGGTTTTATTAACGCAGACACCAATCTGCGATTGCCTGGGCTTTGGTAAGCAATGTTAGCCTGATCTTACGACATTCTGAGTCCGTGTTTTGGAGTCTGGGTTTCATGTGAAATTAGAGCAGTCAGCTAGCATGCATGGGAATTGCTCAGAGAGTTTTTTTTAAATGTTTTTTTAAAAATGTGGCTAGTAGTAGTAGTAAGTTTATTGTCTTGGCCGTAGACCTTCACAATCTCTTCATACACAGTATCATAAAAGGACTTAGCTAAAATGGACTAAATTAACTCTATATAAATATTCCTATCAAATAATACAACACAACATCCTTAGCCTGATTCTTCTTGCAGCATGAGCAAAAAGTGCTCCTCGATTGGTAATATATGGATCACAAGCTGTGACTTGTAAATTTCAGCCAGCCATGGCAGCCTGAAAGAGTGCTTGCCATTGGTCTCACTTGTTTGGGATGGACCTCAGTCTGTGATGTCATGAAGAGAGGGGCCCAATGCAGTGGCAGGGGTCAGTCGGGTGTCTGGTTTTCTGGCTCTGGTCAGCTCTTAATACCTCCTTATTACCTAATAAGGCTAGCAGGTTGTAGTGGTTAACAGCAGGTGGATTCTAATCTGGAGACCCGGGTTTGATTCCCCACTCCTCCACCTGAGTGGCAGAAGCTGATCAGGTGAACCAGATGTGTGTCCGCACTCCGACATTCCTGCTGGCTGACTTTCGGCCAGTCATTGTTCTCTCGGAACTCTCTCAGCCCCACCTACCTCACAAGGTGTCTGTTGTGGGGAGAGGAAGGAATGGAGCTTGTAAGCCACCTTGAGTCTCCTGACAGGAGAAAGGGGTGGAGTATAAATCCAAACTCCTCTTCTTAATATTATGCGTGCCACCTATGGGTTTTGTACTCATGCGCAGGAAAAGCAAAACAGATTTCAACATCTGTAACCCAACAAATCCAGTGTACCTTTTAAAATCGGGTGAATACAATTTTCCAGCCATTAATCAAATTTATCTGAATATTCCATTTGCTCTGTTCAAAACTAATGTTGAAAACAGCCAGTGAGATTCTCATAAGCCATCTTGAGTCTCCTTAAAGGAGAGAAATATGGGATATAAATCCAAACTCCTCCTCCTCTTCTTCTTCCTCTTCCTCTTCTTCTTTTTCTTCTCTGATGATTATTGAATTGGGTTTTTCACATTTGTGGAACGAAAATTGCATTTCTGGAAGAATAAGAGCTTTAAATGGAATTCTTCGTACCGAACCATTGCCGTCTTTCTCAAGAGCCAGTAAGATCCCTCCTCAATTAGGCTGTGTCGATCTGTATCAAACTAGGTGGATTCGTTGTTGCCCTCTGGTTCCCTCTCCCCTGAATTGTGATTTTTTTTCTCGTTACAATATATGTCTAGAATTGTAGAAACTGATGTGTATTTTAATGCTGCTGCCTTCCTAAATAACTAAATAAAAATTGAGATATGCCTTCCTTTCTATTTTGCAGGAATTGTCCGAGGTGTAGACATGGAGAAGAAACTCTATCATATTCTGACTCCAGTAGCGCCGGAGAATTTACGATTTGTGAATTGTTTGCTCATTGGAAACATCCCAGTTCCTAATTGCGTGTTCCTGAACCAAGTAAGGATAAGTTGGACACGCAGTAGCTGAAAATAAGGGGGAGGTCTGCTCATCTTTTGTTTCCGACTAGCACATGGGCTTCGGATATAATCTGGCAGCAAGAGACAAATTTACTTTTGCCTGAAGTGTGAAGACCTACTGTCAGAATGACCTCATTTCCTGGCATTTTGTGGTTGGCTCCACCTCCTGCAATCAGACATTTTGTGGTTGCGTCCATCTGTTTGTGTCGGAATTCCAAAGGTGCCCACAGACTCAGAAATGCTGGGGACCGTTGCTATAGCATAGAGCAGTGATGGCGAACCTATGGCATGGGTGCCAGAGGCACTCATGAGCTCTTCCTGGCATACACAGAGAGTCACCCCCCCAATAATAATATTCCAGGGCTGGTCTGGGCCACTGGGCTCGACATTATGCATAAAACTGCTATTCGAAGCTTTGGGGAAGCAGCGTAGGTAAACCTTCTGGTAAGCCAAACCACTGATTTTCATGCTAGCGAACCAAAGCGCGATCCTTTACCTGGGAGTAAGCTCGGTTGCTGGCAATGGGGCTTACCTCTTGAGTAAACCCTCATATGGTCGTGATTCACCCGTTGGAAGAGTTGCATGGTTGTTTCAAAGCAAAGCCACCAACTACCACCAAGCTTATTCCCAAGTAATGCACCGAGCCAACTTTTTATTTTTTCTAAAACCTCTAGAACTGAAGCCAAAATGCCGCGTACCTTGCACGTAAAATGAAGTGGGTTTTTGGGTTGCAATTTTTAAGCACCTTCGGTCTCTCGGTGCTGGTTCGCCATCACTGGCATAGAGCATAAAATAGCATCACTGCTCCGCAAGCTTGGAAGCAGAGTAGGATGTAAATGTGGCAGAGCTGTGTGTTTCCATGACCCTGAGTGGTCACAGAGAAAAGTGCAAAGTGTTGCATCGGCTTCCCCCTTAGATCTGTTGCCATTATGACTACAGGATAGGTATGAAACTGCATGGTCTCTACCCCTTCCAAGGGGTGGCTGAACAGAGTTCCCAGACGCATCCATGTTGCATGCGCCTCATTTCCCATTTTGCATAATGACCTGCAAAACCACACTGTGTGATGTCTAGAAGCGAAATTTAGTTTGACGCCTAAGCACAGAATGTGAATCCCCTCGCCTGTGCAGAATATGCCCAGCCTCGGATATAAGTACCCGCTTCTCATAATGAGACTGACCATTGGGCCATCCAGTCCAAAACTAGCAAGTACATCTCTTCAAGGCTCATGGCCTTGACGTACTTTCCCCACCCAGAATGCGGCAAGATGCCAGGGGCCGAATCCAGAATCCCATATGAGCTTCTCTATCTTGTAATTATAAACCTTGCAAAAAATTCCAGGCTGAATTGTATTGAGGTAGCCATAGCCTGTGCAGTGCTTTGGAATGCCATCAATAAAGACAAAAGAGGCTGGTTTGTATCCTACATAAACAGAGAAGCTCATAAGCAGGTCACAGAGACAATAGGTTCCCTGTTGCTTGTGTTCGGTGTCTGACAACCAGAAGCATCACTGCTCAGGGAGGTTCCGCTGGGCTGTCATAGCTAATAGCCCTTGAGAGGCTTCTCCTTTATGAGTGTTTCTAATCCTCCTTTAAAGCCATCTAAGCCGGCGGCCTTCGTGACATCTTCTGGCAGCATCTTCTATACCCTAATTACACACGACATGGCAAAGGGCTTCTTTGGTCAGTCCCGTGCACCTGTCGCATTGCATGGTTGGAGTGCCATTCATCATAAAGAAAGAGAATGACTTCCACGCGTGTCGTCTTCTTTACACCGTCTATAAGAGTTCTGGATATTCGCCCTATTTCTCACGGTGCTGACCCATTTCTCAACTTTTGAATTATTGGAAGAAGAAGAAGAAGAGTTGGATTTATATCCTCCCTTTCTCTCCTGCAAGGAGACTCAAAGGGGCTTACAAACTCCTTCCCTCCTCACAACAAACACCCTGTGAGGTAGGTGGGGCTGAGAGAGCTCAGAAGAACCGTGACTAGCCCAAGATCACCCAGCTGGCGTGTGTTTGAGTGTACAGGCTAATCTGAATTCCCCAGACAAGCCTCCACAGCTCAGATGGCAGAGCAGGGAATCAAACCCGGTTCCTCCAGATTAGAGTACACCTGTTCTTAACCACTACGCTACTGCTGCTCCTACCTGCATGCCTGCTTGTGTTTTCGCTTTTGAAGAAGAAGAAGTTTGCATTTATACCCCCACTTCATTCTCTTCTGTAAGCAGACTCAGAGGGGCTTACAAACTGCTTTCCCTTCCTGTCCCCACAACAGACACTTGGTGAGGAAGGTGGGGCTGAGAGAGTTCCGAAGAACTGTGACTAGCCCACCCACCAGGCTTCATGTAAAGGAGTAAGGCGACAACTCCAGTTCACCGGATAAGAGTCCACCACTCATGTGGAGGAGTGGGGAATCAAACCTGGTTCTCCAGATTAAAGTCTGCCTGTTCTTAACTATCACACCACTCTGGCATAGGAACTCTCAGTCTCTTGTGGCATTTCCCTGGGGGTGTGAGAAAAGAGAGAAGCGATGCACATAATAATACAGTCCTTATTTCTTTTTTCCCCAGCCAGGAATTGAAGGGGAAATACCGTACGTCACGTCAGAATATAACTATCGCATTTCAGGTGCTGGGAAACTGAAACAGAAAAAGCATCTCAAGAGGAGAGAGCACGTTCGGCCATAAACTCCTGTTCACAGCTTTGCTGGCAGGGACTGGTTTGGAGAATTTGGCCTGTTCTTAGGGGACCTCCCTCCCACCAGAGAGAAGCTACAATATTGACATCTGATAGTATAATGCCAGTCCTCTGAGTCGTTATTACCGTGTACTTTTTTATGATTTTAAAATTAAACATCTGCTATAAACTCCTTCGTGTTGGTCATGTTTAGCTCCTAGGAATAGCATTACACCCAAAGGTGGCCAGCGAAATAACTCTTCTTATTGATCCGTCACTTCTGGAGTTCTGTGTTGGTCCCCTTTTTGACAGTCCATGCTAGTTGTTAATATTGACTTTTTCCTTCTTCCTGCTAAATCCAATTAAGACGCTGGGAGCGAGACGTGTTTGTTTTTTAAAAATAGCTTGGCGTCTGGTTTATATACTTGTTCCCCGCAGGGGGAGCACTATCCCTTCAGAGATGCCACCCGTTGGGTGCTTTGGAAGACCTTCATACAGGCAGACATGGCTAAGAGGTCATCTTTAAAAACCAGTTAAATGTCTGAGGGGTTTTTGCTTGGTTTCTCCAAGAATGCCGTCGCTTTTTTGCTGGCATGGAGAGATGTCATTGTGCATTGAAAAAGACTGAAAGGAGCTTACGGGGTTTTCATTGGAACAGTGTTTGTACTGGGCCATTTACCCTAAACTTGGGCAGCTTTGAAATAATCTTAACTAGTGGAGGATTCAGGCTGCTTTTATTTCTGTTTTCAGGGTTTAACAAATGTTTGTTGTCAATCATTCAATAAGCCTTTATTGGCATACAGTATAACATACAATATAAATACAGTTAAAATTACTAGATAAAACTTCACACTGGATCATAAGTTCAGCTCGCAAACCTCAGCCAGAAACTTTGCCACTGCGAGACAACAGTCAAGGTCATTGCAGTTTAAGAGCATATTTACTTTATCAAGCTCTGTCAGGGTTTTTCATAGAGTCAATGATTTGTACTAATAAGCTGGATCTTGGTTTCTGGTAAAGTGGGCAGTGGAGGAGAATGTGCGCAATGGAATCCAACTGCCCTGGGCTGCAGGGGCAAAGCCTCTTATCGTTTGGTAGACCCTTGAGTCTTCCTCTATGGAGCGGGGATGGCATAATATTAAACCTAGCCAGCATTGTAGGCTCTCCTATATATAGGGTTGGTAAGCGCTGCGATATAGTAGGCTGGGTTTCCCCACACAAATGGAATTGCCACGTTCATTGGTGAGCAGGATTTGTTGGCCAAGCTCTGCAGTTGTTGATAATCCATTGCTAGTAGCCGCTCTTTGATGTTTGTTGTATTGTTGAAGGCTTTCATGGCCGGAATAAACTGACTGTTGCGGGTTTTCCAGGCTCTGAGAGCTCCTAACATTTTGTCTGGGTCTTTGGCTGGCCTCTTCAGAGGCACCACATCTTACCATAACATGTCTCCAAAGATGCCTGCCATAGATCTCGGTGGAAAGTCAGGAGCAAGAGCTACCAGACCATGACCACACAGTCCGGAAAACCCACAACAGCTAGTTTAATGTTCTTCATTTACACTGGGGACAAGTCCTTGTTGTGGATCCCCGAGCAACGAACCCCTCAAAGCAAAGCACAACTGGCTCATGGGGTGGGGTAATCCTCCCACTGGCAATGTTCTTGCATGCACATTGGCACATAGCTGGAAACAAATGTAGTTTATGCTTATGAGGTGATGGGGTCCCAGCGTGGTGTAGTAGTTAAGAGCAGGTGCACTCTAATCTGGAGAACCGGGTTTGATTCCCCGCTCTGCCGCTTGAGCTGTGGAGGCTTATCTGGGGTACCAGATTTGCTTGTGCACTCCAACACATGCCAGCTGGGTGGTCTTGGGCTAGTCACAGTTCTTTGGACCATTCTCAGCTCCACCTACTTCACAGGGTGTTTGTGGTGGGGGAGGAAGGGAAAGGAGATTGTAGGCCCTTTTGAGTCTCCTTACAGGAGAGACAGGAGGGATATAAATCTTTCTTTAGCACTCCCGCAGGAGCTTTCCAAGAGGCATCTGGAACCCTCTTTTACAGTCTGTCAAGCTTGGCAGGAAGTGCCTGCCAGTTGACACAGCCGGCACAGAAGCATCTTGTTTTTGTTGCAACTTAAGAATTCTGTGGAATGAGGAAACCACCCCAAATAAGGTGTCTTAAATGGCAGACATTAAACCAGTGACTTAAAACACATTGCTTTAAGCAATGTGAGGATGGGGTATGAGTCTGAAATTGTGTGCATCGAGGAATGCTGCTGTAAATTTCGTTGTCCGTGCACAATGACAATAAATTGCTTATGCTTATGCATGTATGGCTTCAAATTTATGCAACAAATATCTTTGTTTGTTTCCTTTATTTACACACACACACTCTCTCTCTCTCTCTCTCTGCCAAAGGGCACAGCGTGGGAGGCACAGTTTTCTCCATTAGGTTGAAAGACAGTGACTTGGCCAGCTAAAGGTTGCCTGCTGAGCCGAATGGTGTCTTGAACCAAAGCTTTCCAGCTTGCAAAATACATGCAGCTGTCAGAGTCACGTCCGTCCGTGAGGAGCGTGGAGTGTGTGAAATAATGTCTCTGTATTTGATGTGCAAACCTTCTGGCCCAAACGCCCCTTGGGGCTGCACAGTGCTTCCTAGCTGTCTATGGGCAGCTACCTCAAAGCAGCTCTTAAGTAATTCAGAACCTCAGAAACTCTTTTGAATGTTTCCTTGGGAAATCTACCGGTTTCCCGTTAACTCTTTATTGCCTGTGGACAGTGACTTACACTGAGGAAGTTTGGCTCGCGGGTAGGTGGGGAGACAGCGCTGGGGCAGTCTGCTGAAAGCTCTTATTGGCTGAAGCAGACATATGTTATTGTGCTGTCGCCATAAGGGTTAAAACCGTAGCTTAGTCTGTTCTTAATTCTCCCCATATGGCCAAGTCTGGCAGCACAGAAAAAGCTTTGGCAGACAATCTACCCTGAACAGTGGCTAAAATAAATATGGGGGCCATCTGTGCAGTAAGGGTGCGGGGTGAGGGGTGGGGATCACATGTGAAATGTCAGGATGATCGAGTTCGAGGAGACATATGTTTTTCAATGTTTATTCCAGAGTCCTGATAACAAAACCTGGGACCAGGCAAGACCGGCTCTTCGACAGTCAGTCAAATCAAACTGGAATCAAACCAAGTCCCAGTACTGTTAGCAAGGCACCACTCAGTTTGACGCCAGCTGAGCTTGCCCTTGGTGACCACCACAGGCCGAGTCCAAGCCAAATAGGTCAGTCTGGGCCGGGCAAGCCGTCTTTGTCTTTGCCACTCCTCAGGGGCTCCCTTTGCAGCTGCAGGCTCCCAGAGGCCCCGAGGTATCCAAGCCTCGAATCCGAATAATAAATCTGAATAAGCCTCGAATCCGAAATGGGCGAGGGGGGAGCCAGCCCAAGGAGCAGTGATGCTTCTCTAGTTGTTTCTGAGTAGCTGGTTGCCGTGGCAACCGAGCCCGCTGCCTCCCTGATGCTCAGTGGCCTGTAGCTGGAGTTTTTCTAAGGGACTCCGCTTCGTTGCCCGATTTTGCGTGCATTTCTGCAGGGTGGCGGAGAGACCTGACAGGGAAAAGCAACCGGGCAGGCTGGAAGGGGGTGGGAGAAGCGAGGCCGATGATGTCTTTACCTGGTGAGCGCCATGGACGGGGCGGTGATGCTTGAGTTCGCCTAGGGGGAAGCAGGTGGCCGGTTGCCAGGAAAGGGGAAGGCCCAGTCTGGGGAGTAAGAGCTGAGGCAGAGCGGGAATCCAGACTGGGAAGGCACATGAGACGGACAGCCCGAGCAAGCCGGGGCTAAAATAGACAACACCCGGAGAAGGCCTGAATCGGAAAAGATATGATTTAGCAGAGGCTGAGCGTGCCCTTGCTTTCCTTTTGCCACCAGGGTGAAAGTGCTTCAGCTGGGCAAATCGGTCTCAGACCTGAATCTGGCACAGGAGTCGGGTTGCAGGGTGGAGTGGCAGCGCTGCTAACTCCTTCCTACAGGGACCTCGGTCCCACTTGCCCTGGCCCTGTCGACTTGGATTTCGAATGGGGCAAGATCCTTCTCAGAGTGGTGCCATGAAGCGCAAGCACAGCTTAGGACCATGGCTGCTACATGACACCTCGGGTCATCTGCTCTGTGAGAGGTGGGAAGCGATGAATCCCCTGACCAAGTACGGGTCTCCCCCTCGCAGCTGGCTCAACCTACGATTGGGGATGAGTAAGTAGAGCGTCGGACTCTCCTTGGGCAATGAAGCTTGCCGAGGGGCGGCGGGTTCTTCTTGTGATGCTTAAAACTTTTATCGTTTACAATGTGTATCTGCTTTTATCAATGCTTGCAGCACAAGCAAGACGCTGTTTCACATGACAGGTAAAAGGCAGGTTTGTTCTTCTGAGGATATTCAGAAATAAGTGATGCCGTTGAGCAGCCTTGAGAATTTACTTGCAGCAGTGGCATAGTGGTTAAGGGCAGGTGCACTCTAATCTGGAGAACAGGGTTTGATTCCCTGCACCGCTGCTTGAGCTGTGGTGCTTATCTGGGGAATTCAGATTAGCCTGTGCACTCTAACACATGCCAGCTGGGTGACCTCAGGCTAGTCACAGCTCTTTGGAGCTCTCTCAGCCCCACCTACCTCACAGGGTGTTTGTTGTGGGGGTGGGGAAGGGAAAGGAGATTGTAAACCCTTTGCGTCTCCTATAGGAGAGAAGGGGGGTATAAATCCAAACTCTTCTGAAGTGGAAACAGACATTGTAGCTGATCCCAGAAGGATTTGGGTGGGGGGTGATAACTGAGGATAGCAGCCATAATGGGGCAAGACCAGACCAGACAAGGCAAAGACCAGCTAGAATGGGGGAGAGTTTTCCTCGCTGCCCCCAGTGAGAAGTTGAAGCACCAGAGATGGTGTCCTCTGCTCCATTCTTTCCACGAGTCCCTTGGCATTTTATAATTCTCCACAATTGTCTTGCACCAGGAGTGCCAAGACAGTCTATCTCAGTGGTGGCGAACCTATGGCATGGGTGCCAGAGGTGGCACTCAGAGCCCTCTCTGTGGGCACACACAAATAGAGTGCCCTCCCCACACATATATCTAGACTGGCCTGGGCCACTGGGCTCAATTATTAGAATTAAACCTCAGACCTAGTTTTGGGGAAGCAGTGTAGGTAACCCTGTTAAGCACTGTAAAACCCCACTGATTTTCATGCAAAGAACTAAAGCGTGATCCTTTACCTGGGAGTAAGCTCAGTTGCTGGCAATGGGGCTTGCTTCTGAGTAAACCCTCCTAGGGTCGTGATTCACCTGTTGGAAGGGTTGCATGGTTTCTTCAAAGCAAAGCCACTGATTACCACCAAGCTTACTCCCGAGTAACACATGCCTCGGAGCCAACCGTTTTTTTCTAAACTAAAACCTCAGTAATCAGGTTAAATTGCTGTGTTGGCACTTTGTGATAAATAAGTAGATTTTGGTTTGCAATTTGGGCACTCGGTCTCGAAAACGTTCACCATCACTGGTCTATCTGGAGCTGTCACCACCCCGTCTTTTATCCTCTCAATAGCCCTGCGAGGTGGGTTAGATAGCAGGAGAACAATTTGCACAAGTGAACTTTGTGTCTGAGCAAGACTAGAAATGGAGTCCCCTTACATTGAAGTCAGCACACATGGGCTGTTTCAGAAAAAGAGGTAAAGGACAGCAGCTCTTGTTGCCTGTGAGGCTAAAACAGGCGTTGGCCCTTCCCCGCCTCAAAAGCTTTACCATGTAGACCTCTGGCTTATTTATTTAGAATATTCCTGTCCTACACACAAAAAAAATCTCCAAGATTGCTGCATGTTTATGTTGGCCGCAGATGTAAAATTAAAAGTAAATATGTAAGATAATCAAATGAATCTATCTAACAGAACACATATGCGGGACCAAAAGAATAAATCAGTGGGTATTTCCCCCCAAAAAAGCATTTTCAGAATGGCAACATTTTTGTTTTTCTCTAGCAGGAAAGCAGTGGTGGAGCCAGGCAGACCTTACAATAGCTCTCCCATTTCATATTGGAAGCACTCAGATAGCCCAGGAAGAATCAGGGGTGCCTTGAGCTGTTTGTATAGACTGGTGTAGTGATTAAAAGCAGGTGGACTCTAATCAAGAGAACCAGCTTTGATTCCCCACTCCTCCACATGAGCTAAAAACTCCCTATCTTGAGTAAACTGGACGTATTTCCCATTCCCATGGTTTAAATCCTGTTGGGTGACTCTGAGCTAAACACAGTTCTCTCAGAACTCTCCCAACCCCACCTGTCTCACCAGATGAAGGGAGATGAAGGGAAAATGAATTTGTAAGCTGCCTTGTGATTCCTTACAGGAGAGAAAGGAGGGATATAAATCCAAACTCTTCTTCCTCTTCTTCAGCAGTGGCGTAGGAGGTTGTTAGCTCATGTGTCTACTCTCATGTTTGATTCCCAGCTCTGTCATTGAGCTGTGGTATTTATCTAGGGGAATCTAGATTGTTTAGCATGTACACTCCCACACACGCCAGCTGGGTGACCTTGGGCTAGTCACAGCTTCTTGGAGCTCTCTCAGCCCCACCTACCTCACAGGGTGTTTGTTGTGAGGGGGGAAGGGCAAGGAGATTGTAAGCCCCTTTGAGTCTCCTACAGGAGAGAAAGGGGGATATAAATCCAAACTCCTCCTCCTCCTCCTCCTTCTTCTTCTTCTACTTCTTCTTCATGGCTAGGTGGGCAAGCCCATCCCAGCTGAAAGGTTACAAGCGGAAGAGGATTGGCTGTAGCATCCTGAGCCAGACGAGTGTGCGAATGAGTTAGGAGACAGAGCCCAGGTGCACAACTCCACCAGGGCTTGGGGTTTAATGCGTAGGGTCAGGTGATTGTGCTCAGGATGCGCTTGAAATTGGAGCAATCAAAAAAATAATTTTGCAGGCAGAATGAAATAGCAAAAGTGGTTCTAAGCAAAACAGCATGGTCATTAAGATTCAGACATGCCAACCTCCGGATGCAGCCAGACAGATCTGTTCTTTTAATCCCGAGCCAGTGATTACATGTATGAATTGAGGGGTGGGGAGGATTGACATTTTCCCAGCTGGCAGGATTTGGTGCCAGCTAGACTCTATAGATTGGCCTGCTTCCCTTCCCACTCCTTACTGTTCCTGGAGGCACTTGGTAGATCTCTACCCGTTGCCCTGAAACTGCAAAGCAACTAGCCTGAGGGTTCAATCTTCACGGCCCGAACAGCTAAGGAGCACCTCTTTCCCATATGTCAGGGGTAGGGAACCTGCGGCTCGAGAGCCGCATGCGGCTCTTCTGCCCTTGCACTGTGGCTCCACGAGCTGAAGAATGGCCAGCCCCATCCTCCTGTCTGCCCTTGGCAGTGGTGATGGGCTAATTAATTGCCCACATCGGTCGGCTTCATTGGGTCGTAATCGGACTTCCCCTCTCACCCGCCTCAAGCTGGGATGGGGAGCTCTCCCAGCGGTCAGTGAAATGAGCCACCAGCTTCATCCTTGTTCGCCCTGCAGGCAGCAGGGCATGTGCATCCATGCGCTTCTCAGAAATGAACTGTGGAGCAAGGTTAAAACCCCCAGTGGCATAGTGCATGCCACTTTGGCTTGAATGTCGCGCCTTATTTATGCCTGGAAGTGTTTTCTTTTCCTGTGGAAAACGGGTCCAAATGGCTCTTTGAGTGTTAAAGGTTCCCCACCCCTGCCATATGTCAATAAATAGCAGGGTAATTACTTCTACCCCTAAGAACAGTATTGGAGGCTCTGGCTGGCTTTTGCTGTGGTGTATCTCATGGCATCTGATTCACAGGCTGCAAAGCCCACCTGGCTCTGGACATGTGGACTTTCAATAGCAGTGCACCTGAGCTCTATGCTCGGCGGCCCGTTCCCTATCAGCCTCACCTACCTCACAGGGTTGTTATGTGGATAACTTAGAAAAGAGGAGAATGATGCAAACTGCTGCTTTGAAGAAGAAGAGTTGGATTTATATCCCCCCCTTTCTCTCCTGTAAGGAGACTCGATGGGTCTCCTTTCCTTCCCTCCCCCCCACAACAAACACCCTATGAGGTGGGTGGGGCTGAGAGAGCTCCGAAGAACTGTGACTAGCCCAAGGTCACCTAGCTGGCATGTGTTGGAGTGCACAAGATAAGTTCGCCAGATAAGACTCCACAGCTCAAGTGGCAGAGCGGGGAATCAAATTTAGCCCAAGGTCACCCAGCAGGAATGAAGGGGTATGGAAACACACCTGGTTCACCAGATAAGCCTCTCGCACTCAGGCGGAGGAGTGGGGAATCAAACCCAGTTCTCCAGATTAGAATGCACCTTCTCTTAACCACTGCACCATGCTGGATCCCCATTGGGGAGAAATGGAGGTTTAAATGAAGTAAATGAAGTAAATAAATAATTACAAAGGAGACTTCGATAACTTTTGTTGGAAGATCCTGGACAGCCACTACCAGTCAGAGTAGCTGGTAGCTTCATGTGTCTGGGAGCATTCCTAGAGGGGAGAAAAGGGCTCAGAGGAAAAGGGCACCAGAAAGGTTCTCGCAAGGGCAAAGAGGCTCTAACTGTTCCCTCCAAGCTTCAAATGGAATCTCCAGGAGTAGCTGACCAAGCCGTCCCCGCTGTTCCGGAATTTATGTCTTTCGGTTATTGGTAAGTGCGCTCTTTAACCCATGTTCGTCAGTGGGAGCATCGAGACTAGTTTAAGTGTATAGGCCTTGGCTTCAGCCATTGTCCCCCCCATCCATTCAATAATCTGGGGTTAAAGCTTCAGGACACACAGTACAGTGTGGACTGACCCATAGCCGGCCTGTATCTAGGAGGAAAAGTTTCTACCAAAGCCCCTGCAGGTGCTGTTGTCGTTGGTTCTGGTGAGGCAGCCCATTGTTATTCCTCAGGGCTTCAAGGATCTGGCGGGCAAGCCAGTCAGTGCAAGTTAAATTCAAAATGTAGTCTTTTTTAAAAAAGGCAAAACTTGCTAACCAACGCTGTAGCCTTTGCTGAAATCTCCTTATTTAACTCACAGAATATAGCAGACCTATTTGGGACATGAATTGTTGTCTTTCTCTAGTTGAAGGTTTCCAGCAAATGATCAGCGGGGAAGCGATGGAAACGGCTCGTCCATATACTTTCGGTTTGCAGATGTACTCAGTGGCATGCAAGCGGCTTTTGAAGAGGTTTTAGCAATTCTTGGCCGGAAGCAGGAGGGGCCGGTGATTTTTTCCTTGCAAACCCGCGCTACCTCTTTGGCAAGCAGTGCAGACAAAACAACAAACTGTTCGGAGCACGTTTTTGTTTGAAAAGCTAGCGGAGGAGACACTGATAGATTATCCAGCTGGAAAACTCTTTGCTTAGCCTCCCAAGTCTTTTTTCCTAAAATAGGGAGTTTCTTCTGGTTTTTGTATCTCTCAGGAATGAAACTGCCCGTAACTGTTGGTCTTTCTTTCTTTCTTTCTTTCTTTCTTTCTTTCTTTCTTTCTTTCTTTCTTTCTTTCTTTCTTTCTTTCTTTCTTTCTTTCTTTCTTTCTTTCTTTCTTTCTTTCTTTCTTTCTTTCTTTCTTTCTTTCTTTCTTTCTCTCTCTCTCTCTCTCTCTCTCTCTTTCTTTCCAGAGGAGGGCAACCAAAATGGTAAAAGGTTTGGAATCCATGCCCTACAAGGAGAGATTTGAGAACTGGGTATGTTTAGTTTGGTGAAGAGAAGGTTAAGAAGTGACACGATAGCCATGTTTAAATATTTGAAGGGATGTCACGTTGGTGAGAAAGCAAGCTTGTTTTCTGCAGCTCCAGAGGCTAGGACCAGGAGTAATGGGTTCAAGGTGAAGGAAAAGAGATTCCATCTAGATATCAGGAAAAAATTCCTGATAATAAGGGCTTTGAGACTCCTTGTGGCTGAGAAAAACAGAGTATAAACACTTCCTTTCTTCATGATGCAAGATCTAGTTTATCTCTATGGAAAACGTCTATTTATTGTCCCTCCACTTCTTCCAATGAGCTCAGACTGGTACACATGGTCCTCCCCCTTACTTTTCCTCACAGCAGCCTTGTAAAGTAAGGTAGGCTGGTGTTGAGTGACTGGCCAAAGGACACCTAGGGAGAGTTTGGATTTATACCCCACCTTTTCTCTCCTGTGAGGAGGCTCAAGGTGGCTTACAAATTCCCTTTCCTCTCTCACCCCACAACAGGCACCTTGTTAGGTCGGTGGGGCTGAGAGAGTTCTAAGAGAATTGTGACTGGCTCAAGGTCACCCAGCAGGAATGTAGGAGTGCAAAAACACATCTGGTTCACCAAATAAGCCTCCGCCACTCAGGTGGAGGAGTGGGGGATCAAACCCGGTTCTCCAGATTAGAATCCACCTGCTCTTAACCACTACACCACGCTGGATGGAGGCCCCCAAGATTTTGAAGCCTATAGGTCTGTGGTGGCAAACCTTTGGCACTCCAGATGTTATGAACTACAATTCCCATCAGCCTCTGCCAGCATGGCCAATTGTAGGGGCTGATGGGAATTGTAGTCCATAACATCTGGAGTGCCAAAGGTTCGCCACCACTGCTATAGGTACATCTGGCACAGCTTCCTGGGGCAGACCCATATTTTGTGCAGAGAAGCAGCTTGGACTTTACACGACGCCAAGAGCACAGTTCCCAACCCCCGGCTCCGGTTCAGCTCTAATTGTCGAAGCAAAGATGGGCTTTGCCAGCTTTGAGCGGCTTGGGGCGGCAAGTAGGGCAGGCACATTGAAATGAAATAAATGAAGGCCCCAGAGGGCTCTTGGAGCTTGCTTTGGGGTAGGATGAACTCTAGAAAAACAGCCGCCCAGTGACAGGGCTTACAGGGGAAGGGGAATTGTGTTTGCTTCGGGAGTGTGATTTACAACCGGACACGATGATGGGGGAAGTGGGGGTGGGCAGTGGCTGTTGCTCATCATGGAGGCCAGCCCCATTTTCCTCCCTTTTTAGATTTAAAGGTGGGGGGGGGGGGAAGCTTGAAGTTTCTGCAGCCCGGCTTCTCACGCAAGTTCTCTGGAATCCTAGCACAGCTTGGAGCACAGACACACCACCTCCTTGGTCATGCCCCTCTTTTCTGCACAGCTGGCTTTCTGCTTTTGCTCTAAGGGAGGGGGAGTAGCAGATCTGAAAGCCAGGGCCGTATACTCCCACGGAGACCACAGGGCTGTGAGCAGAGACCCAGCCTGGAACTTCAAAGTCTCGGGGGCCCTGATCCCAGGAAACTTACTGGGAGGTTATTGTGACTCTTTCCCATTTTTTTAAAAAAAGTGGGTGCCACCCATGGGGTCAAAGATTCAAAGGAGGAGTGGGATGGAGTCCTGCTTTAATGCTAAAAATACTCAATGTGCCTGAGAGCCAGTGTGGTGTAGTGGTGAAGAGCAGGTGCACTCTAATCTGGAGAACTGGGTTTGATTCCCCGCTTTGCTACTTGAGCTGTGGAGGCTTATCTGGTGAACTATATTATCTTGTGCACTCCAACACATGCCAGCTGGGTGTCCTTGGGCTAGTCACAGTTTTTTGGAACTCTCTCAGCCCCACCCACCTCACAGGGTGTTTGTTGTAAGGGGGGAAGGGAAAGGAGACCCTTTAAGTCTCCTTTCAGGAGAGAAAGGGGGGGGCATATAAATCCAACTCTTCTTCTGATGATGATGAGCTGGGTCACCAATGAGCTGGGTCACCAATGCGGAATATTCATGATCTGGGACACCCTGGTTCAAATGCCAATCTGCCACAGAGCTAGCTGGGTGCCCTTGGGCCAATCCCTTTTGACCTAGCCTACCTCGCAGGGTTGTTGGGGGAAGATCCATCTGTGTTGCTCTGAATACTTTCAAAGGCTGGGATACAAATATGTCAGCTAAAAGGAGTGGCTTAGGGCAGTGATATATGGTTAGGGCATATGGTTTGTATGTCAATTGGCCATGCTGGCAGGGCTGATGGGATTTGTAGTCCATGAACATCTGGAGAGCCGCAGGTTGCAGACTCCTGGACTAGCCCAAGGTCACTTAGCAGGAATGCAGGAGTGCGGAAACCCATCTGGTTTCCCAAAAAAGCCTCCGCCACTCAGGTGGAGAAGTGGGGAATCAAACCCGGTTCTCCAGATTAGAATCAACCTCCTCTTAACCACTACACCACGCTGGCTCTCATTAAAATGAGCAGCTAGTAGGGGATGAAAAAGACCTCTGCCCAAGACCCCGGAGACTGCCAGTCTGGGCAGACAACGCTGACTTTGGCAGACCAATAGCCTGACTCAATATAAGGCAGCCTCATGGGTCTTCATGGATCTCTTGCTATATTTCAAGGAATCCCAGAATAGAACTCTCTGCCGTACATGATGCAAGAGCATCCCACCCATTCTCTGCAAAGTTGCAAAAGACCTTGAGGCTTAGGGGGCAGCAACATCGCAACATGTGCTGAGCCTGGGCAGACGGGTCTTGGAACCAGGGCCAGGTGGTGGCTGGTTTGTAGGGAAGGGTTTAGCTTAGCCGCTCTTTCAGTCCTTTCAAAGCATCCTCCGCCCTGGAAATTATTGCTGGCCTCCGCCACTGGCTCGCTTTTGGGCCAACCGTTTTCTCAGATATATATTTTCCTCCCCACTTGATGAAGCACACCGCGGCCTCGTCAGAATTTCCGTTCATCCAGGAGGAGATGCTGTAAAATCCATGGTCGCTGCAGCCAGCATTTTGGTTCCAGGCTAAAGTCTGGTGCTCTCGGCTGCCAAGCGGCTCTCCTTCCAGAAATCGGACGGGTGGGGGGGTTGAGGGGACCGAACAGGATGACTCGGCTGTTCAGGCAAAGCGGGGCTTGATTTACCGACTGGAAAGCACCCCACAGAGTTCCTGCATAGGCTGCCTTGTTGCCCTTTGGGAGGAATTTGGACGGGCCACTGAAGAAACAGAGGCATGAGCCGTCCTGAAGGTCCTGCTGCGGTTGGTGAATCGGAACCAAACTTTGGGGTGACTGATGTGTTTACAATGAATTTTTTGCTAGCTGTGCTTCCTGGCTGGGAATCTGGCAGTGGAGATCAGTGGCGTAACCTTTTCGTTAGTGGTCTGCGGGAGGAGAAGGGAGCTCCCAGGCTTGAACAGAGGAGCAGCAGTGGCGTAGGAGGTTAAGAGCTTGTGTATCTAATCTGGAGGAACCGGGTTTGATTCCCAGCTCTGCTGCCTGAGCTGTGGAGGCTTATCTGGGGAATTCAGATTAGCCTGTACACTCCCACACACGCCAGCTGGGTGACCTTGGGCTAGTCACAGCTTCTCGGAGCTCTCTCAGCCCCACCTACCTCACAGGGTGTTTGTTGTGAGGGGGGAAGGGCAAGGAGATTGTAAGCCCCTTTGAGTCTCCTGCAGGAGAGAAAGGGGAGATATAAATCCAAACTCTTCCTCTTCTTCCTCTTCTTCTTCCTCCTCTTCTTCTTCTTCTTCCTCTTCTTCCTCTTCTTCTTCTTCTTCTTCTTCTTCTTCTTCTTCTTTAGGATCAGGAAAGGGATCTAGTCAAGCAATTTGCATGGACTTGGGCATTTTTGAAAGAGAGAGAGAGTGTGTGTGTTGGCATGAATTTAATATACTGGCAGAGTAGCATAAAGGAGACCAACACACAGCTGTTGTTTATATAAATGAATTTTACTAACTATTAGGGAGGGTGACATGAACAGAAAAATAAGAACACCTTTCTGTAGCACCACACTTGGTTACACCTTACGACCTCACGGTCACATCGTGCCGGCGACTGCTTCACATGGTTCTCTAACAACAGCAGTTCCTTTTACTCTCCAGGCTGGCATTACAGAACGATCCAAAGGGCTTCATCTTTTTTAAAAAATGTAAATGCTTTGGGTCCGTTGCTTGAGCAATCGGCCCCTGAAATTAACATTAAGGTCTACAGTCTATCAAGTAATGCTAGACCACACAGCCCACCCCCAAAGGCAACCTCCCCCTTGAGAGAGGTACTTAGAAATACCAAGGAAGCAGCAGGGGAGCAAAATGGCGGCTGGGCTGGGGTCACTTTGCAGCAGGAGAATCCCTGTTTAAACAACAAACCACGGGAAAGCCCCTCTGCGAAGCCAGCCTGGTGTAGCGGTTAAGAGCTCTAATCTGGAGAACAGGGTTTGATTCCCTGCTCTGCCACTTGAGCTGTGGAGGCTTATCTGGCGAACCAGATTAGCTTGTGCACTCCAACACACGCCAGCTGGGTCACCTTGGGCGAATCACAGTTCTTCTGAGGTCTCTCAGCCCCACCCACCTCACAGGGTGTTTGTTGTGGGGGGGGGGGGAGGAGCTTGTAAGCCACCTTGAGTCTCCTGATAGGAGAGAAAGGGGGGATATAAATCCAAACTCTTCCTCTTCTTTGCGTTGCCAGTTTCCAGGTGGTGGCTGGAGATCTCCTGGGATTACAGCAGGTTATGGAGGTCACATCCTCTGGAGAAAATGGACACTTTACAGGGGAAACCCTGGGGTATTCTGCCACACTGAGGTCTTTCCCCTGGCTCCACCCCAGAGTCTCCAGGCATTTCTGAACCCAGAGGTGGCAACCCCAGCTGGCCTGCGACCCACTTTTGGGTCCAAACCCAGAAGTTGGGGAAACTCTGCTCTAGCCTAAACGAAGCCGGTAACGTGAGCTGCGCACACGCAGCACCCCAGTCTGCCTATGCAAACTTGTTTTTTCCTTGCTGCTGGCAACAGCTCCCCTGCACAGACTGTGCTCCAGACGAAACTCTCTCTCTCTCCCGTAAGAACACACGTTGCTAGAGGTTGCTTTGAAGTTTAGACGTCTCGGTCCTCAAAGCAGAAGGGGGGCAGCCAGAATTCCAGAAGGTGGGACTTCCAGAAGCCCGCCCGCTCCTTGACGCGATGCCTCTCTTTTCCCCATCCGCAGCCGCACCCTTCGTCTTCCCCCTGTCTTGGCTCCTGAACTCCCATCAGATGAACAGATGGCTCCATAGGAATTTTCCCCTCTTCCCATCCCAGCCACCTTCAGATCCCTTTCCCGGTCAGCTACGCTGCACACCGGGCTCTTGGCTCGCTGCCTTGCAGACTACTTCAGATTCATCCCCGGCCAACCATTTTTTCCATACGCTTAACTTAGCTGCCAAAGAGTCCCAAAGGCTGTGGCGGTTCAGCCTCTCTTAAGCTGGTTGCATGAACCTCAATTTTTAGCTGAGGGCTTGTCCTTCAGCAACTGATGCTCCATCACACTCGTAGGTGTGGGCTATACCTGTATGCAAGGAATAGGCCCCTACCTGGTTGGGCCAAAGCTATCGGGAAGATGTAGGTAGAAGAAAGGACAAAGCAAGAAGAGGACACCTTTTGCAAAGCAGCCCTGGAACCAATGCTGTTTGAGCTGCATTATTATGCTTAAGAACATAAGAACATAAGAAAGAGCCTGCTGGATCAGACCAGAGTCCATCTAGTCCAGCACTCTGCTACTCGCAGTGGCCCACCAGGTGCCTTTGGGAGCTCACATGCAGGAGGTGAAAGCAATGGCCTTCTGCGGCTGTTGCTCCCGAGCACCTGGACTGTTAAGGCATTTGCAATCTCAGATCAAAGAGGATCAAGATTGGTAGCCATAAATCAACGTCTCCTCCATAAATCTATCCAAGCCCCTTTTAAAGCTATCCAGGTTAGTGGCCATCACCACCTCCTGCTTAAATATTCCTGTGTCTGTAATGCTAAAGAAGAAGAAGAATTGGTTTTTATACCCCGCGTTTCTCTCCTGTGAGGCGTCTCAAAGGAGTCTTAAAGCAGTTTACAATCACCTTCCCTTCCCCTTCCCACAACAGGCACCTTGTGAGGTAGGTGGGGCTGAGACTGTTCAGAGAGAACTGTGACTGACCCAAGATCACCCATGTGGAGGAGTGGGGGAATCAAACCCATTCTCCAAAATTGCAATCTGCCACTCATGGGGAGAAGCAAGGTCCTCCAGACTAGAGTCTGCTGCCTATTTGGAGGAGCAAGGAATCAAACTCAGTCCTCCAGATTAGAGTCCGCAACTCTTAATCACTACACCAGGCTGGTTCCCCTGTTCAAGCACTGGGTCATTACTGACCATGGGGTGATGCCACATCACAATTTTACTAGGTAGACTGTGTTTACGGGGTGGTTTGCCATTGCTTCCCCCAGTCATCTACATGTTACTCCCAGCAAGCTGGGTAGTTGTTTTGCCAACCTTGGAAGGATGGAAAGCTGAGTCAACCCTTTCCATCAAAGAGAACCAACCGAGCAAAATTGTAACTTCATCCATCACATGCTGGACAGTCTTTGTTTTAGACTGCTCCGCTTGGGTCCTAGTGCCGTTATTTACCTTTTTTTCTTCAGGCCATGTTAGAGGAGAAGGAGGAGGAGGAGTTTGGATTTATATCCCTCCTTTCTCTCCTGTAAGGAGACTCAAAGGGACTTATTTATTTATTTATTGTTCCGATTTATAAACCGCCCCATCCCCTGGGGGCTCTGGGCGGTGAACAACATTCACATATACAATTAATTAAATCGATAACAACAATATAATACTAAAATCCATTAAAAGCTACTTAAAAACAGCGGTTAGCATCATAATAGGTGCCCTATTATGGTCAATTCAATTAAGATCACCCCAGTAAAAAGAAAAGGGAGGGGTCAGGTTCCTCTCTGGGAGGATAATAGGTGGTAAAGTGCAACAGATGGTATGTGCAAGAAGATGCAGGGGGGGGAGGAGAGGGGGAGGGGGAAGGGGGCGCCACTCAGCGACTGGACACTCCAAAAGCCCGGTGGAACAACTCGGTCTTACAGGCCCTGCGGAATTCATCAAGGTCCCGCAGGGCCCGGACAGCTGGAGGAAGAGTGTTCCACCAGGCTGGGGCCAGAGCCTTACAATCTCCTTTCCCTCCCCCCCTACAACAAACACCCTGTGAGGTAGGTGGGGCTGAGAGAGCTCCTAAGAACTGTGACTAGCCCAAGGTGACTCAGCTGGCATGTGTTGGGAGTGCACAATATCTGGTTCACCAGATAAGTCTCAACAGCTCAAGTAGCAGAGCAGGGAATCAAACCCTGTTCTCCAGATTAGAGTGCACCTGCTCTTAACCACTATACCATGCTGGTTCTCTATTACATGCAACGGTCTGAAAAAATGTACATGCAGACAAGAACATATCCGGCCTTTCTGCTGAAAAGAGGAGCCAACGTTCACTTGAAAGCAGTGGCAGGATCTTCAGCAGCTGGAAGCGCTGCAACGGAAACAAAGATCCGCTTATTAGCACCAAACGACCTCTGGGGCACCAAACGAAGTTGATAAGCAGCGGCCGTGCGGATGGACAAAAGGGAAGGAATCCTTCACTCAACAAGGATCCAACTGCGGGATTCACCACCAGCAGACACAGTGGTAACCATGAGCATAGATGGCTTTTTGTGGAGGATTCGATTCATGGAGGGGATTGGTGATCAACACCTGCTAGGCATGGTGGAACACATTCTGAAGAAGAGTTTGGATTTATATCCCCCCTTTCTCTCCTGTAAGGAGACTCAAGGTGGCTTGCAAGCTCCTCCCCCCTCTCACAACAAACACCCTGTGAGGTTTGTGGGGCTGAGAGACCTCAGAAGAACTGTGATTCGCCCAAGGTGACCCAGCTGGCATGTGTTGGAGTGCACAAGATAATCTAGTTCCCCAGATAAGCCTCCACAGCTCAAGTGGCAGAGCAGGGAATCAAACCCTGTTCTCCAGATTAGAATGCACCTGCTCTTAACCGCTACACCAGGCTGGCTTCACAGAGGGGCTTTCCTGTGGTTTGTTGTTTAAACAGGGATTCTCCTGCTGCAAAGTGTCCCCAGCCCAGCCGCCATTTTGCTCGGTATTTCTAAGTACCTCTCTCTTGGGAGGTTGCCTTTGGAGGTAGGCTGTGTGGTCTAGCATTACTAGATAGACTATAGACCATAGGTGTCAAACTCGCGGCCCTCCAGATGTTATGGACTACAGTTCCCATTATCATGCTATAGACTACCAGCATCATGCTATAGACTACAGAAAATGGGATGCTGAAAGAGATGAGTGCCAAGGTCATCTTTGACCGAGGAGTCAACAAACTAGGAAGGGTCACCTTACAAAGTACATTTGGCCTTGCGGGTCACCATACCAAAAAAGCTGGGAACCGCTGGTCCAGAGAGGGCCCAGCTGGCCTTTCTCTTTGGGCAGCAAAACACTCTCAAAGGCCTGATCTAGCATTTCCTCCTTTCTAGGTTGGAGTTAAATAACATTAATCCTTCTGTCGTGAGAGTTGCAGCCGGCTAGCGCAAATATTTGCCAAGGTTATTTTTTTTTAAAAAAAAATACATCCTGAATTGCAAGCAGGTGTGAGCTGAGAGTGGAAACCAGATGCAAATTTGTGTAGCTCAGATCTTGAGGCGGCTGTTATGGGGGTGGACCTGCAGCGCCCCTTTGGGATGGCTTGCTTGGGCCAGTTCCACACTGGCCAAGATTTTACTGACGACTATAAGACTCCTTGTGTACCTGGGCCACTGCTGTTCATTGGCTGAGCGCCTACATGCATTTCTTTCATGCTGGCAAAAGCTCTTTTCCCCTCATCCTTCACTCCAGTAGTCTGCCTTCACTAGACTTTTGAACAAGGCAGTTTGAAGGGTGTTGTGAGACTCCCAATCAGTCCTGAAAAGAAGAGTTGGTTTTTAACCCTTCAGCTTCCGCTTCCTGTTCACATCTGGCTGTTCAAATTTTAAAAGGAGAAAAATGTATCTTTTAAAAGTACGTCTTTGCCCTCTTTGAAATGTTTGTTGCAGAGGAAGGAGCCGGTCTCCCTCAGTAGAGAATCTAAAGAGTTAATTCGCCTTTGCTTTCCTTGCATGATCCCAAGGCAAATGAGGGCTGCACAATTTGCATATTATGGTTGGACTAAGACTAAGTCATATGATCTCCATAGTGTTTGGGTTTTTTGCATAGTCCCTGTGATGTTGATTATTGGGACCTTCCTTCCTTCCTTCCTTCCTTCCTTCCTTCCTTCCTTCCTTCCTTCCTTCCTTCCTTCCTTCCTTCCTTCCTTCCTTCCTTCCTTCCTTCCTTCCTTCCTTCCATGCAGTTGGACAAACAAAGTGTAGCCACATTGGTCTGCAGTCTGCAGTCAGCTCGATTCAAGTTCAGAAGCACCTTACAGAACAACAGTATGTTGCCCCTTCGCATTTCTCCCCTGCTCCAATCAAGTTGATTATATTTTGCATTGTATCCTTGCATCCTGACCTCCTCCTTTGCAATACTTTCCCATCTTCTGACTGGGATACAAGACTCAGAGATCTCCATTCCTACTTGTGTTTGATGAAAGGAGTTTTACTTTAGAATGGTTGTAGCCCGCAAAATTTCTAAGCTGCTCCTGGATGTGAATCTTGCCCTTGGAGCCAAGGTGATCCTCTTTTCCTTCCCCGTCTCTCTCTGCTCAGACGACGATGTTACCCTTTGCTTCTGAATTCTTATTGTCAGAGCAAAACTGCTGAACAGTCTTATTCCCTTGCTGTCTGGCTAGGTTTTTTTTTTTTAATTTAAAGCCCACCATAAATATGTCTTGTATCCTTGGCTGAGATCTCTTTCATAAATGATGGAAGGCGAAATTTGTAAAATGTCTGTAGGAGGCTGAAGAAAGGCCCTTTGTCCTGCTTTGGTGCGGAGAACATTGGTCAGTTTCTTCGAAGCACTTTGCTGTCCCAGAAACCTCCTGTTTTATAGGATGAATACCCCACTTGTCCGGGCATCTTTCAGAACCTGCTTCTTAAGGACCAAGCCTCGCTGGCTGGTGTCAAAACCGCAGATGGCGATTGAGCTGGAAAATGTGGTGGTGCCCAATCTGGGTGGTGAAGCGCAATAGCCCCCTTCCCGCCCGGCCCTTGACCGGTTGAGAAAAGCAGAGATTCTGAGATTCTTCTGGGCCTCCCCGCAGCATGTTTCTGTACTGGAAGAAACGGGGAGCTTATGAGCTGGAGACTCTCCCCACAGATATGGTGGGTTTGGATTATGGCATGGTGGAGCGTTTCTCCTGGAACTCGGCTACGGACACCGCTGAAGATCTGGATGGTAGGTCTGGCTCCTTGCACGCAGGAGGCTCGAGGGATGAAGTCAGCGCTCCTCGCATTCGCTTCTGCCCTTTTTGTTTCCCGCCACCAACCCCCAAAGTATGCAAATATTTTTGAGGGTAGAGGATTTATTTCTGCATGGAGAAGCTGCTTTTCTTTCTCTTCCTTTCTAGTATACGCCAGAGTTGTTCTACGATAAAGCAAAATGTTTTTACAGTTTTTAAACAAAGTGGTAGATTTAGTGAATCTACAGAGGAATAGTGAAGACTGTGTATGCTGGGCCAGGCTTTTGAGTGATTAGATCGGGGGTTAGCTCATGATTAGTATGAAGGGCTTGTTTTCTGCCACGCAGGAGAAGACAGAGAGATGCTGGTTGTGCGTGATGAAAGCCATATCCCTCGGTGAGAATTAATGTATCTTTGAGTGTACCAGTTTTTGCATGATGGCACGTTTTCTTGGCTGTGTTTATGGCCCGGAGCAGAGGATCACAAAACTGTAACATGGCTAGGATGATGGTGATAATTCTCCAAACTGCCAGAGCTTAGAAGAAATAAGCTAATTGCATAATAAAAGGATCTCCTGAGCCTTAAATTACTTTCCTCAGCAGAGGGTCTAAGGCAGAGAGGAACAGCAGGATTTTTTTTTAAAAAAATGTGATACTGGAGAGGTTACCTACTGTACTTCTGCATGAGTCTCTGTATTGATCCTGCCTCCTTCCCATTAGCCTACTCTGTGGCTCGTTCATTCAGCTGCATCTCTGGAATGATCCAAGATGTAGCAGAATGCTGACTTCAAAGGAGAGTGTTTGTTCTTTCACTGTATGAGTCCCTGTTCAGAACCAGCCCTTTCCAACTCAGGAGGCATGCCCAGGAGAGCAACACATCCTTGAATACTGGTCACATTCCCATGAAGATCGATAGTTTTTGTGCTTGAACATTTGAAATGTAATATTTTTGGGGAACAGATAGATGACTCTGATTTGATGTTATTTTGGCAAACAGAATTCTGGGAACTGGACTTGCTAGGTGAGGACAAAACCAACGCGTTGGAAGTTTTTGGAACAGATAAGCTGCTAAATGAAATTAAGTCACTGACTTCATGAAGAGCAGATGAGCCTTGGTCGGGAAGAGTTTGTTTTGTTTGCGTTTGGTCCTTCAGACTGTTTATTTGCCGGGAGATAAATTGCTGTGAACATTTGCAAGTTGGACAGCTAGCAGTCACAAGTTAATGCTCTCCCTTTAACTTCTCACAAATATTTAGCTCTGGTGCTTCTCTGTTCGGTAAATACACCACTTTGCTGTGATAGATGCCTTCCCGTGGTTGACGACTGGCACAGCTGCTGAAGAGCTGGCACACAAGCACCCGGGGACCTCCTGCCGGCATTTAGAGGGCAGGAACGAATGCTCAGCTTTGGCATGAACGGCCCAGGAGACTCGATCTCGCCAGATCTAAGCAGCAGCTAAGCAGGGTTAGCCCTGGTTAGTTCTTGAAATGGGAGCACAACCAAGGAAAGTCCAGGGTTGCTACAGAACAGCAGGCAATGGCAAACCACCTCTGTTCATCCCAGGGGCGGAGCGAGGGGGAACTGCACCTGGGGTGTTGCCCCCCTGTCCCATTGGCATTACGCCACTGGTTCAGGTTAGCAAAATGGGATAGGGCCCTTTACCCCACATATCACAGTCCTGAGCTAAATTCTAACAGGGAAGTGATGGCTGATGTCTGACCGAGGTTGCCAGCCTCCAGGTGGGGTCTGGAGATTTCCTGGAATTACATCTGACCTTCCGGTGACAGAGATCAGTTCCCCTGGAGAAAATGGCTCCCATGGAGGGTGGAGTCTACAGCATTGCGCCCTGCTGAGGCCCCTCCCACTACCTCCCAGAATTCCACCCCACCCTTCAGGGATGGGGCAGGATATAAATCCAACAAAATAAAATGAATAAAATAAATAAATCTCCAGGGATTTCCCAAGCCAGAGCTGGCAACACAGTGACTGGAAGTCTTTGGCTCCTTCCGCACATGCAGAATAAGGCACATTCAATCCACTTTCACAATTGTTTGAAAGTGGACTTTGCTCTTCCGCACAGTAAAATCCAGCTGCAAAGTGCATTGAAAGCGGATTGAAAGTGCATTATTCTGCATGTGCGGAAGGGCCCAAAAAGCAGACATGTGGAAAGCATGACATGCAGGTAGGCTGGTATACCTTTAGCAACCCTGTTATGTACCGTCTCCCAAGGCAATCCCTTGTTCCTCATTCTGGACTGACTCATAGCATCAAAGACCCCAGCCTAAAAGTGCTACTTGATCCGAGGGCTGCCCCTGGATTTCCTTGTTTTTTCCCTCCCTTTGGAAAAAAAGCTGTCCCTTTTTTCTCGGCTGAAAGAATTCCTCATTCACTTCTGTTATTATTCATAATAGGTCAACTGCAATGATAATTTTGCCTGGCCAGGCAGCCAATGAGGAGACTGTTACTAAGCAGTCAGGGCCAGAAATGACCCCATAGCGGATAGAGGCTTCATTGTTTGGTATGGGTAGGGGGAACAATTTCAAAGCGTGGGTAGCCCGGCACTTAAACATGCATACTTCTCTTGACCATCCTGAATAACAGACCGGGCTATGCTGGAGCACCAGGGCTGATACCTGGAGGTCTTCAACCTTTCATTCCCGGACAAGTTTAAAAACAGCCGGATTTTTGTTGGGACTATTCTTTTTTTAGAGGATGGATTCCTGAAATTTGCAAGTTACACAGGGGAAGAGGGAACGGGAAAGTCTGTTTCTTATTGCCTAATTTGTGTGGGAGAGACTCAGTGGGTAGTGCTAGTTGGAAAAATGGCCAGGGATGTAAACAGCAATGGGGGATGGCAGCCAGGTGGGAGCCTTCTGAGCATGTATTGCAAGCTAACCAAGATTCTGCTGCCTTGGATTCGTTCCTGTAGCTAAGTTAAGATCATAAGTAAAATGTAAAGGTAGTCCCCTGTGCAAGAGCCGGGTCATTACTGACCCAAGGGATGACGTCATATCACAACATTTGCTATGCAGACTTTGTTTATAGATATTGTGTACACGTATTGTCGGAGGCTTTCATGGCCAGCCTCAATTGGTTGTGGGCTTTCCAGGCTGTGTGGGCGTGGCCTGTTAGATCTTGTTCTTAACGTTTTGCCTGCATCTGTGGCTGGCCTCTTCAGCTCTGAAGAAGCCAGCCACAGATTCAGGCAAAATGTTGGGAACAAGATCTTTGTTTACAAAGGTTTGCCATTGCCTTCCCCAGTTGTTTACAGTGGGTGCTCATTTGATCAACCATGGGAAGATGGAAGGCTGAGTCCACCTCGAGTTGGTTCCCTGAAATCGACTTCTGTCAGGATCGAACTCAGGTTGTGAGCAGAGCTCCTACTGCGGTACCGCAGCTTATCACTCTGCCCCACAGGGCTCCTTAAGATCATAGAAGAGTATTAGCAAAAACACTTTTTACCATCAAAATGACATCTGATTTATGGCGACCCCTAGTGGGGATTTCAAGGCAAGAGATATTCAGAGGTGGTTTGCCATTGTCTGCCTCTCTGTCACGATCCTATTATTCCTTGGAGGTCTCCCACCCAAATACTTGCCAGGGGCAGGGGCGTAGGGGGAGAAAATGGGGCCTGGGGCAAAATGGGGCCTGGGCACTGCCCCCTGCAGCTCTAGCCCCTGAAGCCCCACCCTGACTTACCTTTTTCTGATGGCTGAAAACAGCTTTCTGCCGGCTAAAAATGGACCAGGCTGGTGAAGCTGTGCCAGGCCTGGTGAGGCAAGGGGCGCGGGGGTGGGCGCGGGGGGTGATTT
Organism: Sphaerodactylus townsendi; assembly: GCF_021028975.2. Lineage (NCBI taxonomy): Eukaryota > Metazoa > Chordata > Lepidosauria > Squamata > Sphaerodactylidae > Sphaerodactylus > Sphaerodactylus townsendi. Next base: position 20,551,741 of record NC_059440.1, read on the forward strand.
TCCACCCCCACTGGCATGCGCCCGGTGCATCCCTTTCCCCTTCTAGCTACGCCTCTGGCCAGAGGTGACCCTGCTCAGATCTGGTGAGGTCGAGGCTATCTAGGGCTCATTCCGCACATGCAGAATAATGCACTTTCAAACTGCTTTCAGGGCTCTTTGAAGCTGTGCGGAATGGCAAAATCCACTTACAAACAGTTGTGAAAGTGGTTTGAAAATGCATTATTTTGCGTGTGCGGAAGGGGCCTAGGTCAGGACAAATTAAGACTGTAGGAGGGTTAAAACTGTTTTTTCACCTTGCCTAAAAGCGTTTTGCTAACAGGTTGTTGTGTGTGGGGGGATGGGGGAGTGCCAAATCGACTCCATGAGAATCCCAGTACGTGCTTGTTTTGAAGTGAGCCTTAAAATAAACGAGGTGCCCTGTGGATGGGGATCGGAGAATATATCACAGCGTAGAGCATCTACTACGACGTAGCAACAGCCACAACTTTCAACTATTAATGCCAGTTTACAAAGAAAATATTTGCTTAAACGTCAAACTGTTTACACTGTGATAAAAAACCAACGGTAAAAGACCAGCAGTAAACAAATCAACTGGCATCAGATTAGGAAAGGAATTCTTCTCATCCATCACCAAACGTCTGCCGTGGTGAAAGAGTCTTTCCTTTCCTTTGGTTGCCAACAGTGAGGGACCCGAATCAGGTCAGGTCTGATCAGGTCTGTCCTTCCTGGAACTGGTCACAGCAGGTGAGCTGCTAGAATGTATTTCTAGCAGGAGCAGCATTGGCAGAGTGGTTAAGAGCAGGTGTACTGTAATCTGAAGGAACCAGGTTTGATTCCCCTGGGGAATCTGGGGAATTCAGATTAACCTGTACACTCTGACACATGCCAGCTGGGTGATCTTGGGCTAGTCACAGTTCTTCGGAGCTCTTTCAGCCCCACCTACCTCACAGGGTGTTTGTTGCGAGGGGGGAAGGGAAAAGAGTTTTGTAAGGCCCTTTGAGTCTCCTATAGGAGAGAAACGGGGGATATAAATCCAACTCTTCTTCTTCTATTTCTCCCAGCCTTTGCAATTCATATCAGAACCATGGAGCCAGGAGCTCTGCCTTCAAGGAGTCCAAGTCCCTCCAACACTGGTCATAGACCACTTTGAGACTGATTGTGGCTCAGTGGTTAAAGGTTTTGGCTCCCTTTGGTTCAAATCCCTACATTGACATATGCTTGCTGAGTTACCCGGGACCATTCGCACTCGCTCCCAGGCTAATCGACCTCGCAGGATTGTTGGACCGATGAAATGGAGAAGTAAGAATTGGGTTCGTCACCCTGAGCTTCTTGGGAGAAAGGCAGGATACAAGTGCAGGGAAACAGACATGAAAATAAAAAGGATGTTACGATTGTATTGTTAACGGGAGTTTCACTGTGTTCAATTCATGTAGACTCCACCAGTAAATGGAACATGCAGTATTTCAACTTGTGGCCTGGCATGCCATTTTCAACAAAACCTTCAATTAGACACCCACACATATAGGCTCAGAAGGAGGGGTCGAGAGGTACTCAAATTAGCCACCAAATGATTGTCAAATACAAGTACAAAGTGCCAGCAGGGTAGGAGAGAAATTCAGGATCCCAGAATTGTATCCATTGAAACAGCCTGCTAAATCCAGATGGGACCAGCCATTGTGGATTTTTCATGCCTTGTAGCTGTGATCTGGTAGTTTTGCTCCCAATGTTTCACCCACATCTGTGGCTGGCATCTTCATGGCCACACAGACAATGGCCATACAGCCCGGAAAACCCACAACAACCAGTTGATTTTGCCTGTGAAAGGCCTTCGACAATGCGTAGCCTTCCTTTGGGCAGCTACTCAAATGTTTTAGTTCTTCCAAAGGTGATTTCAGCTTGACTCTGATTTAGATTCTTGAGATCAGGAGGTGTGGGAGAATGGCAGTTGTGAGGATAAAGAATGGCAGTTGTGAGGATAAAGTTGTGAGGTCTGGGTTGCAGTAAATGCCTTTGCTTTCTTCACACCAGTGCGATCCAATCACTTTGCCACCTAAGTCTTGCTGTAGTGAATGGTCTGGGTTATCTAACTCAGCGTTAGGTGCCCTGATAACTCTGCCACTTCCTGTCTTTCTCTTTTGGGGGAAGCTCAAGATACCTCCACTCGCTTCTCTCCACAGCTGATTTCTCTACCAAACTGAGGCCTGCTTAGCTCTAGGAAGTCACCACAGACCCTTGGAGCACAATACGGCCTCGCACCTCGAAATGTGCTGGAAGGAGGGAGCTATTTTTGAATGTCAACAGCTCCACACAAAACAAAAGCCTTCACAATGGGATTTGGATTAAAGATCAGTGCAACGGTTAAAGCTTAAAAGCTGATTGTAGACCCGTTTTGGGGACTGGGGCTTCGTTAAGCTTGGAGTTGTCATCAGCGGCAAAGCCAGACTGGAAGAGACAGCCAGACGGGACTTATTTTCCCAGCTGTAAACTTGGATCTCAAAGAGTACTGTTGTTTTCTTGGGCTCTCTCTCTCTCTCTCTTCTTCCTAGTTCCAGTCCCATTTGTGTTTATTTACAATCATTTGACCAGCAGGTGAAAAATGTATGGGAAAGCCTTAAGATAATGAATTCACAATTAGCAAGATTATACTTCTGTTACTTAAACCAGAGATCTCTGCATCCTATGGCAATATAACAAAGATTTACGGTAGCGTAACAAATAATAGTGCCCTCATCCCCAAGTAAAAAATTCTAGAATTGTGGAAAAGTTCCAATCACCCAAACTGTGATTCTTAGCTGGATGTGTGATCTGCCTGCCTTGGTCGCAAAATGTTGTGATGTCAGTTCAGCGATGGCTTATTCAAGTGGGCAGTAATCACAGGGAGAAAAATCAAGGGCATGCACAAAATCTAGGGGGGAGAGGAGGAGTCCCAGCTGTGAGCCAGTTTGTTGGCAGGGCTTGGAGCATGAGGTCAAAGGTAGATTGTTGATGCCGTCAAGGCAAATGCCGTCTCGCTTGTTGCTTTTGGCTGGAGACCTGCACTTGGGACTCGCTCGGCTCCCTGCTAAAAATACACCGAACCACCCCTCGATCTCCGGCAGCAATACCTGGAAAAAATACCCCTTTTCTTTTCCCTGGCTCGTGACAGTGGGGTGGCTGGTATCACTTCAAGCACTGGCATTTGAACATTGTCTTGTGTTCTGCCCACTTGCTGCAAAACACTCTCCAGTGTTTTCATTGGTATTTGTCTATAGATTCAGATATTTTTGCAAGGGTACAAATCTCTTCCACTGAGGGTGAACACAAGGGATAGTTTGGTGTCCTGAATATTTTGTGGTGCGTGTGTGCACATGCTATATGTTAACAGTGTACCAGTGAATACTGGAACTCATAGCAAGGGAATATTACATTTAGCTGTTATTGTATTTTCATCTTGAAGGAAATAGACAAAGGTTTCCTGTAGGAGTGGATGGTAATTGGCATGGTCAAGAGGTACACATTTTCTGGTTAATAGTATGTTGTTTGCAAGGACTGGCCAAGTTGGAAACAGGAGGTGATTGACAGAGGCTGCAATAATCTCTCAGGCTCAGTTCAGAGAGGTGAAGGTGGTCTGGTGGTGGTATTTGTGACAACGCTGCATGAACTCATTTTTGTGTGTTCTACCATAATCTCTGGTCAAAGAGGCTTTGCAGGTTTTTAAGGGCTACGGAAACCTGGGGAGATGATAGCAGGGTACCATAACATAACAACATAACATTGGATGGCCATTTAGGAAAACCCAGGTTCAAAACCACACTCTGCCATGGAAACTAATCATTTCACATAATGGAATAATGATGCCTAGCCAAACATTACAGCAGAAATGCCAAAAGAGCTTTTAAAACGTTATACTCATCTTGGATATCCTGATTAAAGGCAGGCAGCAAAACAGGCAGTGACCGGGAGTCCCATCTTCAGTAGCTCTCCAGCTTTTTGGGAAGAATCCATACTGGCTACGGTCCACCTATAGGATCTTTACGGCTAAAGATCTAAGGACTGTACACGACAGTATCTTAGGACTCAGTTCCTTCCTTAAGAGACTTGTTAATCGTGCGGACACTATTATTATCTGTTTGTATTGTTTTTATGTGAGATGGTTGGTCCCGTTGAATGTGATTCCGCGTATCGTGAAGGTGGCTTTGTACAATAATTGTTATCACACACACATTCTTTCACTTTAAGATACTTAGCACTTCATTTAAACTTTGACTCTTTAATTCCTTTGAGCCAGCAGCATTGGTGTAGCAAGTTTTTCTTCAGGTGAGACCTCCAAGGAATACCAGGGCAGGGATGCAAAAGCAGGCGATGGCAAACCACTCCCGAACATCTTTTGCTTTGAAATCCCTATGGGGTCACCATAAGTCAGCTCTGACTGGACAGCAATAAAAAGAGAATGAGAGTGATACACCTGTGTATGTGTGTCAAGCGCAATTGAGTCACTGCTGACTTAGGGCGCCCAGCAGCGTTTTCAAGGCAAGAGACTGGCAGAGGTGGTTTGCCACTGCCTGCCGCTGTGTAGCCACACTGGTATTCCTTGGTGGCCTCCCATCTAAGTACTGGCCAGGGCTGACCCTGCTTAGCTTCTGGGAGCCGATTCAATCAGGCTAGCCTGAGCCATTGAGGCAGAGGCGTATCTAGGGAAAATGTAGCCTGGTGCAAAATCTGAGATTTCCACACACACACACACACACCCATATGGCCACCCTCCCCAACCACAACCAAACAACTTTTTTTGCACCAGGTCTTGAAGTCAGTGTATGGACCTAGGGGGGAAGGAGGAAGGGCATGGGGGTGATTTTCCACACCCCACATGACTAAATGGCTGCAGCCCGGGGACATTTGACCCCATATGTCCCCCTGGGTGATACGCCCCTGCATCCAGATCAGGACAGTGATATACCTACCAACTACTGATTTTTTTCCCACGACCTCCACTGATGCTGGGTGGAGGATACTAGGCACAAGGGCATAGAGAGAGAAAACTAGAGAATCGGCCCATCTGAAACAACCAGCCCACAACGGACAATCGCCCCATAGGGGCGCAGACTACGCTACGCCCCAGAAGCACGGGGGGGGGGGGCTGCAGAAGCAGTTGAGAGTTGCAACCCAGCCAACGAAAAGAAACAAGTCTGAGTTCCATAGCTGGAAGAAGGACCCTGGCAAGGGGGAAAGTTCCAAGCGAAACTGTTTGCTTTGGAGAGGTCTGGGGCTGCCTTCAAGAATGGCTCTGTCTGTCTCGACGCTTGCCTGCTCCCGCCAGAGTCGGCTTGTGTACTTGACAATAAACACACACTGGGCAAATGCCGTAAGGTTCCAGTGCTCCCTGCCGGCAAAGAACAAGACCCTGTGCCGACTGCCCCAGGAACATCCAGTGCTTTTTAGGACGGATTTTTTTACTCTGGGTTCTGGGAGGATGGATTGTAAACCATACCCCAAACAGGTTACGTTAAAATTCAAAATACACCACAAAGCAACACTGTGCTAAAAGCATTTAAGTATGAACAGCGATTCCAAGGAAATTTGGCACCTGCAGTTCACTAAAAAACGTCCCTGCCTCCGCAGCTGCTGCAGCACACTCGGCCGGGTCTTTACGGCTGCGTGAAGTTGTCACTGAAGGCAATTTGCCGTTCTTTATGAATGCTCTTTCTCACCAGTTCCCACAAGCAGAAAGCTTCTCTTCAGGCTTTGTGCCTTGATCGTAACTGTCTCGCACCTTTTGTCGACGAGTTTCCAGAAGATCTGCCTTGTCTGGATTTGTCTCTCTCTTTTCTTTCCCTCACCACAAACTGTAGGGGTTCCCGCCCCCCTCTCTTATTGCTGGCCGGCTACCAAAGATGGACAGAGTGGTATTGTAATCACAAGCTGACTGCTGATTTCTCTGCAAGCTGAGAAAGTTTGCTCAGGACCGAGAGGCTGATGTATTTCTTCCTCCTTCTCCTTCCAGATGAACGGGCCGTGACCGAGGAAAAAGTCCTGCACTGTCAGAGTCCCGACTGCGCCGAGAAGCGGAGAGCTGTAAAGGTACTCTGTTTGCACTCAGCTGGATCTGGGGGCTTTTGGGGTTCTGATGTTTCTACTCCGGGAATCCTTGTTATATAGTCAAATGTTGGTAAGGAGGGCATTTCCCCAGGTAGCTTGCTTCAGCAAAGACATCTAGGGGCCTGGGGCAATTTTTTTTTGACTGATCCGATTCAAAGTGTCAAAATTATAAGCCAAGATGGTATAGCCCTGACCTGGGTAGCGCAGGCTAGCCTGATCTTGTCAGATCTCAGACGCTAAGCAGGATTGACCATGGCAAGTATAGAAATACCAGCATTGCAACATAGAGGCAGGCAATGGGAAGCCACTGGTTGTGGTGGGTTTTCTGGGCTGTGTGGCTGTGGTCTGGTAGATCTTGCTCCTAACGTTTCGCCTGCATCTGTGGCCGGCATCTTCAGAGGTGTATCACAGAGAGAAGTGGTTCCCCAGATAAGCCGCTGCCACTCAGGTGGAGGAGTGGGGAATCAAACCCGATTCTCCAGATTAGAATCCACTTGCTCTTCACCACTACACCACGCTGGCTCTCTTTGACAGCTCAAGGAAGGTTCACAACTCTACATCTGGAAAAAACTCATAAGGCTGTTCTCTCCCCCGGCCAGTAATATGTAGCAGAGCTTTCCCTGCGTCATGGTCTTTAAACTGTCCCTGCTCCATATCACTGGGTGCTGCTGATAGGGGCAAGAGGTAGCCAGCATAATGACATCAGGACCGTGTCAGGCCTGCGCAATTTCTGCGAAGATCAGATAGCATTAGATATCACACACTTTCATATATTCGGTTTCCTTGGCAGTGAAAAATATAATCACCTGGCAATGAGACTGAACTGAACGAGGTGGAAAAAGGAGAGATGAGCAATCAATACGTTAATTTATGTAACGTGTGCAATTTTTAAAAAAGTTTAATGCTCACGACAGGGATGGTACGTTACAAATGGGGGCGTGGCCACCTGGTCTGCAGGAGGTGTCCGATTCAACCCCCAGGATTTATTTATTTTTTTACATTTATTTTCCACCCTTTACCGAGGACTCACACAAAGGATTAGGGCAGGGATCTGCAACCTGTGGCTCTCCAGATGTTCAGCATGGCCAATTGCTCATGCTGGCAGGGGCTGATGGGAATTGTAGTCCATGAACATCTGGAGAGCCGCAGGTTGCAGACCCCTGGATTAGGGGATGGGACAGACCTCAAGCTGAGTCTCTGGAGAGCCACTGCCAGCCAGAGCGGGCAATTCTGATGTTGACAGGCCAGACCAGCGGTTAAATCCAGTACAGCCGCTGTATGTGTCTATTATTTATTTACAAAACTGATACCTTTTCTGCCCCCATCAAGGCCATCAGGCTGCCTAGCTGATTAAAAACTTGCATAATAAAAGCACTTCTTAAAAACCAAGTAGGATTAAATAAAAACAAAACGGAAGTGATTAACAGCAGACTAAGCTACACGTGCAGAAGTATGAAAACAATGAAAACGTTGCCCCTCTGCCAGATTGCCACCTGCCTAATCTCAGGAGGTAGGGGGTACCTGAAGCCAGACCTTGGAATATGACCTTAGTGGTTAGGTAGGTCTGCAAGGAAGAAGAAGTAGAAGAAGAAGAGTTTGGATTTATATCCCCCCTTTCTCTCCTGCAGGAGACTCAAAGGGGCTGACAATCTCCTTGCCCTTCCCCCCTCACAACAAACACCCTGTGAGGTGGGTGGGGCTGAGAGAGCTCCAAGAAGCTGTGACTAGCCCAAGGTCATCCAGCTGGCGTGTGTGGGAGTGCACGGGCTAATCTGAATTCCCCAGATAAGCCTCCACAGCTCAGGCGGCAGAGCTGGAAATCAAACCTGGTTCCTTCAGATTAGATACACGAGCTCTTAACCTCCTACACCACTGCTGATCCTTCAGGTATGCTGGTCCCAAGTCATAGACTTTCAAAGTCAACACCTGTATCTTGAACTGTGTCCAGAAACGTGTGTATGTGTGTGTATGGGGGGGGGGGGATATGAGGATTTGAAAGAGAAGGAAAGGAGCCAGACTGGTTTCCCAAACTGATTGCTGAAAGGGATGAAGGCCGGAAAAGACAGAGGGGAGTACCAGTCTCATCTGTCTGTGTGTGCTATTAAAGTTCTGGCTTCAGGAAGCCATTGGGAACGTGGATGATTCCCTAGGGGACAGGGATGCCACGGGGAAGAGAGGGGAAGGCGTGTATGTGTCTCTGTGAACTGGAGGTGGGTTGGCTGGCTCTCCTCCCCCTGTTGTGCCTTACACGGGTCTCCCATTACCTCACTCCCTTTTCCTTGCGAGTACATACCACAATGACTTTTCCAGACAGAGTGGCAGCGTCAAAGCAGCTGGAGAAACATTCTGTCTCCGAGGGGGCAGAGAGTCTCCATTCCAGCAAAGGGATGCGGTGAGGGGGGGTGGGGGGCTGCAGAGACAGCTGCTCTCCTTTCCTCCCTCCCTCCCTCCCCTGCCTTTCTCAGTTGCTTTTTTTCCACAGCAATTAACTGGAGCTGCTCAGTTGCAGAGCTGAACAACAGGAATTGCAAATACAAGGACTCTTTCTTTCATGCTCCCTCTTTCCCTAAGGGGTGTGGGCAACTTCCTCTGAGTCAGTTCCTTTGGGAAAAAGAGAGTCGCGGAGATTCGAAGTGGGCTGGACAGGATGAGTGTGTCAGCAGGTGTACAGGTCGAGCAGGTGTGATGTAAGCAGGCGCTTTGGCAGGATGGGACCAAAAGCAAGCTCCTTGGGGGGGAAATCACAGACGTCACAACTGTAGAGGGCCTCTTGCAGGGGTGTACTACCCAGGGGGACATATGGGGTCAAATGTCCCTGGGCTGCGACCATTTAGTCACATGGGGGAGGGGTGGAAAATCCCCACACCCCTCCTTCTCCCCCCCCCCCCCCAGGGTCCATACACTGACTTCAAGACCTGGTGTAAAATAATTTTGCTCATGGTGGGGGAGGGCGGCTGCCCATTCAGGGGAGGGGGGGGGGGTTCCTCAGATTTTGCATCAGGCTACATTTCCCCTAGACACGCCTCTGGTCTACTGCGATGCATCCATTCTGTGTTCATCCAGACTTGCCCATTCCTCTCTTCTGGGGAAAACTTTTTTTAAAAAAACCCTATCCAAACAGCTCCAACCCCCACCAACCTCCACTTTTTAAAACTTTTCATAAGAGTTGGCTGTGGTCAGCCCCAATTGGCCAGCACCTGTAAGGCCACCAGCACCTACAGATTCAGTCTCAGGAATAATAAAAATAGTTATCTTCTGCCCTTGCAGATGTGAGCTCTTCACCTGTCTGCATTTCTGTCTAGCCTTGTATAGCTGTAATAGTACTGGACCTCTGGCCAGGAGCTGAATTTGACCTTGCCATATCCTGCTCTGAGCTCCTTGGAGGCAGCGTGAGATAAAAACATATTAGACAGATCAACCCATATACGTTGTAAACGCACACCTTAAAAATAACAATGCAATTGGAAACATATATCAGAATAAATACACTGACTGGACAGCCAGGATTGGCTGTAAATCCCTGTTCGTCATACACTTGATGGCAGACCTCAGTTTGCTACTGCAGAATAGGTGAAACAGTCGATTTTTTAAAAAAACAGTAATTATTCCCCCTTTATTTATAGTTTACCTTTCTCTCCCAAAGTGGCTTACATTGTTCTCCAGACCTCCACATTGGACAATATGGAGGTTTGGAGAACTATGTAAGCCGCTTGGCTAGGCCAAGAGTGTGTCACTGTCCCAGTGAACTTCCGTGGCAGACTAGAGATTTGAACCAGTGTCTCCCAGATCCTAGTTCAAAATTCTATAAACACTTGACCAGACTGGCTCTCTAATAACACCCCCCCCTCTCCCAATCAACCTTGGAGTCCAGCTTTAGAGTTACACCAATCCAAGTGGGAATCGCCTGCCTCCCCACCACCACCCTGCCACCCCCAAGGCACAGTGTGCGTCTTTGAGTGAAGAACGGCGCTTGGGAGACTATTTTCCTTCTTAACCTAATTGCTCCTTAATGTAAAGCTGTGATGGAATTAGAGCTTCTTAGTCCCCCCACAGCCCGAGCAGACGGGTTTGTTCCTCCTGCACAGTCCTCTGCGGAGTTTTGTCTTCCTTCAGGACTGAATTCCAGGTAGCACAAATCCTATTTTTGTTTTGTTTTTTTTAAATGCGGACCGACTTTATCTCAAGGACCATCCTGAACGTCAGGTAAGTGCTGGGGGAATGTTCTCAGTGGCGCCGAATGCAAACTGGTCTGCCAGATTCTCTTGCTCTCCTTTCTCTAAGGTGTTCCTGACCTTGGTCTCGTCGGTGGTTGGTTTCGAGAGCAGTGAGCCTGTGTGTTTTGGAGCTGCGGTGTTTTGCATATTGACGCTCAACCTGTGTGTTCTGTGACCCTCATTTGCAGGGTAATTCCAGCCCTGGTTCCGCTCTTCAAAACCGACCATGTTTAGAAAGGAGTGTCTGTGCTTAGGACTGTACCTCTGGTGCCTTCAGTTGAAGGAAGAGCGACGCTTTAAGTCTGGGCATTATTATCCCAGCTCAAAATACGGATATAGATTCCCCCCCCCCCCATACATGGCGAACACTTAAAAAAACCAGTTCTACAGGTTTTTCCATAACTATTCAGCCTAATGAATCCTTCCTTGTAAAGGGGGAGTGAGTACGAATTCCATCCTCTTTTTACGATTGGTGCGGGGATCCGATCGACGAGCACCTGCGACGTCATGGTCTCTGAGAGGCAGTTCAATTCTTGGATCAGTTTGGAGATTTTTTTTAATCTTTTTTTTTTTAAGAAACGTTGAATGAGTGGCCCCAGATGTGTGTTCTTTAAAAAAATAAGTTTCGGCAGATGAGTTCTCTTTCTCTCCCTCCCTCCAAGACTTTGAATGCCTCCTAACAAAGTAAACAGCAAGATTCTCACCCTCTTTATGTTAGGTTTTGCTGGTTGGTCGTCCTGGTAGATTGATTGAGGGCTATACCAATGGCAGTGGTTGTAAAGAGGGAAGGAGACTCAGTTGAAGCTTAACGCTTGTCCGTCTGCACCTGTTTGTCGCTTCTGCACCTCCAAAGATGGGGAAGGCGATCTTGTTGCTGATCTTCAACAGCAGAGAAGCAGGAGGGTCCTTAGGTGTGCTGCTGACCAAGGGTCATTGGGGCTTTAAAGGGGATCAAACCTATTTTCCTGCGAAGGTAGAGTTTGCCCTAGATTTGCGGAAGGAGATCCCTCATCTTTGTGTGACCCTTCCGCCTTGGGGGGAAACCACCCATGGCTTGTAAACATAACCAGTTCTTCGGTGAGTGTCGAGAAGCAGATTGTCAGCCACGGCGATTCTTTTAGAGCACTCCAGTGTTTCCTTTGTTTCAAGCCTACAAGAACAACCTGGGGGCGGTGGCGGTGGAGCAGGTTTATAAAAGTATAACTGGTAGGGACAGAGGGAACGGCGAGGTCTCTGGCCCTTTCCACACATGCAGAATAATGCATTTTCAATCCACTTTCAAAGCATTTTGCAGCTGGATTTTACTTTGTGGAACAGCAAAATCCACTTGCAAACAGTTGTGAAAGTACATTGAAAGTGCATTATTCTGCATGCGCGGAAGGGGCCTCTGTCTGTTCCCCTCTAAACAGTGTGCGTGGGTGTTTGAGTACAGTCGTTTGTTCCACATCACTGGGGCTAGGGGGCACCCCTGCACCTGGAAAACCGTGCAAAAATTTTTGGCCTTCCCTTCGTACCAGAGAACGCTGAAATGGTGGCCAACCACTGCTGCTGTTTTGCCTGAATGAAGCCTATTTAACGACACGTGTAACAGCTTTTTAAACGATATGAGAAACTCGAGACACAAAGATCACTGCAAAATCAGCACGAGATGTCACACGAGGGATTGCCGGCCCACGATAAGCCAAAACCGTGATGGGGAAAGTCGCAGTGAGGAAGGGATAACTTCAATCAATTGGCAGAGAGTTCCGGGGACAAACTGGGGCTGTTTTCCTGCAGTGCCTAATGAAATGTTTGCACTTTGTGTTGCTTTTATCATTTTATATTTTTATATCTGTGTGAGCTGCCTCGAGTCCCTCAGGAGATTGGTGGGATAGAAATGTAAGATATAAATAAATAAAAACAAACTAATAGGATTCATTGCTGCTGCTCGTTCTAATGGAGACTAGCACAGGGTGGCTTTTTTTAAAGAAAAGGATCAGTCAAATTTGCTGGTGAGAAGATTCCTGATGGAATCTTCCTCTCCGAAGGTGGTACAGTCCTGACAACTTGATCCTGGCGATCAAGAAGAAGAAAGGGGCACCACCTTCTAACCAGCTCTGCAGGAGTGTTTTGGCCAGAGTGTTGGAGCAGATAAATGTTGGGTTGGATACGTGAATACTGATAGGGTTATGGTTGCCACCCTCCAGATGGAGCCCAGAGATCTCTCATATTTATCACTGACCTCCAGATGACTCAGATTAGTTATCATGGCAAAAATGTCTGTTGTGGAGGGTGGGCTCTATAGCATCATGACCCCACTAAGGTCCTTCCCCTTCCCAAATATCACCTTCCTGTGGCTGCAACCTTAAAATCTCCAGGAATTTCTCAACCTGGAGTTGGCATCCCTAGACGGGGCTGGTCTGAGGGCGTCTAGCGTTTCCTCACTGGCCTGGGTGTGCAGAGGCATATCTAGGGAAAATGTAGCCTGGTACAAAATCTGAGTCCCCCCCTCGCTCCGTATGGGCGGCTGTCCTCCCCCTCCATGACCAAACAATTTTTTTTGTACCAGGTCTTGAAGCCAGTGTATGGACCCAGGGGGAAGGAGGAGGGTTGTGGGGGTGATTTTCCGTCCCCGTGTGACTAAATGGCCGCAACCCGGGAACATTTGACCCCGTATGACCCCCTGGGTGTTACGCCCCTGCAGATGTGCCCTAAGATGATGGCTGGCCTAGCAATCCACATGGGGCCAGGGGGCTTCCCACTTTTCGTGCCCTGGCTCCATGTCACTCTCTGATGCCTGAGGTAGCTGCATCTGGATTCCAATAGCTCTAACCCACTTTAGACTCAGGCTCCTTCTGGAAGAGGAGCAGGAAAAAAGGAGTTCCAACAAAATAGAATAAAACTGAGAGTGTGATGTGAAGTGAAGGTCTTTCTCCACGGAACACACATGAAGCTGTTTTTCGGTCTGTCAAAGTCAGGACTGTCTACCCCGACGGGCAGCGGCTTTCCAGAGTCTTGGCTGGTAGTTGTCAGCCTACCATTTGATCTTTTTAACTGGAGACAGTGGGGATTGAACCCAAGACCTTCTGTGGGCACAGCAAATGCTTTCACGCTGACCCGCGGCTCCTTCTGCAAGAACAGATAGTCAATATATCACCGGGGAACAGTCAGGCCCATTGAGACTGAGACCAGGACTGGGAGGCCGGGTGTTCTTTCAACTTGAGGCTTCCGGCCTGATTTACGAGGCAGCGTTCACCTTGGCGAGGGCAGCCGTTTGGCAGCGGAAGGCATTTCCCTGTGATTAATGCCCACCTTGGCTTGTGAGGCGGGAGGGCCCAGACATCACCAAGGCTTGTGGTTTGACTTCTTCCGTTGGGGATCTGGAAATCCTCCCGAAAGCCAGAAGGGAGATGGTTGTTTGCCTTGGAGCCTGGCTGCATTGCTAGCAGCAATTAGTTCAGGCACAGCCAGCGAGCGGTGTTTACGGAGATTAGGAGCTGGATTGTGTAAGGAAGAAACGGATACCAAGGACCGCCCAGAGGAATGAGAATCCCTTCAGGGCCAGCTTCTTATACAAAAGAGTGAGGCTTAACAAAAGGACTCTGTGCGAATGGAAGAATGGCATAGTGATGAGAGCATCTGGGAGTCCCAGGTTCTAATCCCTACTCTGCCACAGAAGCTTAATGGGTTTTCTTGGGCTGGTATAGTCTGTCTCAGAAAAAGATGTAGGGTGATGTATTCCTCCACCACAGAACTCAACATGCCAGATCTTCTTCGTTGTAGAATGTCCCGCCTGGGTCCTAGTGCCTACCTAGCCCTGCTCCCCCTCCCCCTCCATTTGAGAGTAAAAATACATGCTGGCATTCAGTCTTGTATTAAAGTGCCATGTTCAATAAGGCACAAAATAATGGTTTTGACGAGGCAGCATGTGAAAATGAATGATAATTCTCAAATTTGCTCTAGACTATATTCTGATGCGGAAGCATACCATTTTCTCAACCACGGCACCTCAACTGACTATACTAACATCTTTTCCTGAGACAGAGTATAGCTCTCTCTCAGCCTAACCTACCTCCCAGGGGTTGTTTTGAGGACAGAACGAAAGAGGGAAGAATAATGTTGCAAGCCGCTTTACGAAGAAAGTGGGGCATAAATAAATAAATAGAACTGGTCACTTGATATTTTTACTTTTTTTTTTTTTAAAAAAGAACACCTCTTCTGCAGGCCAGAGGACCAATTAGAAGCTGCGTTGGTGCCATGCTGCCTGGCCTACTGACCTCACTAAGCCTCCGAGCCCAACCATTAAATGGTTTCCCACCACCATTAAAAAGAATCTTAGTCATTCATTACATTTTATGATTTAGTGTTATTCACTAGCTGTCAGTATATCTTATTATCTTGGATGTCCACTTTTCAGACCACTCCAGACTCCGCCCAGGGCATGCGCCCTTCTCCCCCAATTGCATTCTGCTTTGGCAGTAGCACTTCCACCATCAGCCACAAGATGGCAGCACTCGCTAGCTGTGTTTGCTTCCTGGGCTATGAAGTCCTGAGGAATGGTGGGAGAATCTGGTATGATGGGGTGGGTGGATTGCCTTTGCCTGCTTCAAGGAGGAGATGCAGAAAAATGTCTTATTTTAGTCTGAAATGGAGAAGGCCTCAAGTGGCTGGAATTCTTCCCTCTCCTCTGACCATAATGCCTTTGTGGGGCTCTTGAAAACGACAGAGGAAAGTCTTTTTTCCTTTCATTGCTTAAGAGGGTTCCAGCTTAGCTGGCAACGCCCAAAGACATTCCTCTTGCCACATGCTCAGGGAGGATAATCCACAAACACACCCACATATACATGTGAACACACATGTCTCTGCCTTATATTGGCCATTGGTCCATCAGAGTCAGTCTTGGCTACACAGACTGGCAACGGCTTTCCAGAATCTTGGGCAGAGGTTTTTCACATCCCCTATTGCCTTGAGCCACCGTGGTATAGTGGTTAAGGGGAGGTGGATTCTAATCTGGAGAACTGGGTTTGATTCCCCACTCCTCCACCTGAGCGGCAGAAGCTTATCTGGTGAACCAGATGTGTTTCCGCACTCCTACATGCCTTTTGGGCTAGTCACAGTTCTCTCAGAACTCTCTCAGCCCCACCTGCCTCACAAGGTGTCTGTTGTGGGGGGAGGAAGGGAAAGGAGCTTGTAAGCTACCTTGAGTCTCCTTACAGGA
The DNA here is from genome assembly GCF_021028975.2 of Sphaerodactylus townsendi. Taxonomy (NCBI): domain Eukaryota; kingdom Metazoa; phylum Chordata; class Lepidosauria; order Squamata; family Sphaerodactylidae; genus Sphaerodactylus; species Sphaerodactylus townsendi. Next base: position 20,567,227 of record NC_059440.1, read on the forward strand.
GAGAAAGGTGGGATATTTATTTATTTATTTATTTATTATTAGATGTTTATACCGCCCTCCCCCGGAGAGCTCAGGGCGGTGTATAAATTCAAACTCTTCTTCTTTTCATCTGGAGATGCTGGAGGTTAAATCTGGGCCCTTCTGCAGGCCAGGCAGCGGCTCTTCAAATGAAGGAACAAAAATTTCTGCAGCTCTCCAGTCACAGATTCTGAAACAAAAGATCTGAAAAGAATCGTGGTAATCATAATATGGTGAGGATATGGGCAATTCTCCATCAGAAATCGCTTAGCCCAGTGGTGGTGAACCTATGGCACGGGGGTCAGAGGTGGCACTCAGAGCCCTCTCTGTGGGCACGCGTGCACAGAGTTCGTCATGTGGGGGAGCGGAAAATCGCCTCCCCCCCACACACATCTAGGCTGGCCTTGCTTCTGAGTAAACCCTCCTAGGGCCATGATTCACCCGTTCGAAGCGTTGCACGGTTGCTTCACCAAGCTTACTCCGAGTAACGCGCGCCTCGGAGCAAACTGCTTTTTTCTAAACTAAAACCTCAGTATTCAGGTTAAATTGCCATGTTGGCACTTTGTGATAAATAAGTGGGTTTTGGGTTTGCAATTTGGGCACTCGGTCTCGAAAAGGTTCGCCATCACTGGCTTAGCCTCATTCGCAGAAGTACAGTTCCCCCTCTTTCCCCCCCAAAATTAAAAGTCATGCTTTACTCTTACCCCTGAAACAGAGTAAGAGGTATCCCAGACTTACCAACCTACAATACAGCCTAATTGTAAAGTAGCAAGGCTACCACAGGTAATCCTGCAGAGTGGCAGCAGGCAGCCTCCTTTCTGGATTATCTCTCTCGTGCCCTTAATTACAGAATCAATTTACCCCTCATGGCATATGCTTTGGGAAAACTCTACTGTGTTGTTTAGCAGTCTCTGGGCACCCGACCGCCAGGGCCTCTTGTTCTCTGCCTCGAGTGCACCTGGGATTCCTCCTCTCATAATAACCCCACGGCATCAGCTGGTAGGTGTGATGCTCTCACAGATTTGCATGCAGCCACTCGCTCTTTCTGTTTATTAATCACAAAGTATGTGCCAGATATAGAGAAGAAGGAATTGCCCGTGGAGTGAAAAAGCTTGTGTCAGGGTGACTAGTCAAATACGCAGGGATGTGCAAGAAGAGCAGTAGAGTCAGGTGAAAGGAGCATTGAAGAAGTCAGTGGCACACTCAACCAGAGGCGCACCTAGGGAAAATGCAGCCTGGTGCAAAATCTGAGTTTTCTGACCCCCTATGACCAAATTTTTTTTCACCAGTCAGTGTATGGACCGTGTGTGTGTGTGTGTGGGGGGAGATTTCCTCGTCAAAATGGCCACAGCCTGGGGACGTGTGACCCCATATGTCCCCCTGGGCGGTACACCCCTGCACTCTGCACCTTTTGAGGTCTGAAGTTCTGGTCCAAAGGAGCATTTGTTGCTTTATGCCCCCTGCTACATTTTAAGTGGTGATATCAGGGATTGAGTTTGGGATGTTCTGTACGCAAAGCAAATGCTCTACCTCTAAGCCACAGTTCCGCCCATAAGACAACTTGTCTGTAACAAACGCAGGCTCCAGATGGTGCATCTGCCCATTGATCAGCACACAGTTTATGCACCAACAGAAACCAAATTTTGCACAGATTTGAAAGCCAACAGGGTTTTGGGGTTTTTTTTTGAGAATGTCAAATCTCTTGAGGCTTTGTGTTTTTTTGGATGGGAAGACGGATGGAAGGGCGATCACCTTACTTTTGAAGACAGCTTTGCTTGGTGTTTTGGAAGGGAGAGGGAGAACCAGGCAAACCGCAAATCTAGGTGACGCTTCATTTCTATACAATTCTATACATTTCCATTCTTTCTTCAAATATTCTGGGTAGACTTGTCAGTTTCTAGGTGAAATAGACTAATGTGCAGTCATTATACATTATACAAACTGCAATTCTAGGCGACTGTCACCAGGCAATCTGCGACTCTCGGTGATGCTTCATTCTTGGATAATCCGTTCTTTCTTCACATAGTCTGCATATTGTCAATTTTCAGAGGTCACAACCCTCTCTTGTAGACGTAGCTGTCCCCTAGTCAATTTCCAAACTGTTTGACTCAGCACTTGCTATAGCTTGATTCCTGTATTTAGTGTATTGTCGAAGGCTTTCACGGCAGGCCGGATTCAACTGGTTGTGGTGGGTTTTCCGGGCTGTGTGGCCGTGGTCTGGTGGATCTTCTTCCTAACGTTTTGCCTGCATCTGTGGCCGGCATCTTCAGATTTGTATCATAGAGGGAAGTCTGTTACACTATTTCACTTCGTAATGTTAAGAAGGCTGCATATTAGTCTATTTCACTTCATGGTCATTGTAAAGGTGTATGGTGTAGGTCAGGGGTAGGGAACCTGCGGCTCTCCAGATGTTCAGGAATTACAATTCCCATCAGCCTCTGTCAGCATGGCCAATTGGCCATGCTGGCAGGGGCTGATGGGAATTGTAGTTCCTGAACATCTGGAGAGCCGCAGGTTCCCTACCCCTGGTGTAGGTGTTACCGTAAGAGCAGTGGATAATCTGGAGAACTGGGTTTGATTCCCCACTCCTTCAAGAGCTGTGGACTCTTATCTAGTGAACCAGATGTGTTTCCCCTGCTCCTACGCTTGAAGCCTGCTGGGTGACCTTGGGCGGGTCACAGTTTTCTCAGAACTCTCTCAGCCCCACCTGCCTCCCCAGGTGTCTGTTGTGGGGAGATAACGGGAAAAGGAGTTTGTTAAATGCTTGAATCTCTTTACAGGGGGGAGAGGGGGGTGGGGTGTAAATCCAAACTTCTTCTTCTCCGGTTCAGGCGCGCCTGTGCAAAACTGGCTTTGGGCTCCAGGGAAAGGCAGTCTAAAGCCACTAGAACCGGGGAAGGGGGCGCCGCTTGGCGGTCTCCGGGTCTGGCCCCGCGCCCCTTCCTTTCCCGCTGCCCTTGCTACGCTGGCTCTTGGCCACTGCGGCTGCTGTGGCGCGGCGGGCCAATGGTACGCTCCGGCCGGCGGCGTCTCCTCGGGAGGAAAGTGGTAGGGTCCGCCGGTCCTCCCGCGCCCGCCCGTCGGGCTTGACCGTGGCTTTGTCTGGCCCGTCTGGCTGGGCTGCGGCGGGGCGGGACTGTCGGGGCGCCTGGAGGCCGGCCCCGGCGGAGGCGGCAGCGGCAGCGGCAGCGGCCATGAGGCAGCGCCTGGGCGATTTCAAGGCGCTGGGCGAGGGGCGAGGAGCCCCCCCCGACGGCCTCCTGCAAGCTGTGAGTGCGGCGGGCTGCGGCCAAGCGGAGGCTGCGACGGGGACGGGGAGGGAAGGCATGGCTGGAGTGGCCAGGGGAGCTCCACCATGGCGCCGGATGGCAGAGCCGACGGTGCCGGAGCCCACTCGCAGAGATCCGGCGGCACAGCTGGGTTTGGGGCAAGCGCGTGTAGGTTGGCGCGCAAGCGGGGCTGGCATCCCGAAGGGCACGGCTGCTGGGCGCACGGAGCTCCGAAGCGGCGCGCTGCGGCCAAGGGACGCCGCCGGGTCGAGGCTGCGGCGGGAATGGCTCTCCCTGCCCTGCTTGGGTCTGGGCTAGGCTGGCATCCTCGGGAATTGGGGAGGGGGCGCGGGATGCTGCTGGGCTTTCGCCCCCTTCTGGTGGGCAGTCGGGGCTGGGGAGATTTTCAAACCCAGGGAGGGTGAAGGAACCACATCCAGAAAGATGCCAGGATGGCGGATCCGGAGACCGACCCTGCGTATGCAGGGCCGGATCTACATTTTTTTAAAAAGGGGGGCAAAAGTAAAAAATGGCGCCCCCTTATATTATGTACATATTTTTTCATGTATGTATGTGTGTATAGACACATAGACATATATACATGCACATATATACATACACATATATACATACACTCATATATATACATATATACATCTGTATATATGTATTTATACACACAATGTGTTTATACATTTATACATGCACACTTATAGACATATATACATGCACATATATACATACACTCATATATATACATATATACATCTGTATATATGTATTTATACACACATATATGTATTTATACACACAAACATATACATATGCACTCATGTATACATATAGATATACATATATACACATACATATACACACACACGCACATATATATCCACACACCCATACATGTATAATCAGTGTTTAGAATATGCATATGTAGTCAACATCTCTTTTCAAGGACAGAATCAATGGTGTGAATTGTTAATGAATAATTAGGCTTTTGCATTCTCTTCTCCATCCGTTTTCTATGAATTCCTCCCAGAATTCTTTTTGATGTCAGGACCCCGAGGAAGTTCATAGCCAGACTTATATGTTAGATGCTAAAAAGACAGACTTTCATGAACTCAGGTGCATGGTGGGAGTCATTTGGTGGCGAGAACGCTGGAAAGGAGAGGAGCCCGTGAAGGGACGCATGCCCCTGAAACAAGAATTCTTGAAAGCTCGAGCCGGCAGTATTCCAGTAAGATTGAAATGTGGGAGAGAATGGGCTTGGCTGGGGGAAATTTAAACTCTAGTGAGGGGAGCCAACTACCCCAATAGATCCAAACTCTTTATTCTAGAATCTAGAAGATTAATGGCCATGTTTATTGGTTAGCCAAGGCAAATGCCTGAAGGCCAAAAGAATCCACCGCAGTTGCAAAGACTCCAAGCACAATTTAGGCAATTACAGAAATTCTGACCTCACAGTGAGATAGAGAGAAGTGTGTTTCTATAGAACCAAGAACCGTTTATCAAGATAGGCTCTTCTGTTGAAAATGCACAGGACTCGTCGCTTGCAAATTCTCTGCCATCTTCTTTTTCTTGGATCTTCTTTTTGGTAACGTTTCCTCTGCAGACATTGGGGGGGGGGGGGATATTTGTTGCGTCTTCAAGCCAATCTTCAAAGCCAGGATTTTGCAGTCACTATAAAGTAGTGATCCAGCCTTCCTCGAGGAGACTGATCCATTCAGTATGATGTCACTCTTCTGAGTATCTGTAACTGCACAGTTAATCTCTCTGAAAATACAGTTCCATATTTACCAGATTCAGAATAAACCTAACATACATTATTAAATGTAAAAAGACTCGCTTCATCCAATGTAGGTTTGGGAGGAAAACTTCTACCTTTAATTTTGTCCAATCCTTGAGCTACTTTACTCAGGGTTATTTTAAGGGTACTCACAACCTCTGACTTAGCCGACCACCACGTCTGGCTGGTTTCCTTTAAGTTACTGTCTGTGTATGTCTTCATAATTTCCCATTGTATTGCAGATGATACACACACACACACTCCCCCCCACCCCCAATACTCTCACATAGTTCAAAATAGATGGGATGCATGAACACCTTTTAGGTCAAGCGAGTGAACTAGGCGATTAATTTTTTCTGGAATTTTTGCCAGCACTTCTTTGTGAATTCCCGCCCAATTGGATCCATTGTCATTACTTCAACATTACTTACGTTTCCTTAGAATTTGACTAGCAATATAGTCTCCAGTCTTCTCATGTCATTCTGTTCAAGGAAACTTTCCTTCTTTATTTAACACTTCCCACTCAGTTTTCATAAAACAAAGGATTTGAATCATCTGCGAACAGCGAGGTATAGCAGGAGTACAATCAAACGCGACAGTGAAGTATTTTGCAGACACAGGCAGATTCCTCATGGGCCAAAAACAGCGGTGTGAAAATGGCGTGAAAATGGTGTAAACCCTCTTAAACCATTTTACACCGTTTTCACACAACTGTTTTGGTCCCATGCGGAATCCGCCATAGTCTCCCTCAAGATTTTTTCATGGACTTTCTGAACTATGGGGTCTGTTGTCTTGTTCTGAGTGATGTTTGGCAAGTCAGACCCTTTCCCCTTTTTTAAAGTTATCCAACATGTTTTTAAAGTCGAATTGGGGTTTGCTGAAAGAGCTGGCAACTTCAGAAAATTGGCTCGTTTTTTCAAACACAAGTCACAGCAAGCGTATGTGGATTCTTGTGACAACCTTGAAAAGGAAGAAGAAGAGAAGATTTTGGATTTATATCCCCCCTTTCTCTCCTGCAGGAGACTCAAAGGGGCTTACAATTTCCTTGCCCTTCCCCCCTCACAACAAACACCCTGTGAGGTAGGTGGGGCTGAGAGAGCTCCGAGAAGCTGTGACTAGCCCAAGGTCACCCAGCTGGCGTGTGTGGGAGTGTACAGGCTAATCTGAATTCCCCAGATAAACCTCCACAGCTCAGGCGGCAGAGTGGGGAATCAAACCCAGTTCCTCCAGATTAGATACACGAGCTCTTAACCTCCTACGCCACTGCTGCTCCATTTTGAAGACCATTTGATGCTAGGAAGACCATTTGATGCTAGGAACAGGAGCACATCAATTACAATGCGAATAATTTTGTCCAGTTTTGCTTTTTGGCCTTTTGATTTGTCTAATGCTTTGCCAAAGCCACCGGGACTTTTGACTATTTTCACAAAATAGCTTTCCATGTAACCACATGTGCCATGAACACTGGTGATGATTCGTGCTGGGTCATTTTTCCACGGTTTGTAAGATGGACCACACAATTGGCTTCAGTGGGTGGAGCCAGTGATAAGAATGCACGTGGGAAATCCTGGGATGGGGGAAATTGCCTCCCCTCAACCTTCCTAAAAGGTACCTGCTTTGGTGTACTGTAGAAGACTTTCACAGCCAATGACCGGGCTGCCATGTTCTTTTTTTGGCCTGGATGTCCATGGCTTGTAGTTTTTTGCTCCTAACGTTTACTCTTACCTACGGCTGGCATCTTCAGAGGCACGTCACAGCAAGATGTGTTTCTCTCTGTGGCACCTGCTCCCGTGCTGCTCTGAAAACCACAATCCTTGAAGATGCTCTCAGTGGTGAGCAAAGGGCCCTTTGCACATTCTCGGGAGTAGATTCTGGAGTTTGCGTTGGGAATCATTACTAGTTCTAACTACACATTGCAAGTGGGGAAACACAGAGGAAGGGCATTTTGTTTTACCCGGGCCAACCAGTGGGAAATTGGACTCTGTTGGTATCTTTGTGATGCGAAGAACAGGGGTTTCTGGGGAAGAGGCCTGGCGTCTGGTCAAATGCTCTTTTGTGGAAACGTAGCCATGGGACACTTGGTCCGGCAGGGTTTGAATGACCATATTTGGGACAGAGTTAAAAATCTCTTTGCAGGTCAGAACAGTTAATGTGCAGAACGGCTTGTTCTTCCTATCCCAGCAGTGGGGGAATCGCATGTTATAAGCTGGCATGTGAACGCAAGGCTCTCCCCCACGATGCTTGACTGTATGATGTTCAAGGTACACAGCTGCGACTGGGTATAAGTGGCTGTGGGAACTGGGAATCTGTGAATTGGGGTTAGGATTATTAACATTTTCAAAAAACCCAGAGACACTCCATCTGTCCTTATCTATACATTTTTATCCCATCTTCCATTCCAGGAAGTACTAGCATTATGCAGGATTCTCTAACCCAGCGATGGCGAACCTTTTCGAGACCGAGTGCCCAAATTGCAACCCAAAACCCATTTATTTATCGCAAAGTGCCAACACAGCAATTTAACCTGAATACTGAGGTTTTAGTTTAGGAAAAACGGTTGGCTCCGAGGCGAGCATTACTCAGGAGTAAGCTTGGTGGTAGTCAGTGGCTTTGCTTTGAAGCAACCGTGCAACTCTTCCAACGGGTGAATCACAACCCTAGGAGGGTTTACTCAGAAGCAAGCCCCATTGCCAGCAACCGAGCTTATTCCCAGGTAAAGGATCGCGCTTTAGTTTTTCGCATGAAAATCAGTGAGGTTTAATGGCGCTTAACAGGGTTACCTACACTGCTTCCCCAAAACTAGGTCTTAGGTTTAATGCTAATAATCGAGCCGGGGGGGGGGGGTGACTCTGTTTGCGCGTGCCCACAGAGAGGGCTCTGAGTGCCACCTCTGGCACCCGTGCCATAGGTTCGCCATCACTGCTCTAACCCATTTTAACTCTACAGCACAGGTGTCAAACTCGCGGCCCTCCAGATGTTATGGACTACAGTTCCCATCATCCCCTGCCAGCATGATGGGAACTGAAGTCTATAACATCTGGAGGGCTGCGAGTTTGACACCTATGCTCTACAGCAGCCCTGTGTGGAAGGTTAAGTTGAGAGAGTGACTGTCCCAAAATTACTCACTGAACTTCATGGCAGAATGGAGAACTGGAACCCAAACCTCCCACATTCTTGTCTAACCACTATCCCAAACTGCTCTCTCCCCCCCCCTCGATTGGCCCTACTCTATTGAATGGTTCCGCACAGCCGACTCAGTTGGTGTGATTTTATTGATTTTGTATCCCGCCCTTCCTCCAGGAAGCAAAAGGTGGTTTACGGGTTCTCTCCTCCATTTTGTTCTCACAACAACCATGGGAGGTGGTGTTGGCTCAGAGAGAGATTTCCCCAAGGTCACCCAGCAAGCTGCCGTGGCAGAGCTCGGATTTGAACCTGGGTCTCCCCCATCCTAGCCTGACACCCTCACTGCTGGGCCACAAGACAGCGAGGCTTCCTGAAGCTTTCACCTTCATTGGATGAGGCACTTCCTGCTCCCTGGAGGGGCTGGCGAATGGGAGAATCTGTTATTATTTAGACTTTTGTTGAGTACATCCCCAGGCTGACCCACTCTGCAGGACTGGAAAGATGGTAGTTTAGCCCCCTCTATCCCTGTGGTTCTCAGCAGAAACCTGAAAACTAGGAAGCTCTTCTAGCCGCGTTTTGTTAAGTTCCCACCCAGGACATCGTAGGATTCACACACATCCACCAGGAGCTTCACCGCCACTTGTGGGGAGGGGTCCTCCTGCCCCACAGGGCGGCTTCTTCATATGCTGCTAGAAACGCATGCCACGTATGTGCATTGTGCAAATACACGTGCCCAAGAGCCACAGGTTGACTCCCCATTGGGGGCGGAGCAGTCTTCCCTAGATGTATGAGGTCCTAGCCAGCAGTATCTCCTGTGCTGCCAAAGCCAGTGTTCCAGCATCTCCAATAACAGATGTCGGTGGGTTGCAGAAGGGACTTCCGGAGATCCTAGCGAGCCATCTCCGGCCAGTTTAGACGGGGCTGCTCCATTGACTGGTGTTAGAAAGAGGCTTTCTCATTTTTTAAGGGATTGAGCTGTTAAATGCCCCTCCTACATTCCACCTCCCCAGTCCTTGGCAGCTGATGGTGTGTTTGACCCCTCTGTTTGACCTTGACCTGTCACTGTCAGGTGCTGCCACTCGGCCCTGTTTGGCTCCGCCTGCCGTCGGCTGTAGGGAAGAGCGGTGACGCAATTGTGGGCCAGCCGCTGACTTGCATCGTCGAGCCGTTCATTCAAAGGTTGCAGCCAGCACGGCTATCTGGCAGTGTGGCTGTTGACCGCCTTCAGCTACGTCTTCTCCCAACTCTGGCCTCGTGGAAATAATTGGAATGGAAGCCAGGAGGGGGCCTAGTTTGGTACGATTTGCAGTGTGCTGCCAAGTCATAGAGCACCCAGGCAGCTGGTCCCTCCATGACCCTGGTTCAAATTTATGGTGGCTGGCTGGCACCCAACTGAGGGTTGGGCTTCAGTGATTCAGGCCAGCCCCCCCCCCCCCCCCCCGCCCCAAATCTGCTTCCTTGCTAGAATGCTCACTGGTCAGCATTAGTTTTGAACAGAGCAAATGGAATATTTCATCTGCATATTTGATTAATGGCTGGAAAATCGTATTCCCTTGATTTTAAAAGGTGCCCCGGATTTGTTGAAAACTGCTCTGCCAGCGTGGTGTGGTGGTTAAGAGCAGGTGGATTCTAATCTGGAGAACTGGGTTTGATTCCCCACTCCTCCACCTGAGTGGCAGAGGTTGGTGAACCAGTGGTGAACCAGATGTGTTTCCGCACTCTTACATTCCTGCTGGGTGACCTTGGGTCAGTCACAGTTCTTCAGAACTCTCTCAGCCCCACCTATCTCACAAAGTGTCTGTTGTGGGGAGAGGAAGGGAAAGGAGCTTGTAAACCACCTTGAGTAGGCCACCTTGAGAAAAAGGTGGGGTATAAATCCAAACTCCTCCTCCTCCTCCTGAGCATGAGTGCAAAACCCATAGGTGGCATCCATAATATTAAGTAGCGGCGTTCCTTCCTCTCTGCGGCACAAAATTTGATTTAGATGTATTGAATTATGTGTTATTGTTATGGATAGTTGGGGTAGGATAGATTATGTTTGGGTAACTGTAAATGTGGGCCATTTGTTACTTGTTACATGTTAATATTTGTTGATGTCTTATGTGTTTCAATGGTTTCATGTATGTTTTATGTTCAGTGTGTTTTTTAAAGAAGGAAATTAATAAAAAGTATTATGTAAAAAAAGAGAGGATGCTTTGCAAAGGTTGTGCCAACGGTGACCTGTCTGGACATTGTGGAGAACATGTCCCCTAATTCTTCAGAATTATTGTTTTGATATCTGGGCAATTTTATGAAAATCTATTTGATTAAACCCCCACATGCTTTGGCTAAGATGTTAGGTATCAGGGTTAGGAAAGTGTATCTGGGACAATGTTGCAACTTTTGCTTCCCGGTTGTGAGTGGGAGTTGTGTTGCTTGCCCCTGAACGTATCACAGTTGTTTTAAACGCTTGAATTGTTGTTTTTATAGAAAAGTGTTTGAGTCCAGTGGCACCTTTAAAATCAACGACATGTTCTTCTTGATATAAACTTCCTTCCTTGAGCACACACACGTCTTCAGATAACTTGTTACGTCTGCACTTATATTTAGCTTTGGCTTTGATTGCTTCAGTGATAAATTACTGGTTTTGTTGTTGTTTTGTTGGTTGTGGTTTTGGAAATGGCCTTTTACTGTGTACATTTAAAATTATTAACCTTGCTGGTCCTTGTGAGGGTGGAAAGGTGGGATATACACTTTGTAAACTGAAATAAATAATCACACATGGCTTGAAACGTGGATGCAGGGAGGGAGGAAGTGGTGCCTCCAAACAGTGTTCCTTCTGTCATTGTTGCGTTGGGTGCCAGCATGGTGTAGTGGTTAAGAGCAGGTGCACTCTAACCGGGAGAACTGGGTTTGCTTCCCTGCTCTGCCACTTGAGCTGTGGAGGCTTATCTGGTGAACCAGATTAGCTTGTGCACTCCAACACGTGCCCGCTGGGTGATCTTGGGCTAGTCGCAGTTCTTTGGAGCTCTCTCAGCCTCACCCACCTCACAGGGTGTTTTTGTGGGGGGGAGGGGAAGGGAAAGGAGATTGTAAGCTCCTCTGAGTCTCCGTATAGGAGAGAAAGTGAAGATATAAATCCAAATGCTTCTTCTTCTTGGCTAAACTGATCTGCCCCTTGTTGCTGACTGGGGACCGCAAGCAGATGAGAGAGCATTTCTTCAGCCGTGATCATCGGTGGCGGTCAGCTAAGCCCGGAGGCGTCCCTTCCAGAGGTCACCCTGTGTGACATGGCCGTGTCCCAGCTTGTCAGATCCAGGTGCAAAACTTCCTCAGCTGGGTACACTCTGAGTCACTCCTTCTGAACTTTCCACACACACACACACAGATGGGTGAGAGTCAAGAAGGCAGGCTGGGTCCTCAGTGTGAGGAGAGGAAATGTGCACTCCTTTTCCTGAACAGTTTTAGGGCTGGCTTTTGGGCTGCCATTCTCCAGGGGAGGCCTGGAGTTCTCCCAGAATGGCAACCAATCTCCAGACTGCAAAGATCAGGCTGCATCCTAAATCACTAGGAATTTCCCAACCTGGAGTTGGCAGCCAGCAATGTTCCTATTCACATTCGGCAACCGTAATCGTACCCCATTGAAATGATGATGCGGGTGGGTGGGGAGTGGCATCTGGGGGGTATCCCCCTTGTGCCAAGCGCTCATCTCTGCTTCCAGTTGAGGCAGAAAGACCAGTAAAAACCAGGGTCTCTCCCAGCTGTTTATCAGTTATGTGGAAGTGGCAATTCGGAATGCACAAGCTGTTTGTTTCTAGATGTCTCTGGCCACATGCAGAGCTCCTCCCCCAAAGGTAAATCCCTCTTTTAAAAAAAAATACTCCTGAGCAGAGAAGAGTGCTTTATACAGTACCTCCGCGCTGCCCCCCCTCCTCCCCGCCCCAAACCCTGCTTACCTACCTAGGGTTCTGCCATTGGTGTTGTAGAAACTGCCCTCCCTGCAAAGTAGGCTGGGTCTGATGGGAGGGGAGAGGCTCACATTCTACTCTTGTTTGGCCTTCTTCTTGTGAAGAGTTTCTGCTCCACGGGGTGGTTTAGTGTTCTGGCACGGTCTGTGCCATGCTCATGCACAGACTGTTCCAAAAATGCAAGCTCACTTCCCGCCCCAATGTGACGCCCTGTCCCTTTACGCCAACACTCGCTTGTGGACAGAGAGCGAGAAATGCCCGGCTGGATTTCCTTCTTTCCCCAGAATTGAAACTGGCCAAGAGGGGAACCCTGTGGCTAAGGCCAGCAAAATCCATATAAAAACAGGCTCTAATTCCTGACGCCAAATGAAGAAGCAGCGTTGGATTTATACCCTGCCTTTCTCTCCTGGAAGGAGACTCAAAGGGGCTTACAATCTCCTTTCCCTTCCCCCCCCCCTCACAACAAACACCCTGTGAGGTAGGTGGGGCTGAGAGAGCTCCAAAGAACTGAGACTAGCCCAAGGTCACCCAGCTGGCATGTGTGGGAGTGCACAAGCTAATCTGGTTCACCAGCTAAGCCTCTGCCACTCAGGTGGAGGGGTGAGGAATCAAACCTGGCTCTCCAGATTAGAGTCCACCGCTCTTAGCCACTGTACCACGCTGGGGTGTCATTCTATCTCAGCATTCTACCACCTCTTTCTTATGTGCGTGTGCATCAAGCATGGCCTTGGGCTGCCCTTGCCGAGAACTTTGTGATGCGCAGAAGGGCTTGGCTCATGTTTTCCTAGACTTGGAACAAAATTCTGCCCAGTCCCTGCCTGGAAATCAGCAATATTACCTTCGATCTCCATGGCAATAACCCATAATAACCCCAGCCCCACCAGGCGTTGAAGATTAGATTTGGAATACTCCCTGATTCCAAGCCCGCAACTTCTGATATTGCCAGAGCTGCTAGAAGGGGCAAGAGGCTGCCTCCAGTTGGCGCCTCTCAAGATGGCAATTTGGTCATGAAGAAAACTTCCTTTTGACAATTTGCTTTCCGGAAGTGCCACTAGCTTGCAGCATGGTAGAAATGGCAGATGTCTGCTCTGGTCAGACCAGAATCTCAGCCAGTTGTCACACTCAGATGATGTCATACCAGCCAGGAATGTCAGTCACAGGGCGACACACGTGACTAAGCCGTCGCTCACATGGAGGTGGCATCCGCTTTAAAGTAGCGTTCAGGTATGAATGCTATGCTGCCGAATGAAGCTGGTGCCGTTGTGCATGGTATTTTGGGAGAAGAGGCATGTGTGAACGCTGTCATGCCAGCCCCTGTGCAGGTGATCCAGACAACCCCGCTTGGGTAGGGGGTCATAGCTTAGTGGCAGAGCATCTCCTTGGCATACAGACGGTCCCAAGTTCAGTTCCAGGCATCTGCAGTTGAAAGGATATGGTATGTGAAGAGAAAGACTCTGGACAGCCAGTGCCGGTCTCAGAATATGGTACTGACCTTGGAAGAAGAAGTCGTGTTGGATTTATATCCCCCCTTTCTCTCCTGTAAGGAGACTCAAAGGGGCTTACAAAGGGGCTTACCCCTGTGGGGTAGGTGGGGCTGAGAGAGCTCCGAAGAACTGCGACTAGCCCAAGGTCACCTAACTGGCATGTGTTTGAGTGCATGAACTAATCTGGTTCACCAGATAAGCCTCCACAGCTCAAGTGGCAGAACGGGGAATCAAACCCGGTTCTCCTGATCAGAGTGCACCTGCTCTTAACCACTACACCACGCTGGCTCTCAAATGGTTGGATTCAGCATAAAGCAGCTTCATATATGAAAATACTCAGTTGGCAGATTAAAAACATTATTAATTTTCCAAGTTAGTCATCCACAGAGATTCTGCCATTCTGAGGGAGGCATCTGTGAAATGGCAAAGATGTGTTTTGTTTCCTAAAGGAACTTTGCACACGCTCTGGGGGCATCGGTCCCAGAATGATTCAAGCAAACTTTTATACCGAATGTCTTTATGCTCTGGGATCTTGTGCTTGTATCAATTTCTGGGTCGTGTTGTTTTATGCTGTCGGTTTCTGTGTGCTTTTGTATCCTGTGTTTTTATTCAGCGAGGGTTTTAATGGTTTGTTAATTTCAATGCTTTTCTGTTTCTATGAGTTCTACTTTGTGTTGTGAACCGCCCCGAGCTAGTTCCCAGAGAGACAGCATTCACATTTCTTAAACGGAATGTGACCAGACGATAGCGCTTTCACAGAATGACTCAGCTGAACCTGCCATGGCCCTGTCAAAATCCCTCGATAAGCATACTGCTGCAGCTTCTCAGATCACAACAGGGACACATCTGCACAGCTCAATTCCCACCCCATTGACTGCTGCTCAGTCTTTTCCCTCCCTGTCTATGTGCTGCCAAAGGTTGTCTGCGGCTGGGTGCATTCACGGACTCTGCGATAGCCCACACTTCCCTGTCTGAAAGGTTAAGAGGGTGTTTGTGACTTTGGCTGAAGGTGTAATGGAAAAGCAGGAAGTCTCACAGTGTCCTCACGCTGCTCAGAGCATGCCTCAGGGTCAAATAAAATGAGCTGTGACTCACAGAGGCTCCTGCCGTAACAAATCCATTTTGTGGCGCGCCCCCCCCCCCCCTTATGCCCTTATGCATCTATTTACCATCTCATTTCTGGTTCCATCTATGTTACCCTCCTAGAGAGGAGTCTGGCCGTTCCTTCTTTTTGGGGAGATTTTAATGAACTGGGTTATAGGACGCCTGTAATGTTGTGTTGACCGCTGTTTTAATGGATTTTAGCTAATGTATTGATCGTTATGTGGTCACTATTATGAACCTCTATTTATTTGTATACATATTGATGTTGTGCACTGCCCAGAGCCCCTTGGGGGTGGGGCAGTCTATAAATCGAAAATATAAATAAATAAATAAATAAATAAATAAATAAATAAATAAATAAATAAATAAAAAGTCTCGGAGGTGCCACAAGAGCCATAGGTGCGGGCAAAGAGTGGAAACTAACAGACCACGGTCACACAGCCTGGAAAACCCACAACAGCCGACTGCCACAAGCACCATTGGTATCTTGGTGTGAAGCCTTTGTGTTCAAGGTGTGCCTTTCTATGCGTGCATGGTAGAGGCCCCTTCCGCACATGCAGAATAATGCACTTTCAATCCACTTTCAATGCACTTTGAAGCTGGATTTGACTGTGCGGAAGAACAAAACCCACTTTCAAACAATTGTGAAAGTGGATTGAATGTGCATTATTCCGCATGTGCGGAAGGGGCCTCAGAGTCAAGATGGTCCACACTCCGCTTAGATTCTGGGGAGGAAGTTCACCCCTGGAGAGTGACAGCCCCAGAAGCTCACATTAATGAAATTTTAACAATAAGAAGACGGGGACAAAATCTGAAGAGTGACTAGTTTTTTTATTTGCATACTTATTTACTGAGTTATATCCTGCTTTCCTTCCCAATGGGCACCCAAAATGGCTTGTGATAGTATTCCCTGTGCCCACTCCATTTTATTCCCAGTTCCATTTTACGATTACATCAGCAATCCTGTAAGATAATTCAGCTGGGTCAGACCAGCATCCCAGCAACCTTTCGTGGCAGTTTCAGGAACCAAACCTGGGTCTGTCAGACCCTAATCCGACACTCTTGATCACTACACCACGTTGGTTGAACAGATGGGAGAACTAGAAACGAAGGCTGTCGTCGTTGAAAAGGAACAGTGGAAGACCATTGGCTAAGTTGCCCAGATGGAAGGGATGCGGAGGATCCTGTCTCTTGAAGAGGAAACTTAAGTTTGTTTGTCTTCCCCTCCATGTGACAAATTGCCGGTGCCAAAATTCCCCTCCTCTTCCTGTTGAAAGGATCAACTGTGATAATATCTGCCAAGTGCCGTCACCCGCAAGGTGTGCCCAGTCAATGTTTAGTGTTGCTATGAGTGAAAACAGCATGAAGCCTCGGATCAAAACAGTCTGAAGTTCACGTCTTAGCTCAGAGATTTCCCTTGAGTCATCAGACTGAACCATGAGGAGAAAACATGTGTGGACTCTGGGGTGACGGCCTCATAGACTAAGCGCTCAGTCAGCAGGGACAGTGGCCTGAGGCAGCGGATTTCCAGGGCTTGCAGGCTAGCAGGAAAGACCTTTTGAGGGAACATCTCTCTTCCTAGAGTTGCCAACTCCAGGATGGGAACATAAGAACATAAGAACTAGCCTGCTGGATCAGACCAGAGTCCATCTAGTCCAGCACTCTGCTACTCGCAGTGGCCCACCAGGTGCCTTTGGGAGTTCACATGCAGGATGTGAAAGCAATGGCCTGCTGCTGCTGCTGCTGCTCCTGAGCACCTGGTCTGCTCAGGCATTTGCAATCTGAGATCAAGGAGGATCAAGATTGGTAGCCATAGATCGACTTCTCCTCCATAAATCTGTCCAAGCCCTTTTTAAAGCTATCCAGGTTAGTGGCCATCGCCACCTCCTGTGGCAGCATATTCCAAACACCAATCACACGTTGTGTGAAGAAGTGTTTCCTTTTATTAGTCCTAATTCTTCCCCCCCAGCATTTTCAATGAATGCCCCCTGGTTCTAGTATTGTGAGAAAGAGAGAAAGAGAGAGAAAAACTAAGGAAATTGCTGTAGATATGGGGTGGTGAAGGAGGGTGGGATTTGAGGAGGACAGGGCCCTCGGTGGGATATAATGCCATATAGCCTACCCCACAAAACAACCATTTTCTCCAACTAATCTCTGCTGCCTGGAGATCATTTGTAATTTATTTATTTTTATTAATTAATTAATTATTCGATTTATAACCTGCCGTCCCCTGTAGGGCTCAGGGCGGCGAACAACAATTATATAAACAACTACATCATGGGTAGTAGTCAATCAACCTAACATCAGTGAGCATAACGTTACGAAACAGCAAGGATATCAATAAACATAAGCAGCAGATAACAATAATCATAACATTACACACAGTAAAAATATCATAAGCATCAGTTCACGAAATAAGAAAACATCAATAAACAGCATAATGCCATAAAATGACAGTATAAACACCAAAATAGCAATAATCATAACAGTACGCGTGGCAAAGAATATCACTCAACATCACATAGCAGCATAACAGTACCATCATTTACAAACAACATCCAATAACCATAACCTAATAAATAGCCTAAGTAAACACAGATGGCAACTTTCTCTTCTATATCGAAGATGAAACATAACAACCGAGTACTAATCATCTAAATAGTCCATAGCAGTGATAGGGTAATGAAGGTGACTCTCCTATGTGAGTTGCTGCGGCAACTGTTCCTGCTTCTGTTTTCCAGACTTTCTTCACACTCTGTATAAGTGAATGGAGGAGAAGTCCTTCGTACCTTCAGGACCGTCTTTCCCCATATGTCCCTACACGGCCTCTACGTTCGTTAGAGGCCAATTTACTGGTGGTCCCTAGCCCCTCGATGATGCGGCTGGCCTCTACCCGGGCCAGGGCTGTAAAAGCCCTGGCCCCTGCCTGGTGGAACACGCTACCACCAACTATCCGGGCCCTGCGGGATCTTGGAGAGTTCTGCAGGGCCTGTAAGACCGAATTGTTCCACCGGGCGTTTGGAGGGGCCGGCCGCTGATGCCCCCTCCCCTTTCCCCCTCCTTTTCTTTACATTCTGGGTTCTCCGCTTCTCTGTTTTATTTTCCAGGGTGGATCTATGAAGTTCTGTTTTTATGATTGGATGCCAATATAACATTATTGATTGTTGTTTTAATGGGGGTTTTATTGTAACTATTGTTTTATTGTGTTGTTCACCGCCCAGAGCCCTTCGGGGGAGGGGCGGTATATAAAACCAATTATAAATAAATATAAATAAATAAATAAATAAATAAATAAAGTCTACTCAAGGATCCTTGATTCTGTTAAGCCTGGCAACACCTTTGAAATTTTAAGACAGGGCAGTGGTCGTCACCACAAAATGGCTGCTGTGTGTGTCTCTGTGTGTTGGATTTGGGGGGGGGGGTGCCTCTAGTTCTCCCTGCCCTTGTTTTAAGAATTACATTTCAATGAAATGAAATGCTCACTGTGTGTGTTGGGGTTGGGGGGCGGGCAATGAAAGACTTGTGTTTTCGACAAAAGCAAGAAAACGTTATGAGAACAGTGTTGTTGCTTGAGCTTGTTGCTGTTGAAATAACTCCGTGTTTGTAGAGTTGGGAGTGGGGGTGGCCTTAGTTACTACCCTGTTTCCCCAAATATAAGACATCCCCTGAAAATAAGACGTAGTAGAGGTTTTGCTGAAGTGCAAAATATAAGGCATCCCCCAAAAGTAAGACGTAGCAAAGTTTTTGTTTGGAAGCATGCCCGACAAACAGAACACAGAAAAATAAGACATCCCCTGAAAATAAGACATAGCATATCTTTGGGAGCAAAAATTAATATAAGACACTGTCTTATTTTTGGGGAAACACAGTATCAACCAGTCTTTGTGGGATCAGGGACTCTGAGAAATCATCTGTTGAAAGCAATACTGTGCAGCAGTTAACCTGTTTACAACAGATTTTATTTGGTTGCTGTCTGGAGGTATTCTCGAGGGAGATGGGGTTGGTTTCCTTGGATGAGATTGGGAAAGCATAAATTTTCCTCCTCCTCCCTTATCTCTTCAAGCTTTCCTCATATTTACTTTCACTTTTCATGCAGAGGTTTGCTTTGCTGCCCTTTGGTTCCTGTGGCGATGGGGCGGTTGTTGTGGCAGAGTAGTTTCGAGCAAACCCTCAAGCACACGCTCTTCTCAGCCCTGACTCTGGCTGGTGTCTGGATGGAAGACCTCCAAGGAATATCAGGGTTGTGTTGCAGAGGCAGGCAAACGTCTCTTGCCTTGAAAACCCTGTGAGGTTGCCGTAAGTCATCCGTGACTTAATGGCAAGAAAGGGGAGTCTGGGTAAAGATCAGACTGAAAACGTGGGTCTTAGTTGAATAAGGGTTTAGAATCGTTCCATCTTTTATACCCTTGTAATTTTGGGAAGACCCATAAATTTATGGAGGAAGATATGTAAAAAATGTGACCTTCCCACAGAGCACGTTATTGTTGCCAACTTTTGGGAAGAACCTGTTTGGATTTGTAGGATGCCCACTAACCAGGAGTGTCCACTTTGGATTTTAAAATCCCATATGTTGGAAAGAGGATACCAGTTTGTTCGCCCAGTACAGCTTGGAAACCAGGGGCCTTCAGAATATCATCAAATCAAATCAAACCTTTCCTTTTATTTTGTGGACTCAGGAATTGCACATTTGTGTAGTGTTATTTGGTTCTGTGTACTGAGCTTTTCTTTATCAAATGCTGTTTGTTATGTATATATGTACACTACTCTGTGCGTTTTTGCACTTTATTGCACCTATTTGTAAATTTTCGGCTTTATTAAATCACTTCCACTAAGGGCTTGACCTTGTTTGTGTACTGGAAGCCGCCAGGGTATGATGCGTTGTTAATTGGTTGTTCTTATACACCATGCCTATTTTCTCTGGTTTTTTTGTTCATAAAAAAACAAAGAGGGGCAGAGAAAAGGGGATGAAGGAAGGTGGCAAAGAAAAAGCGTGCAGGAAAACATAGAGAGGATGGGAACTTGGAAAAAGATATGAGGAAGGAAGGTAAAAGGAATCAGGAAGAATGGGAACAAGTAAGCTCCAGGAAAAACTTTGCTGGCCGCCCCCGGGCACTGTGATGGGGATCGTTGGTATTCATCATCATCCTTATTATATGGTCAACAACAGCCCTTTCTGTAATACAGTCATTAAAACAAATTATAGGACATGTATGTGCTTGTTGGTTAATAGAGTTCTTTCGGCATCCAGGAAGATCACGTCTCAATTGCTACATTTTTAAAAAAACAGCCACTCTTTCATAGAATCATAGAGTTGGAAGAGACCACAAGGGCCATCCAGTCCAACCCCCTTTGCCATGCAGGGACACACAATCAAAGCACTCCTGACTTATGATCATCTAGCCTAGCTGTTCTCAACCTGGGGGTCGGGACCCCTTTGGGGGTCAAACGATCCTTTCACAGGGGTCGCCTAAGACTCTCTGCATTAGTGTTCTCCATCT
Source organism: Sphaerodactylus townsendi (assembly GCF_021028975.2). Lineage (NCBI taxonomy): Eukaryota > Metazoa > Chordata > Lepidosauria > Squamata > Sphaerodactylidae > Sphaerodactylus > Sphaerodactylus townsendi. The sequence continues at coordinate 20,587,459 of NC_059440.1, forward strand.
GTAAAGTGGATAAATGTAAGGGTTGGGGGTCACCACAACATGAGGAACTGTAGTAAAGGGTCGCAGCATTAGGAAGGTTGAGAACCGCTGATCTAGCCTCTGTTTAAAACCCCCCAAAGAAGGAGACTCCACCACTCTCTGAGGCAGTGAATTCCACTGTCAAACAGCCCTGACAGTCAGGAAGTTCTTCCTGAAGTTTAGGTGGAATCTCTTTTCCTGCACCTTGAATCCATCACTCCATGTCCTAGTCTCTGAGGCAGCAGAAAACAAGCTTGCTCCCTCTTCGACATGACATCCCTTCAAATATTTAAACATAGCTATCATGTCCCCACTTAACCTTTGCTTCTCCAGACTAAACATCCCCAGCTCTGTAAGCCTCTCTTTGTAGGGCCTGGATTCCAGACCTTTTACCATTTTGGTTGCCCTCCTCTGGACACGTTCCAGCTTGTCAATGTCCTTCTTCAGTTGCGATACCCAGAACAGAACACAGTACTCTAGGTGAGGTCTGACCAATGCAGAGTAAAGTGTAGGCCTAGGTGAGGTCTGACCAATGCAGAGTAAAGATTACTCCCCTCGATCTAGGCACTATGCTCTTATTGGTGCATCCCAAAATTGCATTGGCTGAGAGAGTTGTGAGAGAACTGTGACTAGCCCAGGGGTAGGGAACCTGCGGCTCTCCAGATGTTCCTGACCATTAATTCTATCAGTTTTGTCAGCATGGCCACTCACTATGCTGACAGAGGCTGATGGGAATTGTAGTTCCTGAACATCTGGAGAGCCGCAGGTTCCCTACCCCTGGACTAGCCCAAGATCACTCAGCAGGCTTCATGTGGAGGAGCAGGGAAACACTCTGGTTCTCCAGGTTAGAGTCTGCCATTTAGAGCAAAAACCGAACCAAAACAAAAAGACTTGACTAGGCCCGTGGTTGGCTGTAGGCAGAGGAGGCATCTAGAATGACCTGTGTGTTTGCACTTCAGTACTGGGTGCGCACGCATGAGAGAGAGAGAGGGAGAGAGAGAGAGAGAGAGAGAGCGCATTTCCGGAAACCCGATGCTCCTAGTGCTGGTTACTGCCGCTAGAGCCAAGGTATGTCTCTGCCAGAGCTTGCAGCTTAATTTCCAGCAGGGAGAGTCTCCGGCAGAAAGTGGGGGCAGGTGAGAGGAAGACGAGGGCCGAGGCAAGTAGCTGCAGGCCGGCAGCTGAAGCTGCTCAGCTGTGCTCCAGCCATAAATTGCAGCTTTGTGTGGGCCCAGACTGGCAGGGAGTGGGGTTTTTTTCTTCCACAAATCCTTACTCATTGCAAACCCCAGCGATGCCCCACCTGCTTAGTCAACCTCTTGTCACACCAGAGGTTCAACCCCGGAGCTCTCCGACAGCAGTGAGTCAGCTGAGCTCAGTTCCAGCTTGGCGGGAGGCTCCGGCGCTTGGGAGACGCTACTGTTTCTGCCACTGTCCAGATGAAGAGGCCCGGTGCAGCAGAGAGGCCAGGCCGGCTGCCGTGGCTGCAGAGGGGGTGAGTCCGGCGTCCGGGGAGTCATGGCTCCCATTCTTCCCGGGCTGACCTTTTTCTTAAAGGAGAGTCCCTGTTGCTCCCACAGGCCTAGGCACAGACGGCGTTAGCTTTCATGCCGGCTGCACTGCAGTTTAAAAATTCAGTACCAGGCTTGGCAGCAGCTGTGGCCCTCTGTCGCCCTCTTCCCCATGCCCAGGTGCTTTTTATGCATCTCCCCTGGGAGTTTGGCTGGCTTGCCAGGGGAACGGAGCCAAAGCGGCCGGATTTTCTCAGCTCTGAGAAAAAACCCACCTGCTGATTTCCCCCTTCATCTGTCCGGCGCTTCTTATCACGGTTGATGGGGCTTGATGCCACATTATCGGTTTCCCACTCCACCCCGTTTTCTGGCTCATTCCTATAGGATCCGGTGCCTTAACAGAGACTGCAAATATTTACGTGCTCCCTTCCTGCATCGGAATAAGCTGCAGCTGGACGAGCACTTTGGGATCACCCTTGTGAATTGCCTCTGGTGGGGTTTCCTAGAACTGGCCACAAAACATCCTGGGAACACAGGAACGTGGGAGGGTGTTCTGGCAGCTGCAGCCCTATCAGCCCCCCCCCCACCCTCCCGCCACTCTCACATCTGGCTGACAGACCGCCTTTCATCTGCTCTGTGGGAACTGGGAGGCCAAAGAAGTTCAGATGCTGCCTTATCTGCTTGGCAGTTCTGGGGGAGATGCTCCAAGAGAGGTCCACCAGACCTTTGCTTGCCTGGAACACAGTGCAAGCCGTTGAAAGGCAGCTGCAGAAGCTCCGGGATTTGGGGGGAGAAATTGTGTAAGTAAGGCAGAAAGAAAAAGAAAACAGAGCAAGGTAGCTGCATGTAGAAAACGAGAAGGGTGTAGTGGAGATGCCGTGTTGATGTTGTCGATAGTGTTGCTGGACAAAATGAAGGACCCGCTGTGGGTCCCTGTTGGGAGAAAGGCAGGGCATAACAGCAGTAAATAAAGGTAAAATAAGCACCTCTGTTTCTTGATGTAATCCTGTTTGCTTCCTGGTGGAGGGCAGGAACTTGTTCAAGGCTTGGATGCCCTCTCTCCCCTCCGGGCTATTTGAAATGCTCTCTGGTATTTCTGCAGTGTTGGGCACAGACTGTTGAGCAGTGCAGGTGCTCCCCGGGTTCAGTCCCACCTTAGCAACACGTGTTGTGAAAGATCTCCACCGAAGACCCTAGAGAACGGCTGTCAGTTCAGAGTAGACAATGTTGGCCTTGATGGACTGAGGCCTGACTTGTATTTTGCTTTGCAGAGTTTGCTAAGAAATCTCCTATGTCCTTTCAAGGCCAGCATCACAGGATATAGGCCCGTGGTGGTGAACCTTTGGCACTCCAGATGTTATGGACTACAATTCCCACTAGCTCCTGCCAATTGGCCATGCTGGCAGGGGCTGATGGGAAGTGTAGTCCATAACATCTGGAGTGCCAAAGGTTCGCCACCACTGATATAGGCCCTTTCTACACAAATCCCCTAAAACGGTTTCAATCCTCCCCTTTATAATGATGTGTGTCTTCAGCCAGCGTGGTATAGTGGTGTAAGATCAGGTGAACTCTAATCAGGAGAACCGGGTTTGATTCCCCGCTCTGCCACTTGAGCTGTGGAGGCTTATCTGGTGAACCAGATTAGCTTGTGCACTCCAACACATGCCAGCTGGGTGACCTTGGGTGACCACAGTTCTTTGGAGCTCTCTCAGCCCCACCCACCTCACAGGGTGTTTGTTGTGGGGGAGGGGAGGGAAAGGAGATTGTAAGCCCCTTCGAGTCTCCTTACAGGAGAAAAAGGGGGGGATATAAATCCAAAGTCTTCATTCACCCTTTCAAAATGATTCCTGGCCACCATTATGCAACCCCCCCCCCCCCTTTTAGTTCTGTGTTGAATTGATAATCCAATGCTTCAGTCTCATGCTGCATTTTCTACTCCTTGTATACTTGATGCTTCGAAGATTGCCCCCCCTCCATAAAAGAACAACCAGAGAGAAATGTTGCAAATAAACAGGCAAGGAGGAAAGAACTGAGTGAGCTCAGAAAATGACGCAAAGGAAGAAGTTCAGGGAAGCAGAGAAGCGTGGGAAACAATGTCACTAGACCGCATGGCTACTGAAGACGTTTTCAAAATACATCAACCAGAGAATCGTTTCAAAAAGGGGTTTCTTTACAACGATTTGAGGCTGGAAAGAAAACGTTTGGAGGTAAAAACAATGCGGAGATCCAGAGGAAACGTTTTATTTCCTGCCTCAAAACAGCTTAAGAGGTTTGTGCAGATAGGCCCCATGGAGTCTAATTAAAAGATGGAAACTGACATTCCTGTTTTGGCAATTCGCAGCCCACGATGCCTGCGCTAAGTTGCTTTAAGTTTCATCCCTCTTCCTCAGCCTAATGATCTTTGAGTGGCTTCCTGTACGTGCTGACTTTATTGGAACTATTTATATCCCCCCTTTCAAATGAAGCTCAAGGCACATAATGCTGTTTTTTTTAAAAGCCAGACAAAATACAAACACGAATGCATCTCAGTTTCACCCAAATCAACAGCTTAGAGCTCATACTTCAGTAAGCCAGACACCCATTTTTTATAAACTTCCACAACCAGCTATATCAACAGGAAGCTTTCTCAAATAACCAGTGTTTTTCAGGCTTTCCGAAAGCCGCAGAGGGAAGGAATCAAACCAATGGATTCCAAGTGATTGCTCCATGATGCTCAATCAGCCACTCAAAATACATGGTTTTGGCCCCTTCCGCACATGCACAGAATAATGCACTTTCAATCCACTTTCAATGCACTTTGCAGCTTGACTTTGCTGTGCGGAATAGCAAAATCCACTTGCAAACCATTGTGAAAGTGGATTGGGAGTGCATTATTCTGCATGTGCAGAGCGGGCCTTGGGGCCAAAGTCAGTTGGGTTCCTTAATGGGATAGCAGAAGAGATCAGTGATTTAATTTATATGTATGAAGTCTGTGGTCCCCTGGTTAGGAAAGGTTCAAGACAAATGGCATAAAAAAAATTTGGTCCACAGGTGCTGTAGCTGAAATGTATTTGCTTTCCAAATTCTCACGAGTTCTTCTGGGTAAATTCTGCGGTCCAAAATTTTCAGTGTGTGCAACTGTTTGCTAATTGATATTCTCTTTTGTTATCCAAAAAGTGTATTTAACGTTCGGCAGCTAGAGTTAGTAGGAGCCTGTCACGATCAGAGATGAAGTAGTGAATATCTGATAAGGTTGGGCAACTGAAAGTGTTAATAGCATGTTTTGAATCCAGTGCTTCCTCCTCGGAGTTCAAGGTCGCTGGCTTTAGATTGGGAAATTCCTAGAGATGGGGGGGCGGGGGGGGAAGTCTGGGGAAGGCGGGGCTTGGGGTTGGGAGGGATCTCAGTGGGGTGTAATGAGAGATTCCCTTCTGCATCTAGTTAGAGGGCCTGCACTAAGCACTTTACCTGTGCAAAGCTATTTACCTGTGCAAAGGCTTTACCTGTGCAAAGCTATTTAGCAGCAGAGTTCTCCAGGATTTATCAAGGGTGATTAACTACTTTTAATTCTGATAATACAAACGAATGAGGAGGAAAGTGCAACTCTATGATCTTTGAACAGCAAATTAGATGGAACAGTTATTTACTGAGAAGCGAAAATATTCTTTTTATTGAGCAAGATAGGGAAAAAATGCTGGCATAAGAAAGTTAACCCTGCAATTACTGTGAAGGTAAATGCTGAAATTATCGAAATGCCTAGCATTGCTTAATTATATAGCAGGTAGTAGTTTTTAAAAATTAGATTTTTTTTGCTTGTTTGACTGCTTTTAGGGATTACCAGAGGCTTCTGTTACCCTCCAAGAAATCTCACTTAGTCTTCGTCTGAGAGTTCCATCTAGAGAAATCAGATTTGCTTGTGCACAGGAGTGAATATTTATAAACAATGATTACCCTTATATCTCTCTTAATCTCTTCTGTCACAGTCAAGTGGTTATTATTATCTAGACAACCGATTGGCTCATAACGAAGTATGAGACAATCAACGTTAAGTGCCAAAAAGCCAGTCAGCATGTGCAGATGAGTTACATCTGATAGAGCAAGATAAGAAGGCTTATCAGCGCTTAACCTCTATGAAATGCAATTAATCTAACTTTCATGTAACTGTTTCAGTTAACTGGCCTAGAGGAAGGCGACTTGAAGCAAGTTAATTGACAGCTGAAAAGTGCATGACCTCTGAGCTTGCAAAGTCAGCAAGAAAAGATTGGTGATATCATAGATACTGCTATGCGCTATGATGCCTTCAAATCTGGTATATCCTCCAGGAGAACTGGCAATGAGTTGTGATTTTGGGTGATTTCTAGATCCCCACCTGGAGGCTGGCTACCCTGATGGTATACATGCACCCACCCCATCTTTACAACAACTCTGTGACGTAGGTTAAATTGAATGAAGCTATTCCCAGATCACCCAGTAAGAGAAGATTTGCACCTATGTCTCCTCACTCCTAGTTTGATCCGCTGCACCATACCGGCTCCCAACCTTATATCGGTGCGGTCAATTTCATCGTAGAGGAGTGAGATTTCAAAGCCAAACGCCAAACTTCAATTCTAGAATTTGAATGGTCAACTTCAAAGTGAGATTTCACAATCACCATTTGGATTTTGGAATCCTGTTAGGTTTCTTATGTAGCCTAAATCCCTAGGCTGTTGCTAAGAGGCAATGTAAACATCTAAATAAATAACTAGTGTGGGAGAGACGGAGAAAATATGTCGTATGATTAATCATATTCTGTGTAATGCTCTGCAGGTTCAATTAGAGCTGAACCCTTCCCTTCCAAATTTCTCAGCTACCAATTTTATTGTCAAGTAGTTTTCAGATATACTCTAGCTGGGCCTTTTCTGTGTACGTTTCAAATATTTGACACCTGTAATTTGATGTCCTGTGATACTTGATTTTGGTGTTCGACAATCGACAGGCAGTACAGATGGTGCCTGAATAGGTCCGATAGACAGATAGTGTAGTGGGATTTTTTGTGTTTTAATACATACACCCAATGATTATTCATTATTTTATTTATAAATATAAAATATTCATATTTCATTTATTTATCCATAAATGTTTGTGAAACAGATCTATTTTGCCTTTCCATCCAAATAGGGTTCCCAAGGCAGCAGACATTAAAACAAGTTACACATGGTGTGTAAGCTATACAATAGTCTTGGATTGCTGAAAGCAGAGTCCGTGTAGAAATGTTCCAAGAGTCTACACTGCACCCACTTTGATGCTTTGACAAAATTGCGAGCATTCTAGTGGGCTGGGTTGCACTGCCCCCTGCTGGTTCGGTCTGCCAGTCAAGCAACCAATCTGTACATTTTCCTAAGTGCATAAAAATCCTAAATTCAGTTTCTGTCATCCCCACTTAAAAGCTTTCAGTTTGAGGATTACACTGGCCTGATTGACAATCGCTTCTTTAGACAATTGCTTCTTATTTTGGAAATTCAAGCCAGCCGAGGTGGGGGTCCCTCAGTCTACCCCCAGGAAGCGAGACACTGATTGCGGATTGTGGGTTGCAGCCAATTGAGGCGGCTTTGAGAGATCTTCTTTTGTTGCCATCCATGAGCATTGTTCTGCGCCGGCTGAAAGGTCGCAGGGCACCAAGCAGCACCCCCTCTCCTCCCAGGGGCTGTCTGTGCATTTAAAAATAACTCCCCCCCCACACACACACCCTCCGCCAATCTATGCTGAACAGCCTCGGGCACTGTATGGCCTCTGCTCACAATCAGAGGAAACACTGTGGCCGCGGTGCATTGTTATGCGGCAGACACTCATTTCCTTTGCCCTATGAGAAGGATATAGGCCAACCCCAACCCCGCGGCCTCTTTTACAGCCAGCCCAAAGATGGGGGCATAGCTTCAGCTAAGGTTTGGATTTAGTCCAGGCCCTTTCTGCACATGCAGAATGATGCACTTTCAATCCGCTTTCAGTGCACTTTGCAGCTGGATTTCACCGTGCGGAATAGTAAAATCCACTTGCAAACACTTGTGACAGTCGATTGAAAGTGAGTTATTCTGCATGTGCGGAAGGGGCCTTTGAGTTGGGTTTCCAGCTTTGGGTTGGGAAATTCGTGGAGATTTTAGGGATGGAGACTGAGGAAGGTGGGATTTGAGGTGAGGAGCGACTTTAGGGGGTTTAATGTCATAGGCTCCTCCTTTCAAAGTGGCCATTTCCCCTCCAGTTGAACTGTTCTCTCTGTCACTTGCGGATCAGTTGTAACCCCAGTGTGATAAATAAGAAATATGTTTTCTACTAGGAATGAGGGAATGAGTCATAAGGGAGGGTGCTTGGGGCAGGACAAGATAAGACCGCTGGATGACTAGGCTGCAGGGCAAGGCTTGTAGCAGATTGCACGTATTCTGCATGCTTAATAGGCTAATGCATATTAACTTCTCCTCCTGCTCTGACAACAAACTATTATAATGAACATACAGGAAGAATATGGGAGGGGGCCACATATTAAGGAGTAACATGTAAATAGGCGGACTGGAAAGTTGTGACTCTAAGTACCCTTAGCCAATGGGGGAAGAGAGAGAGTGTGGCAAATTCGGGAGAAGGGAATAAACGTCCTGTGGATTACTGATTTGGCGGAGTCTGCCCATGTGGGGACACTCCTCTTTCTTTGCATATTAAGCTACTTAAAACTCTCTTCTGTTGGCTTGGTGTTTGGTAAAGAAATATTGGGCACCACACCAGATCTTCAGTTATCACCTGGTGCCTGGCAACCCTAGTTTAGACAGGCAGGAGACGTCGTCCTTTCCTAGCAGTTCTTCTGTTCTAGCAGAAGGGGAGGGATTATTATAGAGGTGTGTGGGGCATACAAGCAGTGTGGGCTGCCCCTCACAGTGGAATGAAGAAAAGGAGCAGGGAGCCATGTCTTGGCAAGAGAAGAAAAAGAGTTGGATTTATATCCCCCCTTTCTCTCCTGTGGGAGACTCAAAGGGGCTTACAATCTCCTTTCCCTCCCCCCTCTCACAACAAACACCCTGTGAGGTAGGTGGGGCTGAGAGAGCTCCGAAAAACTGTGACTCACCCAAGGTCACCCAGCTGGCATGTGTTAGAGGGCACAAGTGAATCTGATTCACCAGATAAGCCTCCACAGAGCAAGTGGCAGAGCGGGGAATCAAACCCGGTTCCTCCAAATTAGAGTACACCTGATCTTAACCACTATGCCACTGCTGCACAAGAGGGTGTTGTTAAATGGATTGCAGACCGCTTTGCTGAGGAGATGCAAAGAAGGCAATTTCCCTGCGCTGAACCAGACCTGATGAAAAACGTGCAGGGTAGAATTGCACCTGTATGTGGTGTTCTGCATTTAAATTAGGTCCCCAGTTGCTATGCATTTAGCGTTAGCTTGTCAGGAATCTGTGGCTCCAGTGGGCGAGACACTGGCTATGTTTGACCTTACGGACAAGTAGCTAAAGGCCAGCATAGACGTGAGAGTCTGCACCAGGGTGTGGTGTAAGCTGCATTGGGTGTTATGTAGAAATGGGGACTTGATTTCGAAGACAGCAAAGGGAGATGGACTCCAACCAACATATCGGTTTAGTGGCTCTGTAATTTCTCCTGAGGAAGAACATTTTACAGTACGTTTGGAAAATGTGGAGTGCAATCATAAGCAAAGTTATTCCCTTCTAAGTCCATTGGCATCAGTGGACTTAGAAAGGTGTAACTCTACTTAGTATATGGCCCTGCTAGTTTGTCCGTAAACTGGCCTGCATCTCCAATCTGGCGTTCTCCTTTTTCTTCACGGGCAGCACAGTTACAAGGCGTTGTTGGGGACTCAGCACAGAGATCCGATGAGCACTTGAGGGGCTCATAGGAAAAGACATGTTGTTGTGCAGTTAGCTCCTTGTGTGAGCTTCCTTGGAGTACCTCTTCTCAATGTTACATCGGTCTTGCCTCAGTGTCTGAGTCTTATCATGACTCAACACAAACATACAGGTGAAAAGAAAGGCTCGCTTTTGCACAGGTATGGTCCACAAACCAGGGCTTTGGCCCATTGAAAGCAAAAGTTGAAATGTGTTGGCTTAGAGTCCTTCGGGAGCAAAACAGCCAGTGTATTTCCTCTTATAACTCTGCAATGAAAAGGGATAGAAACGTTTTAAAGCAAAAAAAAAAAGCTGGGAACATTTGCAATCTTGCAGTACATCATTATAATGATATGATGTTATGGCGTTTTAATTGTTGCTGATAAAAGAGCTCTCAAAAGCTCTTTGGCACAGAGGAGAAATGGCTGTTGCAGAGGCTGAGGGAAATGGAGCCATCGTGGGCAGGCCATGCAAAAATGTGCACTTTCCTAGCCACGTGGTATCCAAAGGGGCTTAGATTGCAGTCTTTCCCAAAGGATTATATGCCAAGCCATATCTGGAAAGATGAAGCATGCCTGGGGGTGGGGACAGGAGCAGGGAAAGACAAGCAGGACAAAATGTGGTTGCTTCTGAACACAGTGTTCCCGTCGGGGAAGCAACACAGAGCAAAACTTCCATGTAGAAACAGATGCAAGGCAGCTTCATGCGTTCCAGTCTGTATTTCAGCCACCCTAAAAGAAGGAGTAAGACTTCTGGAAGTGGGATCCCCCCCCCCTGTTTGCTTTCGAACTGCACGGGTGTACCTCCCAGGGGGACATATGGGGCCGAATGTCCCTGGGCTGCAGCCATTTAGTCACGTGGGGGGTGGAAAATCACCCCCCCACATCCCTCCTCCTTCCCTGATGACCTGGTGTAAAAAATCGTTTGGGCGTGGTGGGGGGCTGCCCACGCGGGGGTGGTGGTGGTGGAAAACTCAGCTTTTGCACCGGGCTACATTTTCCCTAGATCCGTGGTGGTGAACCTTTGGCACTCCAGATGTTATGGACTAGAATTCCCAACAGCCCCTGCCAGCATGGCCAATTGTAGGGGCTGATGGGAATTGTAGTCCATAGCATCTGGAGTGCCAAAGGTTCGCCACCACCGCCCTAGATACTGCCTCTGTTGAACTGACAAGTGGCTTAAAAGTGGGGAGTGGAGCAGACGGTTCATACGAACCAAGGAAGCATCTACCCGGGCAGATGCCTCAGGACCTGTGTATCCTGTTGCACAGCTTGGTTGTTCTCTCCGTCTTTAATTATGGGTAAAACTGCATGTGGGACAGCACCCGAGGATGAACCGAAGGCGCTGCGCTTGTTTGTACTTCTCTGGCTGGAAACGGGCATCTGCGCAATCCTTACCCGTGGGGCTGGTCGTCCCCAGGCAGAAATTTGTTTTGTTCTAAACTGTGTGGAGAGCTGGAGCACGCCAAATAGGAGGCTGATTTACATACCCTGCCCCACTATGGGGCAAGGCATTTGCACTGGAGAAGGGGGGAATTCAACGGGATGGGGGGCAAGAACTCTACATCTTTCCAAGCTGCGTAGAAGCAGGTGGTTATTCCTTTCCTCTTTTGTGCATACTCTTGCATGAGATGACGTGTGCTGAAAATGCCTCTCTTCAACACTCCTCTTAAAGGTACCTGTTGGCTTACAAGCTGGTTTTTAGTATGACCTGGGAGGATTTTGCCTAATGACGATCTCCGTCTCTCTTTCCCCCTCCCCAGGTATGCCACCACGCCGAGTGCCAGCAGCTGAACCACAACGGCCCCCTCCACTTGTGCGAGACGTGTGACGGACGCTTCCACAGCGCCATGCACTTTGACGGCCACATCCGCTTCGACTTGCAAGGTGACCCTGGCCAAGCTGTGTGCCTGTGTGTGTGTATGTGGAGGGTAATGGCAGGATGGAGGCCTTCCCCAGATACCCCCCCAAAAGCATAATCGTTCTGAGATTTCCTTTACAATCATCAAGGCCACCAGTTAATGCTTTAAAAAACATGTTTTAAAAACCCACCCCAAACCTGCCAGTGATAATGTCTCTCCAAGGGAGGAGGGCTCTGCATCCTCTCCCCAAAGGGGTCTTTCTGGGCACAAATCCACTCCCGAGAGCCAGCGTGGTGTAGTGGTTAAGAGCAGGTGCACTCTAATCTGGAGAACCGGGTTTGATTCCCCGCTCTGCCACTTGAACTGTGGAGGCTTATCTGGGGAACCAGGTTAGCTTGTGCACCCCAACACACACCAGCTGGATGACCTTGAGCTAGTCACCGTACTTTGGAGCTCTCTCAGTCTCACCCACCTCACAGGGTGTTTGTTGTGAGGGGAGGAGAGAAAGGAGATTGTAAGCCCCTTTAAGTCTTCTTACAGGAGAGAAAGGGGGGATATAAATCCAACCTATTCTTCTTATGCCTGTCAGGTTCTGTTCTGGCCCGGAACGTCTCCACGCGGTCATGTCCGCCACGAACCAGCCCTGCTTCAGATGTGGAGGATGATGATGAAGGGCTGATGGATGGAAGAGGGTGAGTGCGGGGGAAACTGGCCTGGGCTTTGTTGAATTCAGGAAAAAACTCCTTGCAGCTATACTCTGTTCCGCATGAAGATGATAGTAGATTGTATACTCCTCTGCCACCGAACAAAGCATGCCGGACCTTCTTTGTTGTAGAATGCTCCGCCTGGGTCCTAGTGCCTACCTGGCCCTGCTCTCCCCCATTTGAAAGCATATTCTAATGCGGAACCTTACAACTTCCTCCACCGCTTGCACCTCAACTGACCGAATTATCATCTTTATGTGAAACAGAGTATGGGAAGTCGGCATCGCAGAGAGGAAGTGTCTAAGACAACTCTCTTTCTCACATTCTGATTTTCATCTTTGAAAAAATGGTACGGAGAGAGCATTCAAACGCATGATCTGTACAGCTGCACCATCTAAAGCTTCTAAACATCTCTGAAATTCTAGCTTTAAAATCCTCCAGGAGCAAGTGGGAGAGCTCTTTCCCGCATTGCAAAAAAACATTATTTGCTTACTGTCCCCCAAGTTGCGGTGGAAGAGAATGGGCAGAGCTTTTTACTAAGGCCAGATCCGTCTCTTGGCTTCTCTCTTGCAGGGATAAGAAAAGTTCAGCGCTGAAGTTGACCAAGAAAAAGGCCAGGAGGCGACACACAGATGTAAGGATGCTTACCTCCTTCTTCCATGTTCTGTCTCAGCAATTCTGGAAATGGTGATTTCAGAATGTCACTGTGGCGGGGGGGGGGGGGGGGGAAGAGGGCATGCGTAGTGTAGTGGTGGATTCTGATTTTGATTCCCCGCTCCTCCACCTAAGTGGCAGAGGCTTATCTGTTGAACCAGATGTGTTTCTGCACTCCTACATTCCTGCTGGGTGACCTTGGGCTAGTCACAGTTTTTCCTGAACTCTCTCAGCCCCACCTGCCTCACAAGGTGTCTGTTGTGGGGAGAGCTTTCCTGGGGAGATGAATGCCGAGAGGCCTGCTTTGGAATTAAGACCATGTCCCCATGTGCTAAACCTCTGGATTTCTGTCTTAGGATCCTAGCAAGGAATGCTTCACCTTGAAGTTTGATTTGAATGTGGACATCGAGACCGAGATTGTGCCAGCCATGAAGAAGAAGTCCCTGGGGTAAAGAAATTAAAGTTAGCCTGGGATGTGGGGTGGGGGTACAGACCTCAGTTGGCAGCAAGTTGGGGTTTCTCCTGGGACAGTTGCAGTGCTCACAAGCCACCCCCTTCAAATAGGTGGAGTGAAGAATTGTACCCATTTGCTCGGTGATGAGTTTACCGGCTCCCGCCTTCCTTAGCAGGGAGGACAAAGGCATTGGATGACGGGCAGGGAAAATCTTGAATTCTCAGCGTGATGTTGTGGCTTGGAGCAGGTGGACTAATCTGGAGCACCGGGTTTGATTCCGCACTCCTCCGCATGAGCGGCGGACTCTTATCCGGTGAACTGGATTTATTTCCCCGCTCCTACACATGAAGCCTGCTGGGTGACCTTGGGCTAGCAATGGTTCTTCAGAACTCTCTCAGCCCCACCTACTTCACAAGGTTGTGGTGGGGGGAAGGGAAAATGAGTTTGTAAGCCGTCTCCTTGCAGGAAAGAAAGGCGGGGTATGCGAGTGACCCTGCATTGCTTCTATGGGGTGACTTTTCTCTTTTTTTCTTGGATGCAGTGAAGGACTGTTGCCCGTGTTCGAGAGGAAAGGCATTGATCTGTCAAAGGTGGATATTTACCTGGATCAGTCCAACACACCTCTCTCACTCAACTTTGAAGCCTACCGATTTGGGGGCCACTACCTGCGGGTGAAAGGTAGGCACCGCTGGGTTCTCGGCAGTGGTGGGGAGATCTGTGCATCACTCGTTTAGGGTTCTGGAACACGGCCATACAACCCGGAAAACCCACAACACCCTAGTGATTCCAACTGTGAAAGCCTTTGACAATACATGCGGTAGTTAAGCTTTCACCTTCAGCCAGATACATCCGGTCACCCTTTGGCTTGACAATTCAAGTGCTGACCCGCAGAGTTTGGACCGGTGGACTCTAATCTGAAGAACCAGATTCCCCCGCTCCTCCACATGAAGCCTGCTGGTTGACCTTTGGCCAGTCACAGTTTTCTCAGAACTCTCAAGGTGTCTGTTGTAAGGAGGGGAGGAGAAAGAGTTTGTAAGCCCCTTTGAACCTCAGAAAAGCAAGGTATTCGTTCAAACACTTCTTCTTTTCATGTTTTAGCCAAACCTGGGGATGAGCTCAAAGTGGAGCAGGCGGTGAAAGACTTTAAGTCCCTCAGCTTGCCCATCATGCACCCCTCTGCGACCGGCCCGTCCTTCCCCTGCACCCCTTCGCTGGATCGGCTGGAGCATCTGCCGCTTCGCAGAGAAAGCGCTGATATCTTGGTGAGTGGGGAAGAGGGAGGCTCGGTGTGACTGCTGCTCAGAAACAAGCACGTGAGAATGGTGACGCTGCGGGGGTGTGAGGAACAGAGTGAGTCAACAGCCTCGCTCTCACGGAAGTGTCCGAAACAAGTCGTTCCTCTGTTTCGCTCAGTAACCTGCTCCCTCTCAAATGGCAAGTTAAAGCCATTGAATTTGGAACTTTTCCTCCACCCAATTTTAACCCCACTTCGTATCAACAGTCAGGTGTAGATTGATGTGGGCTTGGGAGCTGTTTCTTATTTAGGGGGCTGTTGTCAGAAGAGAGCATTGTGCGGGGTGGGGGTCAGTTGCCAAGGAGTTCTCTTTAATTGCTCTATTGGATAGTGTGCTGTTGTTGAGTTAAAGCAATTGATCGCCACTGCATTGGCTAGTGAGCCGGTGTGGTATAGTGGTTAAGTGCAGGTGGATTCTAATTTGGAGAACCGAGTTTGATCCCCCACTCCTCCACCTGGGTGGCAGAGGCTTATCTGATAAACCAGATGTGTTTCCGCACTTCTACATTCCTGCTGGGCTCATCACAGTTCTTGGGAACTCTCTCAGCCCCACCTCCCTCACAAGGTGTCTGTTGTGGGGAGAGGAAGGGGAAAAGAGCTTGTAAGTCTCCTTGCAGGAGAGAAAGATAAATCCAATCTCTTCTTCTTCTTCTTCAAGTCCAACCAGGAAAACCAAGTTGTGAACGTTGATGGCTAATTGCTGTCAAGGTTTCCAGATCCAGCTTCCTTGCCAACCTCGCTCGCGTGTCTGTTGGCAGTAGTTACACAGCTGATTGCAACTCCGCCTGTTCCTTCAGGTTGTGTGCGTGCATGAAGCCCTGTAGCAGAAGTGACTTATTAATGAAGCACAATGATAAGCGGGCTATTATGACCTACATTTATAACCTCTACTTACATAACTGCAAATCAGGCTGGCTGCTATGAAATCATTCCTGTCCCTGGGTCTTTTCTTCCTACCCAGGTGCACCTGAATTGTTGCTGGCTTGCCTGGGGTTGAAGGCAGGTGGCCTTTCGCATTCTCGGAGTAACTTTCCCAGGTAGCAGTCGTTTCTCTTTGTCCCAGCAGGGACCTTTGGATTAGCAAGGGAAGAGCCAGTGCGTTGCAGTGACTGAAATGTCAAGCTAAGATTTGGCTGGTCCAGATTCAAATCCGCACTGTTGTCCTGGAAGCTTGCTAGATGACCTTGGGCCTGTCACTGCTTAGCCTACCTTGCAGGGTTGTTATGCAGCAGAGCCCACTGATGTGTACAGGCTTAGAGGAGGGAAACTGTACTTAGGGGAGTGCTATTAGAAATAACTGGGCATTCATTGAAACTGCTGGGGGGAAGAATTAGGACTAATAAAAGGAAACACTTCTTCACGCAACGTGTGATTGGTGTTTGGAATATGCTGCCACAGGAGGTGGTGATGGCCACTAACCTGGATAGGTTTAAAAGGGGCTTGGACAGATTTATGGAGGAGAAGTCAATCTATGGCTACCAATCTTGATCCTCTTTGATCTGAGATTGCAAATGCCTGAACAGACCAGGTGCTCGGGAGCAGCAGCGGCAGAAGGCCATTGCTTTCACATCCTGCATGTGAGCTCCCAAAGGCACCTGGTGGGCCACTGCGAGTAGCAGAGAGCTGGACTAGATGGACTCTGGTCTGATCCAGCTGGCTTGTTCTTATGTTCTTATCCTGAACTCCTTTGAGGAAGGGAGAGTTAAAAATGGATTTTTTGACTTGTCAGTTATCAAGGCAATCATCTGGAATATAACAGTGGTGAAGGGGGGGCAGGTGCTGTGCAAACCCCATGTTGGTGCAAAACTTCAACAACCTAAATAAAAGGACATACTCTGTTTCCATGAAAACGTACCTGCCTTTCCCGCCAGCACGCTGAAAATAGCATCTTCAGAGGCTTGTCTTGGTGAGACGAGTTTCTCACTGTGTCACAGAATGAAACACATTTCATGAGAGCCAGCATGGTATAGAGGTTAAAAGCAGGTGCACTCTAATCTGGAGAATTGGGTTTGGTTCCCTCCTCTTCCACTTGAGCTGTGGAGGCATATCTGGAGAACCAGATTAGCTCGTGCACCCCAGCACATGCCAGCTGGGTGACCTTGGGCTAGTCACAGTTCTTCGAAGCTCTCTTAGCCACACCTACCTCACAGGGTGTTTGTTGCGTGTGGGTGGGGGGGAGGGAAAGGAGATTGATTTAAGTCTCCTTACAGGAGAAAAAAGGGGTGTGTGTGTGTATAAATCCAAACTCGTGATATGCCTCTGAAGAGACCAGGCACAGATGTGGGCAAAATGTTAGGAGCAAAAACTACCAGACCACGGCCACGCAGCCTGGAAAATCCACAACAGCCAGTCCAGGAGGACTTCATCCTGTGTGAATTGGCCCTCTGAAGTGATGTGGTCTGGAGAGCATTGAGGCCTTGCTACGTTCAGCCTCCGGTCTGGCCTGGAAAGAAAGCTCACATCTGCATTTGGCCCTGGGCCAATGATCTCTGGTCTCAGGCAGCTGCTTTGGCTACAGCGGGAGCACAGCACCGCCCAGAGTGGGAACCTTTGATCCATAGTGTTTGCAATTGATTTAGTTAATCTGGGTAGGAGGAATGAACTCAGCTGGCCTCTCCTTCCTCTCTTCTTTACCGAAAGGCCTTGGCCAGGAGTCAAGTTGCGTTTTTAGAGCGTGTTCCTTCGTTCTGTCATGCTGGTGGATTGATTGAGATGGTTTCGAGGATGACCTTTTGATCATGATTTTGCCAGTGGGGGGTCAGCCTAGAATCTGGGAGACCCCGGTTTGAACCCCCCATTCTGCCATGAAAGCTTACTGGATGACTTGGGCCAGTCATACTCCCTCAACTTAACCCACCTCGCAGGGGGGTTGTGAGGATAAAATGGAGGAGAAAAGAGTGATGTAATTCACTTTGGGGGAAAAAGGCAAAGTATAAATTAAGTAAATATCTACTGCCTTGTTTGTTTGGGGTTTTTTTTTGGTTTGTATAATATGTGGTACATGATTTTGCAGTCTGCATTTCCTCCGGAGCTATGTTAGAAAGAAACAAACGGGGATCTCATGACCTGTAAAGATTTTATTATTACGCTTCTGCGGACGAGATGTGAAATGGACTCTAGTCCTCAAAAGCTTTTACCTGCCATAAATCTGTGCTTTCAAGGTGTCCCCGAGTCTCCTTTTTTCATTAATCCCGGTTTATGGCTTTCCAAAAAGTACAAACAGTCCCTCTCTATTGTCAAGAGGTTCTCTTTGGCCCTTGCAATTTATAGAAGATTTATATCCCATTATAAGCTGGGCCCTTTCTTCCCTTTTATTCTTCCTACCCTGTCTTTCCTTCCATTCGTGAGTTCCTCAAGACACTTAGCAACAACAAGCAAACGAAAACCTTTTTTAAAAAAACACCCTCACTTCCAAATCTACCGAACATACTTGTTTCTCTTTCGTTGCTGTGCTTGAGTAGTTGTAGCAGCTGGCAATCAGTTTTCAGATCCTCTGCAGCTGCCAGCCACAGATGCAGGCAAAACGTCAGGAGAAAATGCTACTGGAGTACGGCCATACAACCCGGGAAACCCACAACACCCCTTTCCGTTTCAGCCAGTTTCAGCAGTCTGGGTGAATCAACTGGTTTTGGGCTCTTCTGTAGCAGTGTGTGTGTGTGTGTGTGTGTGTGTGTGTGTGTGAGAGAGAGAGAGAGAGAGAGAGAGAGAGAATTGCCTGCTTTTCCGTGGCATGAAAATCCCATTGCATGGACCATCCCTGCAATAGAGAGAAAACTTTGCAGACCCCTTCTTTCTGACATGTCGGGGCCAGGTGCCGCGCAAGGCTGAATTTGCGCCAGTCCTCCGCTTTGGCATCTGCAGCCAGTGCCAGGTTGTGACTCTGGAACATGCCAATGTGGACGACAAAAACAAACTTGCCCCTCTGTCTGTCACACTTCGGAGCAGGCCAAACGCTTCACGGGCATTTCCTCGGCAATCCTGGCAATGACTCCACAAGGATTCTTTGGGGCCAAACGTCCAAGTGAAGGAGGCGAATGCCAGAGCTGCCAAACCAAAGCATCTGGTCACGTGCCACCCCGTTGTCTACCATTTTGTACTGGGGAGGGACAGGTTCAGCATGAGATGGACAAAGAAACACCACAACTTTAAGCAGTAAATGATTAAACTGTGGATTTCACTGCCTGAAGATATACTGAGGGCTGCAGACATAAATGACGGTAAAAGGAAATTAGATTCATAGAGAAGTCTTACAAAACACACAGCTCATTCTGTCGATGGAGAGGGGAGCAGCCACCGCCCCTGCGCTCTACAGCATTGTTTGGAGGCGGTCCCTGGTTGGTTGCGACAGAGCAGGTTAAAACTGAATCCATCGAAGACGGAGATCCTCTGGCTTGGCCGCGAGGGGGGAGACGGGGCTTTCCAGCCACCAGTGTGGGAGGGGGCCGTATTGGCGCCGACCCCCTCCTCGGCAGGCGTCTAAACCTGGGGATCCACCTGGATTAAAGTCTCTTTCTATGGAGACCCAGGTGGCTCCATGGCACTAACTTCCAGGGTTGCCTTTTCCACCTCCAGCCGGAGGCCACGGTGGATTTGGCCCCTTCCTCTCCCAAAAGCGGGGACCTAGCCACTGTGACCCATGCAACGGTCACCTCCCAGGCTAGACTATTGTAACTTCGCTCTACTTGCTGGTCCTTCTCATGCGTTCGGGATCCGAGAGACTGAGAAACTGGTCCAGCATCGCGGCGCCGCGCCTGCTCCACAGGCAGCGCCAGTTGTGGGACCACTTATCCAGCCTGTACTGCTTCATGGCTACATTGGCTAGCTTCCAGTAGAATTCCGGATCTCGATCTTCAAGGTGTTGGTATTGTTTGACCTTTAAGGCCTTACGCAGCGTACCAGGGCCCTCGTATCTTCTCGAGACCGCATCACCCCCATATCGTCCCAACGTGGCCTCTTCGCTCAGCGGGGAGGCCAATTTTACTGGTGAGTCCCTGGCTCCCTCGATGATGCGAGGCTGGCCTCCCACCACGGGCCAGTGCCTTTACGGCTCCTGGCCCCGGCCTGAGTGGAACAGCTCTTCCCACCCAGCGTTGTCCGGGCCCTCGCCCGGGATCCTATGGTGAGTTCCGCGAGGGAGACCTGTAAAGACAGAGGAGCTGTTCAGACGCCGGGCCCTCGGAGGGACCAGCCCGCTGATGGTCGCCCCCTCCCTTCCCCTTCCCTGAGTCCTATCTTTTGGGGGATTGTACCATCCGATGGGGTCTGCAGCCTCGTCTCTTGGGGGAAGGATTTAATGCCGGGTTATGGGGCGCCATCCACACCCATATCTATATTTGGAACTTTATTAAGAGATTACACTTAGTTAGGCTTTGCTGCTTTTATAGATTTTTATAGATTTTATTTAATTTATGATGGTTTTATGACTGTATTCACTGATTATTTTGTACTCACTATATGTTGTGCACCGCCCGTAGCCCCTCGGGGACAGGGCGGTATAAAAGCTGAAAGTATAAATAAATAAATAAAATAAATAAAAGGCTGCTAGCCATGGTGATTGACAGGAACCTCCATATTCAAATGCAGGCTACCTCTGAATACCAGTACTAGTGTGGTGTAGTGGTGAAGAGCAGGTGCACTCTAATCTGCTGGGTGACCTTGGGCTAGTCACAGTTCTTGGGAACCCTCTCAGCCCCACTTACCTCACGAGGCTCCTGCTGTGGGGAGAAGAAGGGAAAGGAGCTTATAAGTCACCTTGAGTCTCCTTACAGGAGAGAAAGGTGGGATATAAATCTAAACCTCCAGGCCTGCATAAAACCTCTTTCGGGAGCAGCTTTTCATTCCTACCTGTGGGCCTGTTTCTCTCTCTCTCTCTCTCTCTCTCTCATTCTGCCCTTGCCCTTTCTGGCATTAAAGGTTGCAGTGGACAGAGACCAGCTCTTCTGTTCCCACAAATCCCATCCCAGCCTCTGTCAAACAATGAAGGAAGGGGAGGGCAGGCGGGCAACAGCTGAAGACAGAACCTCTGTCGCCGCCGCCATGCAGGCAAAGAGTAGCTTCTGGCCCCAGAGGTTCATTGTCTCCCTGTCAGCGGCTGCTCTCCGCTTGCCCAAAGGGCAGACTCGCTGTCACCAATGTCGGGCTGTGCTCAGGGAGGTGACCCTGAGGATCCAGTTGTTTGTCCCAGCTGCTCTGTGGGCCCCCGGGCAGGGCAAGCAGAGGAGGGGGGGGGGCTCTCGCCTCTCCTCCTTCCCCCAGTCTTGTGTCCTGGGCTAGCTGGGAATTGGCTGCATTTTGCTGCCGGGCCAGGAAGAGGTTGGAACAGAGCCCTGTATCTTCCTTCAGGGAGGATTTGGTTGCTGCTGGGGGCCCTTTCGTCACTGGATCATCCGCCCCATGGTGCTCAGTGCACCCACATCTGTCCACTAGGTACCCAAAGATCTCTGCTGATCATATGTTATTGCGGGGTGGCAGGCTAGGGCATGTGGGGGGAGCTTGGGTTGCAAGAGCCCCAATAGCAAAGTGTGCTTGCTTGGGATTCTGGCCACAGTTCTCAAGAGGGATGTTGCGGGCGTCTGCTAAAGGAACAAAGTCAGCATTCTTTCTGGACTAGGTCTCAGGATCCCCTGCAACACTGTGGCCGAGGTGGCATTCAGAGGGGCCACTCCAGAGCTTGAGCAACGAACTTGACTCTTGTTTCCCTTCCTGGAGCTCCTTCCCTTCTTTGCAGAAACCTGCTGACTTCTTCCCAGATGTCCTGTTCGCATCCTTGGTCTTTGGGGACTTGTATCTTTGGCTGCCATTGTCTGGGTTTGCAGTAAATGTCTTGAGGTTTTGGGTGACCTAGGATTTTTTTTAAAAAAATTGCAATTGAAATGAATTAATTTTATAAATGGGGATGATTCTGGGGTGCTGTGTGGTTTCCGGGCTGCGTGGCCGTGTTCCAGCAGCATTCTCTCCTGACGTTTCGCCTGCATCTGTAGCTGGCATCTTCAGAGGATCTGATGATTCTCTTTGGTTCCAGTATAATGACAAAGTATGAATTGGGGGCAGAGGGAAGTGGATTGGGATGAGTTTGGTGTAGTGGTTAAGAGCAGGTGGATTCCAATCTGAAGAACCAGATTTGATTCCCCGCTCCTCCACCTGAGTGGCAGAGGCTTATCTGGTGAACCAGATGTGTTTCTAAACTCCTACATTTCTGCTGGGTGACCTTGAGCTAGTCACAGTTCTTGGAAACTCTCTCAGCGCAACTTACTACACAAGGTTCTGTTGTGGGGAGAGGAAGGGAAAGGAGCTTGTAAGCCCCCTTAAGTCTCCTTACAGGAGTAAAAGGTGGGGGTATAAATCCAAACTCCTCCTCCTCCTCCTCCTCTTCTTTTCTTCTTCTTCTTCTTCTTCTTCTTCTTCTTCTTCTTCTTCTTCTTCTTCTTCTTCTTCTTCTTCTTCTTCTTCTTCTTCTTCTTCTTCTTCTTCTTCTTCCTCTTCCTCTTCTTCCTTTTCTTCCTCTTCCTCTTCTTCCTTTTCTTCCTCTTCTTCCTCTTTTTCTTCTTCTTCCTCCTCTTCTTCTTCCTCTTCTTCTTGTAGATTTGTAGATGGGTTTGTAGATGGGTGGATGGGAGTTAATGGCGGAGGGGGGGGGCTGGGAGTTCATATTTGTCATTATGAGAGACTAGCATCAGGCAACATTTCTTCCTGGACAGCTTGCAGAAAGGGAGGGGAGTTTCTGTCTTTCTGTCTCTCTCTGTGTGTGGGTTCCTGCTTTATAGGCAAAACCAGAGCTTTAATAAAAGTACAACCAGAAACAAAATGTGCAGTTCTGGGAGGGAAAATGCGTAATTCCAAAAGAACATTTGTGTATCTAAAAAAAAATTAAATCGAGCTGTGCGAAAAGTTGAATTATGCTAGCAGATGTGACTGTTATCTATGTGAACGGCGAAGTGAGTCATCCCAGTCTGCTACCAAACCTTATACACGGATATGATTGCCAACTGCTTGGAGAAGAAGAAGAAAATCCTGTTCTTTTAACCGAGGCTTAATAAGAAGTTATTTACTGTGGCTGTCATTTGCTCCCATGCCACAAGATGCTTCCGTTGCCCGTCTCCACACATTAAGCTGCTATTGAAGGGTCAAGATATTTTCTCCAGGCCTGTTGGCAACCTTGGAGCCTGCTCAAGTGTACCAGTTTTGCCACCTGCCGCAAACCCTGCTGCTGTTGTCAAGAGCCAGTGTGGTGTCATTGTTAAGAGTAGGGTGTAGATGACCGGGAAAGGCAATGGCAAACCGCTCTGTAAACATCGTCTGCATAGTAAACGTTGGGGTGTAACATCACCCCATGGGTCAGTAATGCACGGGGACCTCCTTTATTATCCTACTTGCCCTGCTGCTACTTCAGGTTCCTTTGATCTTGAAACCCTGCCCAGCCTGTTTGATCTGATCCAAAGGCAGGAAATTGGATTTTGCATCCCCTTAATAGGAAGTGACAAAGCCTCCCTTGGCCCTCCTGTAAGACCGGTCTTGCCCCATGTGTGCTGCGGCAGAGCGATTCCAGAGGGCTGCTCGGTTTTGTACCAGAACGAGTGGTCTCCTGTAAACCAAGTTGGTGGGAGAACTTGTGGCTTGGGCCCGTTGCCCCGGGCAGACTGCTCTTTCTGAGATGCGCGCCTTTTCCCTGAAGGAGCTGAAGCTCAGGAATGTCTCATCACCAGGGAGTCCTACAAGTCCTTCTCAGCAATGCAATCAATGTGAATAACAGGGAAGGGATCGGGGAGCTTCTAGCAGAATGTTGACTCAAGAGAACCCCCTCCCCCCTCAGCTGGCCAGCTGGAAACAGCCGGGCTGCTGGGCTCCCTTGTTGTGTTCTTCGGCCTTTGTTCAGGAAGCTCCTTCTCAAGGCCAAAGAGCAGACAAAATGGACTAAGGTATGTCTGTGAGAAACCAGCCCTCCCTCCTATAATTTCCCAGAGGACAAGTGTGTGCCCAGATGTCTTGGCACCTCTGATAGGTTTGCACCTGTGAGGTTGTTGTGGGTTCAAATCTCACGGTGGCTGGCTTTTCCCTGGTTGCGAGGACAGGAAATGTTTAGTAAGGGGAGGGCTGTAAATCACCTAAATAAAGGACCAACTCGGTGATGAGCACTCAGGCCCCTTAATGCATTTTCTGTCCACTTTCAACGCACTTTGCAGCTGGATTTTACTGTGTGGAAGAGCAAAATCCACTTGCAAACAATTGTGAAAGTGGACTGAAAGTGTATTATTCTGCATGTGCGGAAGGGACCTCAGAGGGGACAGGCAGAGGAAATGCCAGGTTTCATTCCTTGCTGCTTTCTGTGATAAAGGAGAACTGGATAAGACTCCCAACCCACTAAGTCTCTGCTCAGATGCTGGTTGCAGATTCTACCAGTGCCCAATGGGGAACTTTCCCCAATGATTCTGCCAGACAAAACAATTCAAGTTCACCATTGTGTGTCCCACGGATGTATAGATCACAGAGGTCTTCCTTGGTCTGTTTCACTTGTGAGATGCAGAACAGTGTAGTGAAATTGACAAGGTGTATTGGAACAGGGTGGAGAAGCTGTCTACCTGTTTGTCTGTCTAAGGGTCTTTTAAATTTCTTTCAATAGTGGAGCTGTGTGTGAACATTTTCTGGGAAGCTGGATCCATGCATGCATCAGAATGAGAGGAACATGGTGGTACAGCCCAGAGATGGTAGAGAAGAGTGTGCAGCTTTAGGCCACAGGAGGGGGAACTCCCATGTTTAGTATTCCTCTCTGTAAAACAAAAAACCCTCCCTGCAGCAAAAAACTAGGAGAGAGGGTGTAATGCATACAAACACTTAGGCTTATACAGACAATGTAATGTTCAGAGCCCGAAGGGTTAATTTAGAACTTCATGGGATTGGCTGTGAGAGCTACATAGCATTATAAAATCTAAGGACAGGAAATTCTGGGGGAAAAAGAGAAATATTTCTGTTGTGAGAGCCAGAGTGAACGGTAACTCTGTTCTCTGGAAGTGGAGGGCCAGTTCAGAATGGGTTGTGCTTCTCTGGATGGAGTGCCAAGAAACACAGAGTTCAGTGAATCTGTACCAGAGTTCCTGGAGTTAAATATAACACAGTAACACTGATTGATCACACTAGTGGCTTGGTTATTTTTTATCTAAGGAAAACCCCACTCAGATATAAAGCAGTGAAGTTTCTGAGAGAAGGGAAGTTATATAGGGAGGATTGGAGCTTCCTCTAGGAGAGCAATTGCCCTTCTATGATAAACCCATGTGAGAGAGACACTCTAAGAGAGAGTTTGTCTTAGTGTTAATGTCCAAAAAACTGTGTGTATGTGGTGCTTACCTGAGGATATAAAGTAAGATTTTTAGGAAAGGGCTAGATAGCCATAACAGCTATAACAGAAGTAACAGATTTATTTTATCTAGTGTCAGTGACAGTATTATCAGGAAGACACAAAGATAGTGTCCTGTTTGTAATTTATATCAACTGAAAAAGTTACTAAACAAAATCTTGTACATAGAAACCTCTCTAAAACCATCTTCCTTTGTACCTATACATATATATTTTCTCCTTAACCCTTTGCTAGTTAGGTCTTTTAAACTTGTTTCTGTAAATAAAATCTTTCAATTTCTGGCTTCAACTTTACAAGCCTCTGGTGCCATTTCTTTATTTAGTTTGAGACAGAAAGACGACAGGTTGTTTTAGTTTTCTTTCAGAGATACTGCCCTGCCTCACAGACAAGTGCCTTGCAAGAGCAGCTAAAGATTATTTAGATGGCTTCTTAGAAAAAAAATGTGGGAAAACTGAAAGGGAAATATGAACTCTTAAACATCCTCCCCATGTTAATAACATTTTTGTTCTGACAATAAAAAGTTGCTCAATCAGAGCTGTTCTATCAATTAGAGATTTTGGAGGAAAAAAATTTCCCACAGGGCACAGGGAGTTGGTTATGTGTGTGAGAGGCACACTTTTCTGTCTCTCATTGAGGAGACTAAGGAGGTGCCTCGTTATAGAGGGCAAGTCTAGAACCTCTGTCTGGTATGTTAGCTTTCTGATTATAAGGATTTTTTTTTTAATGTGAGGGAATCATTCAAAATTGGCATCTCTCTTTCCGTTTGCTCCACTATCTCAGGTTTCTGCCTCCTATATCTGAAGCATGTTTGGGTCCAGTCTGTGACACCGGATGGTCAGCCCTTTGGTGTTGTTTGTGGGGAGGGCATCGTTTGGTGGGACTTGCTTCCTCCACCAGTGATTCTGTATTCTTCCCCTTTAAAAAGTATCTAAATCACCACAGAATGCTGCTAGCAAAATCTTCCCCTTTCTTTTGTTTTTAGGAAAAAAACCTATTCTTTGTATTTTAATTAATTGGGACTTTGGTTGTTAATTGGTAGAAGAGCAAATGCTTCAAGTCCAGCTGGTTCACTTCTTCCTGGTGTAGGAACATAAGATAAGGACGTAGCCCTCATCAGACTTGCTAAGGAGTAGGTAGTTTATGGGTGGCCTGCTTTAATTAGTGGGTTGAGAATCAGGGATGAGCATGTTTATATTTGTATTTGCTATTCCAGGTATTTGTATTTGCTATTCCAGGTATCGGTGTCTTTCTGTAATGAAGAATATTGAAGATGGTCTTGCCCCCTAGTGGTGACTTTTCCTTATTACAGTGCAGATTGTCTTCTGTTCCTTTTGGTATATCTAAAAAACATGACCTTTACATATTTGGCAGTACGAAGATTATGCAAATTTAATCAATTAATCAGCCACAACACAGTTGGAACTAAAGAGTCCTGCAACTGATTGCAATGGTAACTAAAAACCCTTGATGACTGGAAAGGGATAGCTGTGTTAGTTTGTTACAGTAAAATTAAAAACAAACATCTAATAGACTTGTCAAAAAGCTTGCATCGAAATAAATGTTGGTTATCTTTATGATAACACCAGGATTTTGTTTTGCTTAACTAAAAATCTAGTAATTGGCTAACACCTCTCATTTTTAAAGCATTTAGAAGAGAATGAATTTGTCTCTTCGGATATTATGGAGTATGGACATTGGGTTTGGGGTCCCCTTCCTGTGTAATAGTCCCACATTACATGTGATGCCAGGCACAATGGAGGGGTTGTATGTAGCCTCTCTGCTGGCCTCAGTGCTCAAGTCCTTGTCCTACAGTCTATTTAGTGCAGCCTCAAATTGCCTAGGGCGCATGCTGTGGAAAGGCAAGGGAATTTAACTCTTTGACTTCCGCTCATTTTTTGCAAGTCAAAATCAGTTCTCCTATTCTGTGATGGCATCTGAAGGGACAAAAAATGTGCTTTAATGAATGGATCTCCCCCCCCCCCCCAAATACTCATAGCACAGAGGAGGTGGGCTTTAGCAAAACTGAGTGGAGGTTGACGCAGCGTTAACCCCTTCCCTTCCCTTTCAGGCTTGCACATCTTTTCAATGTGTATTTGAAGCTCTCAGTGTTCTTCAGAGTCAAGGAGACAAACGCCACAGTGGCTTGGTTCTGGGAAACCTCAAAGAGATTGTCTGGCTTCCTCTAAATTCCGGCACGTGGCGGCTGTAGGGCACCAGAACGAGAGGGCTCCAGACATCTCGGGCTGAGAATAGCAATGCCTTGCACAGATTAGCCAAGCGATTTGGGGATTTACACTTCCCTGCTCAGCTCAGGAGATGTGGCTGCCATTAGCCAGTAAGCGCAACAAGGTGCGGGCATGTTCCTTTGTACTTTCCTGCAGCTTTCTTTTCCCCTCCAGGTACATGCGGCAGTCACGTCCCAGAAGGATGGCCTGCAGGTAGAGGGAAAGCTCTTTACCACTGGTGCTTCTGATCCCCTGATAACTCCAGACTTTACGCTCCTTCTGCCCTTCTCAGTTGTCTCATGTATTACCGTTTCGCCCCGCAGGCCCCAGGACGGCAGAGGAAAAACATGACTGAATTTTTGGGCGACGCCAGCATTCCGACCCAGGATCCTTTGCAGCACATGGGCAGCTCCTTATCCAGCAATGGCATCGATACGTGGAAGAACCGGGCTGCCAGCCGATTCAGCGGCTTCTTCGGTTCGGGAAACAACACCAGCCCCTTTGCCCGGGTACGTCGGTGGCCTTAACGGTCCTCGGTATCTTCACCTGGGAACTTGGTTCATCAGATGCCATCACCGCTAGGAGGAGACCTGCAGATGTAGGCTTTGGGAAAGTTAACGGGTTGCTGATTTGGAGGGGATGGTAATCTGCTCTCAAGAATCGTTGGGTTTCTTTTTTAAAAAAATAGATGTGTAGGAGGGAGGAAGATTTTGGTAGGTCCAGCCTGTCATTTGCACTTTCTGCTCTCTTCTGTGCAACAATTGGAAAATGTGCAAGAAGAGTCCTGCCTTTGGCTACCCCTTTTCGAGGGGTTGAGTGGTAAAAGGGGACACAGGAATGTGTGGCACTGCCCTGAGAGGTCCTTCCTCAAGTCTCTCTGTGCCCCTCCAGGAGATGGACAAGATGGAGCAACTGGAAAGCAAACTGCACAGCTACAGCCTCTTCGGGCTGCCCAAGTTTCCGCAGCAGCTCCGCTTCGATCAGGACTCCTGGGAGGAGGAAGATGACGACGATGCCAGTCTGTGCTTGGAAGACAGCTGGCAGGAGATCATCGAGGGCACAGAGGTGAGGCCGTGAGCCGCATCCCCTTCCTTTCCCTTCCTCTGCTGTTTTCTTTCTGGAAAAGCCACCCTTGAGGTGCCTTTTTAAAAAATTATGGTTGGGGAAATCTTAGAAGTCTCTGGATTGGACAAATTAGTAGCTAGATCTGCTGCTAGATCCTCCGTTTTCTGCCCTTGAACAGCTGATACTGGCACAATGCAGATGGCCGTTTTCAATTGTCATGCCTGTGGGCTTCCTGGAAACATCTGTTCAGACATTTTGGACATTAAGGGCTTTTTGTCTGACCCAGCAAGGCAGTATTTATGTTGCTACGAGGATGATAGGTTGGCCTGTGTGTCAGATCTGAAAACTATAGGCAACAAGCGGACTCTGGATACTTGATCAGAAGTCTTTGTTAATAACAGCTTATACCTGACTGTCGAACAGCCACTTCTGCCAGGCTATGAAAATACAGTTGCCTTTATCCCCTCAGAGTTCCCTCCTTAACCCCCTCCCTCCCTGTTTCCCATGGAATGTGAGAACAACACAACGGAAATAAAGATGTTTGGGAGTTGAGCACCTCAAGGACAGCGCAGTGATAGTGTTTCGCCACCTGTCGTCTCCCCCTGCTAGGAAGGCACCAGCGTCGCTTCTAGTTTAGCTACAGTTATAAGCATCAAAGGAAAGCAAAAGAGCAAGGAAAGGCCCATTAACGTATCAGAGGGTGAAGACAGCTTCCCCCTCCCCATAGCCAGGTGTGAGGTTTTGCACCCGCGTCCCATTCACTGATGTCAGGAAGGCACCCCTGACACTGTGCCAGGAAAGCTGACTGTGTCTCCTGCCATCCTCCCCCCACCCCCCCACCCCCATTCCAGGCTCTGACCCGCCGGCAATGCCACCAGCAGGAGGCAATCTGGGAGCTGCTGCACACGGAAGCCTCGTACATCAAGAAGCTGAAAGTCATCACAGATGTGAGTTGCCGCCCTCCCCCTTCAGAGTTGCCTGCCCCTGCAGAAACACAACCTCCCCCCCCACCCCAGATATCTGGGACACCTGCAGGTCTTAGTCAGCCTCCCTTTAGACTCAGAATCGTCAGCCGTGGAGAGGGTGGATTTAATTCCTCATCCTTATGAGTGGAGCCAGAAGCTGCAAGGAAACTTCGTGGCACTTACTAGCCGGTGTGACATAGCTGAATCTCAAGGCAGAGAATGAGAAGGGTACAACAGCAAGTTGTGTACTCCCAGCACCCTCTTCTGGAGAAATCTGGAACAGTCTTTCCTATGGCACACTTGTTTTCTGAGTTAAAGTTATGTGCACACTTTATTTCCCCTAAAGGCATCTTTTTCAGTGTCAGAGCAAGAATATCCCATTCTCACCATATCTGCTGTGTTTCTGAGTCAATCACTGTTCTGGGCATGCTTCCTGATAGGATGGAAGCATGCTCAGAGCAGTACATCTTACAGAGATGCGACAGACAGTCTTTTCTGGGGGCCAGGAAATTCCGCCGAGTGTCTGTCACAAGAATGACTGAATGTTCCAATGACATCTGGTGCCAAGGCAAGGCATATGTCTCTTCCCTAGAGAAAAGGTTGATAGGAAGAAAGTTGAGACCCGACCAGTACTTCATTCAGAGATACAGCAGGCAGCCTCTTCTGCAGTGGCTACTTTGAGCCTATTGGCAACTTATTTTCCTTCTTGACGTGAGCCTGAATGCAGCATTGCCTGTTTCTTTCTTTCCTCAGCTCTTCCTCTGCTCTCTTCTGAACCTGCAGGAATCGGGGCTGTTGTGTGAGGTGAGGATTCCACCCCCTGTCATCCTCCCTGCACCCTGGTTAGGTCTGATCCCCAATTAAAAGCCCAACAAAATAAGGACATATGTAAACTGCTTAGAAATGGACTCTGGTGTTACAGCTGTGCCCCCTCCTCTTCATCCCAAATCCTGGGAACTGGAGTTTTAGCAGGAATGCTGAGAAGCCTCTCTTTGCAACCGTGAAGAGGTCCCTTCACACCACCACAGCCAGCCAGTCTGGTATAGTCCTTAGTGTGTTGGACTAGGATCTGGAAGACGAAGGTTCGAATCCCCGCTCTGCCACGGAAGCTTGCTGGGTGACTTCGGGCTAGTCAATGCTGTCAGAGTTGTTGCGAGGATAAAACAGAGGAGAGGAGAAGAATGGAAGTTGCTTTGAGTCCCCTTTGAGGAGAAAAGCAGGGTACAACTAACTAGAAGTTAAAAAAATACATTTCCTATGAGCCATGAAAAGAAAAACAGAATTGTGTTTGTGACGTGCACATCTATTATTTTTAATTTAGTTTGTTTTCAGCCCGTCCTTCTTCCAAAGAAACTCAGGGTGGCGCTGATGGGTCCTCCTCCATTTTATCCCCACATCAGCCCTCTGAGGTAGGGTAGATAGAACATGTGACTGACCTAACTAAACAAATTCAAACCTGGGACTCCAGTCCTAGATTCTGTAACTGCTGCATCGCCCTGTCTTTTCAAGGAAGGGGTGCAGGGCTCTGTCTCCTAGTATGCTGTATGCCCTGTGGAAGAGATTGCATTCCCAGCTCCATCTGGAGGGGCTTTTTCTATTTCTATGTTACTGAGGAAAGACTGTTTCTTTTCCAGGCACTGAGGGGGCCCACCTGACCCCATGGCTGGGGCCTGTCTTTAGGTTTCTCCTTTCATGACCCTGCCAACTTTAGACCATAGCATCAGCAGTACAGCCTTCTCTAATGTCTGTTCTCAGAAACTTACCCAGTTTCACTTCATCATATTTTACCTGGAAACCGTTTTGAGATTATTAGTGGCTTGGCAAAGTGCCTTAACCACATTTTCTGTGGTCGGAGTGCCACAGGAGGCAGCGTCTTCCCAGCGCCAACACCTGCAAGATCCAAATCAGGCACTTTCACCCCTGGAGGAGAGCCAAGGCTTGGGGAAGGCCACCCAGCTCACCCTCCAAAGCAATCCTTGTCTCCAGGGGAACGGGTCTCTCTAGTGTGGGGATAAATTGTCATTCCAGGAGCCACCTGGAGATTGGCAACCCAGTCCTCCCTCTGCTTTCCTAACAGGTGGATTCTGAGCGTCTCTTCAGCAACATCCAGGAGATCATCCAGCTTCACCGAGCGCTCTGGAGAAGTGTCATGAGTCCTATCTTGGAAAAGGCCAGGGCAAGCCGGGTCTTGCTGGACCCCAGCGACTTCTTCAAGGGCTTCAAGATGGTGGGTGCGCGGACCTCGCTCTCAGAGGCATTGTCGGTGTGCGGTGGGGAGGGGTCTTGAGAAGGAAATGGGGCTCCAGTCTGCCTGGAAATCTGCTCCCAGAAGCGTGAGGGCTAGTTGCATCTCCATGGGAGAGAGGGAAATGTTTTCTGTCCGTGCTCAGAGACATTCTTTTCTTTAGATATGGCTACGGTCTATCTTTTAATGTTCCCGTCCTGGGTTGGTGTGGTCACAGGCGCTAGCCACAGGCACCCTACGTTGGCTTTTAGTTCTGCCTCTCATTTCTCTTGTAGTTTGGCTCCCTCTTTAAACCTTACATCCGGTACTGTATGGAAGAAGAAGGCTGTATGGAATACATGCGCAACTTGCTGCGCGACAATGAACTCTTTCGCATCTATGTCACGGTAAGGGCGGGCAGCCAGGATACACGCTCCTTTCCCTCCCCCAGATGTTTGCCAGAACTAAATTCATTTTAGCCCATGTCTGAGAAGTCAAGCTGTGGTTAGAAAACTTATGGAAGCAGGTGCAACCCTATTGGCCCTTTGTGTCACCTGATTTTTGCTGATCTTCTTGTTATAATACTCGCAGCTTGACTTGTTGCTATAGTCTGTCTCAGAAAAAGATGTTAGTAGAGGTGCATATTCCTCCACTACAGAACTCAATATGCCGGACCTTCTTTGTTGTAGAATGCGCCGCCTGGGTCTTAGTGCCTACTTAGCTCTGCTCCCCCCCCCCCCCCACATCTGTTTGAAAGTATACATATAAGCTTGAAATAAACAAGGAAGTATCAACGTTTTTGCAAGATGCTATAAAGCTGCTCCAAAATAAGACTGGGATATAAATTGTTGTTTACTTCTTCTATCTGTAATTTGTAGTGTGTAGAGCAACCTTTTTAAAATCCTATTTGCTCGGGGTAAAAGATTTTTCCATCATTGATCCAGGTACATAGCCTATTTAACAGATGTTTGGCATAAAGTTTACCAGAGACAGATAAAAGACTGATGGGTCTGTAATTAGCTGGTGACATATGGTCACCCTTTTTGAATATTGGTGTTATTATTGCATTTACCCAAGACCCCGGGATAGTACCTGACCTATCAACCAAAGTAAACAGAGCAACCAGAAGGGGGGCCCACCAGTCCGGAAATGCTTTGTAAAAATCTGGGGGCATTAGATTCGGGCCAGGTGATTTATACAGTTTCAACTGAGCAATTAATAGTCTGATTTCTGAGACTGCAGGCCAGGGAGCCACCTGACTGAGAGGTGTCAGGTCGTTCTGCAAGGCCGATTCATTGTCTCCTTTAAATAGACTTTGAAAATATGTAAACCAGTTCTGGGGGTTAATATTAGACATTAAAAAGGTTGACGTGCGCATGGCTCTGCAACTAATGACCAGAACACTCTTGTGTTGTTACTCCTTGAAGCTTGTATTAGAGCGTTCCATAGAGATTCGATGGTCTTTAGTTTGTTTTCACGAAGCAGTTGCATTAGCCGGGACCTGGTGTAATTTGTAATTATGGCTTACTCTTAATTTTGCTCGTAGTTCAATCATTTGATATGTTTACATGCCAGTAAAGGTTTTCTGTCTGTCTGCCTGTCACTGTTGCTTTTATGATTTAGTTCTGTTCTTTTGTTGTCCTGAAAATGCCCCCTTCCAGCTGCCCTGCAGTGCCTTCCAAAATGCAGGCAGGCTGGGGCCAAAGGGGTTGGGAGAGAGCCTGTTTGTTGCCCCCCCCGCCCCCCGTCACGCTGTCTCTGAGTCTGCCTGTTTGTCACTTGCAGTGGGCTGAGAAACACAAGCAGTGCAACCGGCTGAAGCTGAGTGACATGTTGGTGAAGCCCCACCAGCGCCTCACCAAGTACCCGCTGCTGCTCAAGTCTGTTCTGAAAAAGACGGAAGAGCCCCATGTCCGGGAAGCCATCGTCACCATGGTAACTGGCAGCCAGTGGGACAGGGGGTGGGATGGGATGGGGCTGCATGAGAAAGAATGTGTGTACTCCCCCCGCAAAAAAAGCTGAATTCTGCACCCTACGGAATTATGCGCATTCTACAAATTTGCATAATTTGTTGTGGGGCAGGGCAGACAGCTTTGCCGATTTTGAAATGTGGTGTTGGAAAAGAGTTGTATAGATGCTGCGGGCCACCGAAAAAAGAGATAAAGTTCCAATGAAAGGCATTGTCTTCAAATGACTTATATTTTGGAGCAAAGGAAAAATTAAAAAAAATGGTTAGCCTCAGAAAAGTAATTAGATTTTGCAGGTAAATTAAATGTACAATTAAAATGAATTAAAATATTTGAAATGACTTCATGTAATTAAAAATAAATTAGAAATGTACAATAAGTACATTAGATTAGTTTGTGTACAATGTACAATAAGTACAATGTGCTAATTGTAAATAATTAAATGTACAAATATATTCTGTGATACAGGGTAGCTATACTACCTGTATCTAAATTACCTGCTCCACAGTTGCATAGTGTATCAGAGCAGGGTATCTTAAGATGCCTCCCTTACAAAATGTCATGTCCTTGATGTACCCATGGGTAGAGATAGCAGAAGGAGAATCTGTCTCCCTTCCCCATGGTGTAGTTGTTAAGAGCAAATGGATTTTGGAGAACTGGGTTTGATTCCCCACTCCTCTACCTGAATGCCGGAAGCTTATCTGGTGAACCAGATGTGTTTCCGCACTCCTGCATTCCTGCTGGGTGACCTTGGGCTAATCACAGTCCTTTCAGAACTCTCTCAGCCCCACCTGCCTCACAAGGCGTCTGTTGTGGGGAGAGGAAGGGAAAGGAGTTTGTAAGCCACCATGAGGAGACAAAGGTGGGGTATAAATCTAAACTCTTCTTCTTCGTCTTCCCAAGGGCTCGGCCCTACCAGATTCAGAATCCTTCATTCCCCTTTCTGTCCTGCCAGATCAACTCGGTAGAACGCTTTATCAACCATGTCAACTCGCGCATGCGCCAACGGCAGGAGCAGCAGCGCCTGGTTACCATTGTCAGCCGCATTGACTCCTACGAGGTGGTGGAGGGAAGCACCGATGAAGTGGACAAGGTGGGCTGGGGCAGAACGGGCCAAATAGGGTTGCCAGCCTCCAGGTTGGCGGCTGGAGATCTCCTGCTATTAGAACTGATCTCCTGGCCACAGAGATTGGTTTTCTTGGAGAAAATGGCTGCTTTGGAAGGTGGACTCTATGGCAGAATAGCCTGTTGAAGTCTTTCCCCCCACCAAACCCCACCTTCTTCAGGCTCTGTCCAGCATGGCGTAGTGGTTAAGAGCAGGTACACTCTAATCTGGAGAACCGGGTTTGATTCCCTGCTCTGCCATTTGAGCTGTGGAGGCTTATCTGGGGAACCAGACTAGCTTGTGCAGTCCAACACATGCTAGCTGGGTGACCTTGGGCTAGTCACTGTTCTTCGGAGCTCTCTCAGCCCCACCCACCTCGCAGGGTGTTTGTTGTTTTGTTGTGGGGGGTGGGGAAGGAAGGTAAAGGAGTTTGTAAGCCCCTTTGAGCCTCCTTACAGGAGAGAAAGGAGGGATATAAATCCAAAGTCGTCGTCTTCTTCTATCCCCCAAATCCCATTGGGTATTTCCCAATCTAGATCTGGCAACACTAGGCCAAATGAATGGGCTTATCGGTTCCGACCGGCTTGCTGGATCCCTCTGTCTGCTTGCCTGTCATGTTTGAATCCGTGTGGAGCTCAGTTCCTGATTCCTTTTGGTCTGTTCCATTTCCATCCCCAGATCTTGAAGGAGTTCTTACGTCTGGACCTCACGG
Source organism: Sphaerodactylus townsendi (assembly GCF_021028975.2). NCBI lineage: Eukaryota > Metazoa > Chordata > Lepidosauria > Squamata > Sphaerodactylidae > Sphaerodactylus > Sphaerodactylus townsendi. The sequence continues at coordinate 20,622,410 of NC_059440.1, forward strand.
CCCCCATCCCGGGGACGTCCCCTGAGGAGACGCGCCAACTTCTGCTGGAAGGGAGCCTCAAAATGAAAGAAGGCAAAGACAGCAAGGTTCGGGCCGAACGAGATTTCGACAGGCTTTTGGGCTGGCGTTGCCAGGACCCTTTTATGAATGGGGTGTGTGTGTGTGTGTTTGTATGATTGAGCGCTCCCTGAACATATTTATTTATTCATGTCATTTATATCCCACCCTTCTCCCCAGTGGGGACTCAGGCTGGCTGTCATTGTTCTCCGTTTTAGCCACATGATAACCTTATGAGTAAGGCTGCCAACTTCCAGGTGATAGCTGGAGATCTTGCTATTACAAAATGGATACTTTGGGAGGTGGACTCTGTGGCATTATACTCCATTGCAGTCCCGCCCCTCCCCAGCCCCCTTCCTCAAGCTCTGCCCCCAAAATATCCAGGTATTTCCCAACCTGGAGCTGGCAATTGTAATTATGAATTAGTTTAGAGTGATAGAGAACGACTGAGCCTGCAAGAAGAAGGCTGGCCTACGAGTAGAATAAACTGAAAATAAAATAAAAGTGACCCAGAGAGCTTGCACAGCGTAATAGGGATTTTTGTTTGTGTGTTTCGAAGATGGAGCTCTCCATCTGCAGTGTGAAGTGGTATTGTGCCGTATTTTTTTGGAGGGGGGGTGTATTTCATTCATTTCATTCATTCGATTTATACCCCGCCCTCCCCCGTAGGGCTGAGGGTGGGCGAACAAGAAGCAAATAACATCAAAATGCTCATCAAATATCAAAACAGCAAATAACAAACCAATAAATATCAAAACAGCAGCATCAATAAACATATCCCCGAATATCAAATGTCAAAAAGCAAGAACATCAGTAATCATGACGTTAACAGCATAATAACATTTCGTAACAAAATAGTATCCTGTGGATGGGTCTGAATGGGTCTTTGGACTCTCCCCCTCCTTTGCCAGCCTACCATATTTTAATCCCAAACTGTCCTTCAAGGAGATGAGAGCAGTGTGCCTCGTTCTCCCCGCCTTTTATCCTTGCAGCCTTCCTGTGAGGTAGGTTAGTCTGCAAGAGCGTTGCTGAGAGAGCTTGGTGGCTGAGTGAGGAGTTGCCACTCAGGGTCTCATTGATTTGTTTTGTTTTGGCACGCTGCCTTCTCTAGATGGACGTCTACTGCTTCCTGTTCACGGACCTCTTCCTTATCACCAAGCCGGTGAAGAAGGCTGAACGCACAAAGGTCATCCGTCAGCCATTGCTTGTGGATAGGGTGGTGTGCCGGGACCTCAAAGACCCTGGTGAGAGTGGTCTGTGTGTTTGTGTCGAGGGGAGTCCCTCTCTTTGTTGCCATTCCGCAACGAAGTGTCCCCTTCTATTTTTATTTACTTTTATTTATAATTTAAATTTAATGGACCGCCCTCCCCCAAAGGGCTCTGGGCAGTGCATAACGTATTTAAAACCAACAGTAAACAGTTAGATAACATAAAACCTTAAAACCATCATTTAAAATCTCAGAAGTACTAATTCTAACATACAATAATATAATAATCAGCTGGCCAGGTGCACACAGGTAGCATTGTATCTGTGCCATGATCCTACCACAAGTGGTGCTGGGCACAGAACTGATTTCTCTAGCAGGGATGCAAGGTTCTTGAATCCGCTGCTGAGTTTTGTCCTGCCAAAATACGAACTGCCGGTGCTTTGCATAAGAGGTGAAATTGTGGGAGCGCAGGAAACCCACAGGCGACGATGCTGGGCTGCAGAGTTCAGCGGCTTTATACTTTCAACTTCCACTTTGAAAGAAGCGAGGTTCTTTCGCTTTGGAAGAAGCACCCTCCCCATTTTTCTTTCTTGTCTTCTTGGTCTTTTCCTGTTCTCGGATAATGCCATTTGGAAGAACTGTTGTGATGGAAGATAGATATCATAGGTCATAGTAGGATGGTCCTGTTACTATTCACCATTGATTAGACTCAACTGTAGGTTTTAGTATTATTTATTTATTTATTTATTTATTTGTTCAATTTTAGTATACCGTCCCATCCCCAGGGGGCTCTGGGTGGTGTACAACATATTCGTCATACAGTACAGTACAATAACAAAAGGGGCAATTAAAACAACAACCAATGAATACCTAACATTAACTAAAACAGTATAAGCTAATGCATTAAGCCCCGTAGACTTAACGGCAATTAGTACGTAAAAACAGCGCTCCACAAAACGCTACCTAAAAATCCTCCTAACAAGGAGGAGGGGGGCACGGTGGGTCCCAAAGATGTCAAGGGACCCTCAAACAGGAGAACAGAGGGGGGCACCATTCAGTGACTGGTCTCTCCAAAACATTACGGAAAACCCACCAGAACCATTATTGTAATGTTTTGTTGTATGTTTTGTTTTAAATTTTGGAAGCCGCCCAGAGCCCAACTCTGGTTGAGAATGGGCGGGATGTAAATTTAATAAGATAAAAAGAATGAAGCCCTTCACTGCATCACTCGACCATTCTTACAACAGCCCTGTAAGGCAGGCCAGTATTACTGTTACCACAGAGATGGGGTTGTTCCGAGTACGGAACTTTGAATATCTTCCAATTCCAAAGCCTTTATTGGCATTATAAATTACAGAGTTAGTAAAAAGGGGCATTTATCTACTAACTGAGAACTTTGAATATCTGATCAGTGGGACCTGGGGAGGGGAGAAAAACATAACATAAATTCAGTGCCCAATACCACGTCCTTTGACTTTTCTGCACTCATACTGGATTGCAGTCCTTCTAGTGATCTGAATTTGCTGGTTCCACCCATTACTTGCTTTGTGTAAACACAGCTGCTAAAGGCAGCCTTGTTAATGGGCATCTTTCCCCCTCTTTCCCCATGGCCAGGTTCCTTCCTGCTGATCTATCTCAATGAATTCCGGAGTGCCGTGTGCGCCTACACCTTCCAGGCCAGTGGGCAGTCTTTGTGCCGAAGCTGGATCGAAGCAATTTACAACGCACAGGTAACCCTTGGAACGAATCAAGCAGTGACCTAACCAAACTGATTAGAAGAAGAAATAGTTTGGATTTATATCCCACCTTTCTCTCCTGTAAGGAGACTCAGGGTGGCTTACAAACTCCTTTTCCCTTCCTCTCCCCACAACAGACCCCGTGTGAGGTAGGTGGGGCTGAGAGAGCTCTGAAGAACTGAACTGTCAATGTTGCCCACCAGAGGGGAACCCTCTGCTTTCTCATGTCTGTGGAGCACCCCATAGCCATTAAAAACAATGTTGTGCCCTTCCTTCTGCCCCCTCCCCTGCTACAGAACTTGCTCCAGCGTCTGCGTCTGCAGGAGCACCAGCGCAGTCAGCAACTGCAGAGACTGGAGGAAGAAGAAGAGGAAGAAGAAGGCGAAAGCGGCGCTTCTGAGGCCAGCTCCCCCACGATCCTTCGGAAAAGCACCAACAGCTTGGACTCACAGCAGTGGTAAGTCTGGGGCGAAGCGCTCAAGAGCTTCTAAGAGAGGCTAGAGGATCTCTGCATGAGTCACTGCTCAGCCTCCTTATGTTGCGTGTGTTCGGAGCATTCAGTTGCTTCTGGCGCAGCGGTATAATAGACTACCTTAAAAATATTTCCGCCCCGCTTAATTGTAAATATTTTTTTTCTTTTGCAAACGTTTTCTTCAGGGAGAAAAAAAGTCAAATGGAGATGGGGAGTGGAGTTTAACCCCTTCCGCCCCTTCTGTTTCTTCCTGCTGGGGAAAACTTATGAGTACCCATATGGCACTAGGTACTCATGGGGCATTTTTTTTCCCAGTGAGAAAACAGCAGGGAAGGAAAGGGTTAAACAGTGTGACTATCTCCCTCCAGTACTCTCTTTCTTGAAAAACAGTGTTTGGAATAATACAAACACAGGATAAAGAGATGTGTAGCTGGATTGTTAAGAGGGGAATGGTTGTTGTGTCTCTGGATGGGCTTTCTTCCTGTTCAGATGTGTCCAGAGTGGCATCTCAGGCGGAAACCAAAAGGTCCTCTAAGAGTGAGTCATTTTTGCTGTCAGGTCTTTTAAAAGCAGAGCAAAGTATGTCTATAACTTTAATTCACAATTTGACTCCGACTGACCGATCGGTCGATCAATCAATCAATCAATCAATCAATCAATCAATCAATCAATCAGTCACTCAATCAATCACTCAATCAGACCTTTACTGGCATCGTGACATCCAAAATAAACAAAATCAGAATTAAAAAGTTGGTGATCTCGTAACCTCATAGCAATTAAGAACTTCGCAACCCAACCAGTGATATAAAGGCAACAATCCGCCACTTGGAATGACATACGTTTTTCTGCTGAGAGATTACCATACTTAACCAGGAGGGAGGTAATAGTGCAGTCGCATAGATTGGCATAAAAATCACAATGCAAAAAAGCATGTGAGATAGATACTTAGGTTTCCACGGGGGCATAGTTTTCCTTGCTAAAGTGTTCTCACATACCTTCGAGAGGACTGCTAATGGGGGAGCATTTAATCTAGCGAGCAGGAATCAGGCAAAGGTCTTTCACATAGTGAGCCCCTTAACTAGAAGACGCTAGGGACTGAACCCAGGAAGGTTTTCATATGAAGCCACTGTCTTTACCACTAGGTCATAACCCCATCTCTAATACAGGTTTTTTTGTTTTGTTTTTTGCTCCAGCGGGCAAAATATCTGCTTTGCTAGTTCAGAATTTGACTTTAGCTGTCAGATGGTAGCCAAAGTGCTGCATTGAAACAAAGTCCCCAAATGCATGGTTGAGTCAAAAAATATTTTAGAGAAGAAGAAGAGGAGGAGGAGGAAGAGTTTGGATTTATAATCTCCTGTAAGGAGACTCAAAATGGCTTACAAGCTCCTTTCCTTTCCTCTCCCCACGACAGACACCTTGAGAGGTAGGTGGGGATGAGAGAGATCTGAGAGAACTATGACTAGCCCAAGGTCACCCAGCAGGAATGTAGGAGTGGGGAAACACATCCGGTTCACCAGATAAGCCTCTACTACTCAGGTAGAGGAGTGGGGCATCAAACCCAGTTCTCCAGATTAGAATCCACCTGCTCTTAACCACTACACCACGCTGGCTTTTACGTCACAAGAGGTGTAGCCAAGTAAGTCTCAAGGCAAGTGAGGATATTCCCTGATGCAACCACAGAGGAGGCCCTGCTCCTGGGGGATGGCATTCTGGCTTCTGTGAATGGTGGGACAGAACAGATCATTTGTGTGCCTTGGGAGGCAGGAGAATCATAAGGGAAAAGGTGTTTGGTGGTCCCAGGTCCCATACTACTATGCAGTGCAGCCTGATCCTTGATGCATTTTCCTTGAAAGGTATCCTATTGTGTTCAATGCAGCCTTCCCCCATATAAGCATTTTTAGAGGTTAACACTGGCACCTTGCATGGAGTTTGCAAACGAACTGGCAACTGCAGAGCTCTCACCCCCTTTCAACCCCTGTTCCCTCACAGCCTCTCTGACGGCTCCACCGAGACCATATCAGTCGTCGTGGTCGACACCAGCGAGGGACCCCCATCCCCGGATTTTGAGATTGGCCCATTCAGCTCGCAGTCGGACGAGGCCTCCATCAGCACCACAGCGTCCTCCACCACCCCGACCATGGAGCTGTGCGAGGCCCTCCCCACCGGCGCCCCCCACTGCCTGAAACCCGAGCCGGGAGCCTGCCGCTCAGCATCCCTCGATAGCGCCTATGGGACCCTTTCGCCCACCTCCATCCAGGAGTTTGCAGAACAGCAGCGACGGCAGCAGCCAGAGACTGCCGAGGAGGAGGAGGAGGAGGACTGCGCTGCCCCCCCGTCACAACGGGCCAGCTCCCCGAAGCTGCGCCGGCAGACTCCTGTGCAGCTGCTGCCCAATAAGACCAAGGTCCTGAAATCCAAGTCCGAGGCCAACCTCTTGCAGTTGGTCCCATCCTTCCTGGCGCTGGAACTGTCTCAGAGCAAAAGCCTCTCTGAACTGTGCCCGGACGTGTGCCTCTCGGGCTCCTCGAGGACTGGCAGACCCCGGAGCCGGCGCGGTAGCAAAGCAGCCGGCGCGGCCCCCTGCAGCAGCAGCAGCAACAGCAGTGCCTCGGAGCTGTCTGAGGCCGAGGAGTCCCCGGCCCTGTCTGCCACCTCTGAAGGGCCATCCCAGCAGCCCCCTTGCCGGCGGAAGAGCGACCTCCAAGGGGAAGAACTGTCTGCCACCTGCCGGTCTCTTTCAGATCCGCAGGTGATTCAGCACCGTAAACTGACGCTGGCGCAGCTGTACCGCATCCGCACAACGTTGCTGCTCAACTCCACGCTCACGGCCTCGTGAGTGCTTGCTGGGGAAGGGGAGAGATGGGGAGAGGAAGTCCTATTAAGGCATGGGTGGAGACACTGTGCTTATTATCAGGGGTGTACTGCCCAGGGGGACATGCAGGGGCAAATGTCCCCGGGCGGCACCCCTTTAGTCACGTGGGGGGCAGGAAATCCTTCCACTTGGGTTCCGTGTGACCAGTGCTCTCTGGGGAAGGAAGGGCCCACCCCTCTGCGGATAGCGTGCTTGGCCGGCTGCCCCAAGAACACTGCTGGGCCAACTCCATCGCTTCCCCGTCTACATGCCTTTTGGGTGGTGGCTCCGCCGGGCGGCAGAGCAAGTCGGGAAGGTGGGTTTCACAAGCACCTGGCCTTTGCTGGCCTCCAGCCCCTCTCCTCGCCACAGGGGCGGCCGGGGGTGGTGGTGGTGGTGGAAAACTCAGTTCTTGCCCAGGCTCCATTTTCTGTCCATTGCTTATTATGCTACAAAGAGCAGTGGACACCAGGCAGGCATCCGTTTGTGACTTGTGGTTGCCGGTTCAAAACCTGGAGATCTGTCCTGTCCCGTCAAATCCCGTGGTGCTGTGGAAGAACAGGCCATCTTGGTGGTCCCTGTTGGTTTCCCCCCCTGCCACCTGACAATTACCCAACCATCCCCTCTGCATCCCTGTGCAGCCCAACTCAAATCAAAGGGCAGGCAGTAGAATGGTCAGTGGAATGGGAGATGCCCCAGTCACCTTGCCTCCCAGTGCATTGTGGGATTTTAAAGTATAGCGAAACTTTTCACGTTGTGACTTAGCATCCTGAGACATACTATAGAAATTCTTCAGAACCTTTTTTTCAGTCCAGAGCTGTCAAATCTCCTCCTCCTTCCAGTACGCTCAGGGGAGCCGACATGCAGAGGCATACCAGGGGTAAACGGCACCCGGAGACAAATTGTCTCCAGGATGCCCCCAGGCTCTACCCCCCCCACCCCCAGCTCCACCCCTGAAACCCCAGGCTCCACCCCCACTGCCCTCAACCCCACCCATGTCACCATGGACAGGGGCACAGTCTAGGGTGCCCACCTCCCCCTCCAGACTCCCTCTGCTGGCTGGGCTCCCAGGGTGTCCAGGGTGGGGTTGAGGACAATTGGAGGCAGCAGGAAGTCCTGCTGCCTCATTTTTGCGTGCCTTGACTGGCAGGGAAGGGGTCGAAGCACGCAAAAATTGCGAGGCAGCAGGACTTCCTGGTCATGTGGGGGGCCGATTCTGCGCCCCCCAGGTAACCAGAAGAGTGGCGCCCGAGGACAAGGGGTACCCTTGTCCCTAGGTAGATACGCCACTGCCGACATGGGTTTCCCTTCCTGCATTTTATCTACACAATGACCCAGTGAGGTAGGTTAGACTGAGAGAGTGTGAGGTTACTTAAGGAGCCCGTGGCTGATTGGGGATTTGAACTTGTTTCCGAGTCCAACACTGTGACCACTGCAAACCATGTCGGCTCATCACAGTCTGTGGGTTTATGACTGCATCCCATAGATGCATAATTTGATACTTGACAAAGATTGTTTTTCGACTAGTGAGATTCCAGTCCTCAGGAGATATTCTTGAAACCCTACGGCCACTGTTTAGTGGGAGACAAAAAGAAGCTTCGCCAGACTTTCCAGGGGGTGAAAGAGTGGGGCGCCGTTCTCTGTGACTTTTGGGTAATCCATCGTTTCTCAGACTGGCCTACCTCACAGGGTTGCTGTGAGGCTACAAAGGAGAAAGGGAGAAGTCATGTTTGCAGCTCTGAGCTCCTTAGAGGAAGGTTAGGGCTCACATGTGACAGCCCATCCCAATATAGAGTGAAAAAGCATGAATAAATGTTTCAGCAGTGTCTTAAGACCATCAAACCAAATCATCTGACAAACATCAGCTAACTCAGAATCATCATCAGCCTGCATTATAGTGAGAAAAAGAAGAGTGCTTTCAGCAGTTTGCTCATAGTAGGTGCCTGGGCAGGCGTGTCAAACAGGGGTCAACCTGGAGGTTGTGGAAGTGAGTTTTTTGGAGCATGTGCAAAGTGTCTTTCCATTCTCCTAAGTAATTACAGGCAGTCCTGTATTATCAAGGAGGAGGACTTTTCATCTGTCTGTCACCTAAACCTCCCCTCATACAAGATGGCAAAGGAGAGCCCCCCCCCCCATTTCATCGATCTCGTTTTTATCCCTCCCTCCTTTCAAGGAGGTCAGAGCAGTAGACACAATTCTCCTTTTGTTGTTTGTGTTTGCACAACAACACAGTAAGGCTGAGTGAGAATGACTTGCCCTAGGCCACAGGTGTCAAACTCGCGGCCCTCCAGATGTCATGGACTACAGCTCCCATCATCCCCTGCCAGGCCGTCAAGGATTTGCACCCTTCTCTCTCAGGTCTTTGTCTGACACTCCACCCCCCTGTCTGTCTCCGTACGACTTACTGACCACTTTCTCCATTTGTGTCTCTGTTGCAGGGAGGTATGAATGTGTCGGAGGAACGGAAAAGAGACGAGGGACGCCGGTGCTGGCGCCAAGATTTCCACGTATCTTTAAATTATGTAGCATCACAAGCCTCGGGCGGCGGAAGCATTTGTGCGCCCGCTTCCTCGTGCGTCGGGCAGCGCGGCGCCGGCACGGCCGTGAAGCGAAGGCACACCGTCTCACAAGCCGGGCGTCTGTGCCTGCACAGGGGACCTTGGGGGGGCATGCACATCCATGCGGGCTGAGTGTGTACCTGTGTGCATATATGTACAGGGTCTATGTGTCCGTGGCAATTGTGCGCATCGTGGCTTGGGTGTGGAACGTGGGGAACACGGGATCGTGGAGGCGAGAGAGACTCGTGCCCAGCGACGGCTCTGGCAGAACACGAAGGCTTTCCTGGAGTCGGTCAGTTACGCCCTCTTCATTGCACTGCCCTCTGATGCTTCATCTGGACAGACGACAAGGACCTCCCAGGCTGGGGTGGGGGGGGGGTCTTTCTGAAATGATGCACTTTGGAATGCTATCTCATCCAGCCTCCAGATGAGTGATTGTCTTAAAACCTTTTTCTGCCTAGGGCGGAAAGCCCCAATCTCTCCCCCCCCGCCCACAATTAACACGGGGCACAATTCCATGAGGAGGGGGTTCCACAGCACTTTCCTCCCCCCACCCCACCCCCTGAGTCAGATCTGCCTGCCTTCCATTTCGATGAAACCTTCCACTTGGAATGACCCCTCTTGAAGTTGGGCCATTTAAAAAGAGCAGTCAAAGGAAGAAAATGAGTCAGGGTGCGTTCGGAGCCATCCTGCCCTTCTCTGCAGCTGAGCCTTGGGGGCACCCGTAGCTACGTCCGTGTGGCCAAATGAACTGTCTGTCCCGCACTGTCCGATCCCGAGAGGAGGACCGTGACTTCTCGAGCTGTCTTCCGCACCACGTGGCCACCGTTTCCTCCGATTTGATTTGGCAGCAAATTATACAAAAGGGCTTCATTTGGGCCACTGGGACGCCCCTTCCTTGTGGAGACCACGCAAGCGGAGGGTATGGTTCAAATCCACAGGGGTAGCCAGAGAAGTAGACCCATCCCACCCTCCTGGCACTATTGACCAAAAAGATCAAGGTGTCTCCCCTGCCAGGTAAGAGGGTGGCTGGAGAGACGAGAGGGTCCCAGTGGGGGAACAGAAACTGCCCCAGGGCGAGCCAGAGCTGAGAGGCTCCTCCGGCCAATAGCATCTGTTCAACTGTTGCCGCCTCCAACAGTTAGTGCCACGAGAGGGTCCTTGCCAAACGGCTCCTGCGTTACTGGCAACGCCACTTGGAGCTTGGCTTCACTCGCGCCAGGCTGCCAGCTGCTCTCCAAAGAGGCCGTTTGTCGAGACCTTTCAGCAGCTAGTCCGCCCCTGAATGGTTCACCTGCAGCTCTGAGTTGGCTTTGGGGTCGGGGGTTCCAAAGGCTCCAGCTCTTCCCCTCAACCCGTTCAGAGCTGCCACTGCCCGTGCCTTTTGCACCCGGGATGCTTCAGCAGTGCGCCACCCTGGGGGTTTGTTGCTCCTCTTGGGGTGAGCAGCTGTATAGAGAAGGAAACTGGGATGTTGGAAAAAGGAGAAGAGGGTCGTCTGGATGTGCCAGGAAATAGGTTGCGGAAAGGAGCCGGTGGAGCACACAGGGCTGCCCACTGGCCGAGGGGTGGGCATCAGGAAGGTTATTGTCAGGTGGCAAATTGGGGATCAGTAGCTAGTTCGCAACAGGAGAGCCAGCAGAGGCAGGGGACGATCAGGCGAAGAAGAAGAATAACAACAGTGACTAGCCCAAGGTCATCCAGCTGGCATGTGCTGGAGTGCACAAGCTAATCTGTTTCACCAGATAAGCCTCCACAGCTCAAGAGGCAGAGCGGGGAATCAAACCCAGTTCTCCAGATTAGAGCGCACCCGCTCTTAACCACTACACCACGAAGGAGATCCGTGCAGCAGGGAAAATAGATATCAGAGCAATACCAGGAATGCTGGAAGCAGCAACTGGGTGGGGTGGGGGAACAGGAGGTGTGACGGAGGGTCCTGGCTTTGAGGGTGATTTCCAAAAGCACCTATGGTCAGTCATCACATCGCTTTCAAGGCAGGCAACCAGGCGAAGAGGAACCGCCATTTTCCCATACTTGGGCAGCGCCGCTGAGAAATTACCCTTCCGGCCTGAACTTGCAGCCTTCTTCACTGAATTGCCCTGTATTGCCTTGGGGGCAGATAGAGAATCCAGCCTCTCTTGAATCACCCCTCTCCTCTGGCAAGGGGAGACGCCTGCCCAGGAAGGGCTGCAGGATCAGAGCCCTGCATTCAACCCACGGCAGCTTGCTCCTCCTCTTCGGGTGGCCATAAAGACCCATCCAGCTTTATTGGGGAGAATGCTCCAGAGACATTGGCATCAGTTGCTGACCAGCAGAAAATGCAATCTGCATGGAGGAAGAGGGACCTTCCCGTTTGCTGTGGAAAGTTAGCCGGCTGATTTGTGTGTGTGTGTGTTGAAAGTTGAATATTTATTAAGCTTAATTTTGAACCCCATCCTGTCCCGTGTATTCTCTCACTGGGAGATGAAGTATTAATAGTCCCTTTTTTTTAATCACTTTGTGTATTGATGGTTGTCCTCTTCCCCCTGCCCAGATGTGCCCACCTGGATGGGGGGGGGGATTTTATTGGGTTCTTCTGTCCATCTAATGCTAACATTCCTGCTCTCTGCTGTCAGCGTCGTGGACAAACCATTAAACATAGACCAGATCACCCAGTTGGAGCTTTCTGTGTTTTTTTTTGAAGGGGGGGATGGGTTCATCACGAACACTCAACCTGACTAGCCTCACAGGGTTGTGAGAAAACAGGAGGGGAGAAGGATATCTTAAGGTGCTTTGAGTCCTGATGAGAGAGAAGTGGGATAGAAAAAAAATGCAGGAGCCTTTCCAAGTTTTTTTTTTTAAAAAAAACAGTATTTGACATGCCAATGTACCATGATATCAATATGTCAATTGCTGATTTTTTACAAAGCAAAAGCTTAAAATATACACACACACAGGTTTCACAGGACTGGGGAAATGGTTGCAGTGTGGATATTACCAGGAACATCTGGACTTTCCAAACCAAGCAGCAGCCAACACTGTGGTTTTTCTTAAAACATTGCAGCAAAAGGTGTTTTAATCACAGAAAAGTTAAGAAACACTTGAATGGCACACAGAAGCATCACAACACCGAGGGAGAAAATAACTTGCTTCTTGATAGCATCCAAGCCGAGCCAAGTAACTCACGTTCAGGTTACCTACATTCCTTATAAAACTCGAGAAACTCCTTTCCCGATGGAGAAGACGCTGATACGTTTACTTGGAAGAAAGTCCTTTTCTGGCGATTTTGCCTTTCCCCTCTGCAAGTGACCCGCAGATATTTTGTTTTCTTTCGAGCTCTGTGGCAGAAATACGGCACTCCCCATGAAATAATAAGTTTCGTATTGGTCTTTTCCATCTAGTGTTTTCTCTTTATATTGTATATATTCCAAAGAACTTCGCAGAATAAGCTAAACCTGGGGGGGGGAAAGGTTACTTCAATTCTTTTCTGACTGTAGGCTGAAGAACTCAGATCTCCCAAAATTGGGCCGCAAGAGATCCAGCTATCTGGGGTGGGGGACACAAGTTTAACAACCCTAAGTTCCATTTGACCCCCAATCTTATTCTCTCATCTCCCCGGTTTCAAGCAGACTGAAAGTTCCCTCCCGTTTCTTGAGTGGTTACTCAGAATAGTTGCTTTCTTAAAACGCATTTCCTCCGACTGTGGTTTTAACAGTAAAAGCTTTGCCTGTGCGGCTTTGCCCTCATTTTTCATCTGGCAGCTGGGCGACATGGTTCGGGCAGAATATACCCGAGACAGACTTGCTCCGAGGACCGTGTTTCTGTATGGCTGCCCGACTCGCGGCCTCTGCTGGGGATAGGCCCCCCGATAACGCAACCTCTGTGACATTCCCCATCAAGCCGGGACCTCCAAACCCAGGGCTTGAACAATGAGGTTCTGGCCTTTCGGAGCCTCTGTGGTAAGTGCCGTGGGTTTGGTGTGGCTGAGGAGAGGGAGTAAGAGTCAACAATAGCATCACCCATAGGTAAGAGATTTGAGGGTTTAAGGAAGACAGCCAGAAGACCAGTTGGGGTACCTTAACTGTCCTAAAACTAAAGTATTGGAATTATAATTTTGTGTGTGTGTGTGTGCGTGCGCCATCATGTCACAGCTGACTTATGGTGACCCCATAGGGTTTTCAGGGTAAAAGACAGTCAGAAGTGGTTTGCTGTTGTAATGCTGGAAGATCACTAGGCCTTGCCTAGAGGTTGATAACTACACTGTACAGGAGGCTGCTGCTGTTCCACAGGGACAATCCTTCCCATGACAGGTTAGAAAAGCTGTTCCTCTTAAAGGCATCAAAACCCTTCCAGAAAGACAGCTGTCACGTGAATCTGAGGAAAAAAAGAGTTTGGATTTATACCTCACCTTTCTCTCCTGTAAGGAGACTCAAGGAGGCTTACAAGTTCCTTTCCCTTCCTCTCCACAACGGACACCTTGTGAGGCAGGTGGGGCTGAGAGGGTTCTGAGAGAACTGTGACTAGCCCAGGGTCACCCAGCAGGAACATAGGAGTGAGGAAACACATCTGGTTCACCAGTTAAGCCTCTGCCACTCAGGTGGAGAAGTGGGGAATCAAACCCGGTTCTCCAGACTGGAATCCACCTGCTCTTAACCACTACACCACGCTGGCTGAATTTTGTCCTCCAACTGTGTGCTCAGAAGCCCAAATGCAAAATTAAGGCCCTCTTGGAGAATCTGAGATCTGCAGGGAATGTTTCCTTTCTGGATAAGCAGACAAGCCTTGAAGCGGCTACAACTATTTGTAGATCCTCCTGAGAGGGAAGAGAAGCTTTCTAATACCTTTTAATGAACCTTTGATGCCCCAATATGAAATGATGAAGGAAATGGAAGAAATTCCAAATTGTTGCTTGGAATTTTTGACCGTGATTCCCCCCCCCCCCCCCCCAAAAAAAAAACTTTACTATGTGAATTTTGGAATTGAAATTAGTTTTCTCATCAAAACACACCTCCTTGCTTTGTCATTAGCTTTTTAAAGAAGGGGAAAACTGCCTCCTTGTCTCTTTAAAATGCTCAACAAAGCAGTAAGCTTGGCTTTCGTTGGCAAAGAAGCTGAGTGGAGGTTGAAGAGTTAAGCCCTGTCTCATTTCTCAGCATGGCCCTCAGGCAAATCGAGGGCGTATTTCTCTTGAAAATGATCTGTATGAGTTCTTGCTTTGTTGCTCCTGTCTTCTGGGATCGTAGAAGAGTTCCTTGGTCATACAAGAATGCAATGGGATTTGGGGAAACCGGCTTTGCACATAGGTCAGCTGAGACAAATGTTGTCGAATGTCAACTTCTGATGTGAGCAGCAGTGGTGTAGGAGGTTAAGAGCTCGTGTATCTAATCTGGAGGAACCGGGTTTGATTCCCTGCTCTGCCGCCTGAGCTGTGGAGGCTTATCTGGGGAATTCAGATTAGCCTGTACACTCCCACACACGCCAGCTGGGTGACCTTGGGCTAGTCACAGCTTCTCGGAGCTCTCTCATCCCCACCTACCTCATAGGGTGTTTGTTGTGAGGGGGGAAGGGCAAGGAGATTGTAAGCCCCTTTGAGTCTCCTATAGGAGAGAAAGGGGGGATATAAATCCAAACTCTACTTATTATTATTATTATTTATTTCTCACATTTATATTCCCGCCATATCTCCAGAGACTCAGGGCAGCTTACAGTAATGTTGAATTTCAAAATGCACGGAGGATGAGAAGAGAAAGACATTCACGGTGACTGTAACTGCTCCCATCCTTCCCTATCCTTTTGCGTGGGAGGAGTCAATAAATGTCCTCAGTCGCAGGAAGACTTTCTTTGAGGTTAGGGGCTTTCCAAGATATACAGACGAAGAGTGAGTGGGTGGGCAGGTGACAGTCAGGGAAGCAGAGAGGACAGGCATCAGCTGTGCACAAACAAGACACTTCTCAGAATCTCTCGAAAAGAATCGAACGTTGACTGTGTGTTCCTGCATTGCAGGGGGTTGGACTTGATGGCCCTTGGGGGGTGTCTTCCAACTCTATGATTCTATGAAAGCCCCAGTGAAAGATCAAAGCAAGAAGTCTCCAAAGCCCCTGGTGGTTTTGTCTGAGACAGAGGGTGGTCCAGGTGACAAAGTTGTCTGGTGTCTTTTGGCTCTTGGCATTGTTAGTGCTCCTAGAAAGAGGAATCCAAGAGAAGTCTTAACACAGCAGAGCGATGAAACTAAACTGCGCTGGCCGAGGGGAAGGTGCCTCTCAGAAGTAGCTGAAGGGTTCTGGGCATGCAGGAAAGAGATGAGGAAGCCATCTCTTCTGTTTTCCATCAGGAAGAATGCTGCCATATGTGAAACAGGAAGGCGAGTTGTTCTACCCCCAAATCTTTATGGTGTCCTGACCTAGTTCTTGGCAATGGTTGAACAGCATTCGTGAGCAGAAGAGATGTCTTTGTTTCATGCAGATGTCCTTGATTGGGTAGAATAGGTGTCAGACTCGCAGCCCTCCAGATGTTCTGGACTACAGTTCCCACCATCCCCTGCCAGCATCATGCTGGCAGGGAATGATGGGAACTGTAGTCCATAACATCTAGAGAGCCACGAGTCTGACTTGTAGGGGAATGCTGGTTCTGGCCAAGACTAATGCAAGGAGTTTCAAAGATGCTTACAATCACATTCCCTTTCCCTTCTTACCACAGGTACATTATGTGGGGATCATTGGGATGAGAGAGTTCAGACAGAACTGTGAATGTCTAAGGCAGGGGTCTTCAAACTATGGCCCTCCAGATGTTTGTGGACTACAATTCCCATCAGCCCCTGCCAGCATGGCCAAGTGGTAGGGCTCATGGGAATTGTAGTCTATGAACATCTGGAGGGCCATAGTTTGGAGACCCCTGGTCTAAGGGCTCTAGCAGGCTTCTTGCATAGGAGCGGGGAAACAAACCCAGTTCGCCAGATTAGAGTTCACAGCTCATGTGGGGGAGCTGGGAATCCAACCCTTTCCTCCAGATTAGAGACTACCACTCTTCACCAGTACACTATGTTGGCTCTCTTGGGTGGTACTTAGATGGAAGACCACCGAGGAAGATTCTGCAGAGGAAGGCAATGGCAAACCACCTCTGCTTCTGACTTGCCTCGAAATCACATTGCTGGGGTTGCCATAAGTGGGCTGTGGCTTGACGGCACTTCACACACACAAAAGAGCATAGAAGCGACGTGATGGACCAAGGCAATGTAGTCCTGCAACTGTGAGCCGTACCATACAACGGGCAGTGAAAAGTCCTTGGCGATAAATTGTGTCCAGGAAAAGGATGCCCAAGCAAGCAGTCGTCGGGATGAGATTCAGGGCATCTGTTTTAAGCCATGAAACACGGAGGGGATGAGTGAACAAGAAGGAAGCCGGGATGGAGGGACACCTGACTCATCAGCAGCTATTTCACTCAACTATTGCACCCAACTATTTCACTACAGCAGACTGGCTCAGTGGAGGTCGACTGGGGAAATAAATTTGCCTGGTGCAGTGTGGCTGGGTGGCCGTCTGCTGCCGCCTGGGATGTCAATGACTGCCTCAGTTTCTACCCTCGTCCTGCTCCCTGTCTGTGGGTAAATGAAGGCATCTATAGCTGAGGGGCTCTCAGTGCTGTGTCAGCAACAGAGGAATGGGCAGGGGTTCAGCATGGGAAGACATGTCTGTGCAGGAAGAAAAAGAGATGACATCACGTCGATAGGCATCTCTTTGGGGTTTGCAGGATGCAATGCACCTGCTCAGTGAAAGGCAGAATGAAAGGGCTCAGAATGAAAGGGCTCAGAATGAAAGCCCCCCCACCCCCCACCCCGAGACAGGCTCATAGCTAGATGTTGGGAGACAGTATGGTGAGTTGTTAGCACATCACAGGAGGCTCAGAGAGACCCAGGTTCAAATCCTCACTGTGCCATGTATCTGACAAAGGGAATGTTGACTCTTGACAGCTGATGCTCTGGGAATCTTTAAAGTGCTACTGGATCCAATTCTTGCTGTGGCATAGTGGTTAAGAGCAGGTGCACTCTAATCTGGAGAACTGGGTTTGATTCCCCGCTCTGCCACTTGAGCTGTGGAGGCTTATCTGGTGAACCAGATTAGCTTGTGCACTCCAACACATGCCAGCTGGGTGACCTTGAACTAGTCACAGTTCTTCTGAGCTCTCTCAGCCCCACCTGCCTCACAGGGTGTTTGTTGTGGGGGACAGGAAGAGAAAGGAGCTTGTAAGCCCCTTTGAGTCTCCTTACAGAAGACAAAGGGGGGTATAAATCCAAATCCTTCCTGCTGCTGCTGCTGCTGCTCTTCTTCTTCTTCTTCTTCTTCTTCTTCTTCTTCTTCTTCTTCTTCTTCTTCTTCTTCTTCTTCTTCTTCTTCTTCTTCTTCTTCTTCTTCTTCTTCTTCTTCTTCTTCTTCTTCTTCTTCTTCTTCTTCTTCTTCTTCTTCTTCTTCTTCTTCTTTTTATTCTTCTTTTTCTTCTTCTTCTTCTTCTTCTTCTTCTTCTTCTTCTTCTTCTTCTTCTTCTTCTTCTTCTTCTTCTTCTTCTTCTTCTTCTTCTTCTTCTTCTTCTAAATTTTGAAACTGTGGGATCCAGGCAGGCAGCCGCGTACCTAGTAGAGCTGAGAAAGTGACTGAGCCTGCCGCTTCCAGGAACCAACAGCCCTGCGCTAAGGCTGCTAACCCCTTCCTTTATCCGCAGTCCTGTTTGCTGTTGCAGCATTGCTGAAGGCAGCCAGGAGTGTGTGCTCAGTTTTTCCTGCCAGTTGTGGGTGCGAGCCGCACCGCTGCTTCTTCAGGCCGGGCTTCTTCTGTGAAAGTGGTGCTAGGGAAAGAGTTGGGGTATTCCCTGAGCTGCAGCATCACGCTGCTCCTGCTTTAGATGACAGTTGCTAGATGACCGAGTGAGCTGGAGCTAGAGGGGCCAACTGCTGGTTAGGCAATTCCTGGAGATCTCGAGGACGGAACCTGGGAAGAGTGGAGTTTGGAAAAAATATATAATGAGCCAGAGACAGTATCTAATTTACAGAAGGGAAAAGAACCTGTCTGGCTCAAGTGCAAACTTAAAAAACTCTTATTTTTAATGAAAATAATTAGAACATTTATATAACAGAACCACAACTCTTAATCAACAGCAAAGTGTACATATTATAAATAACAACAACAAAACAATGGATAATACACAGAGGATCCCAAAGACAATAATATCTAGTCTCTGTAATAAAGGTATCACTGGCCCCTTCTGCACATGCAGAATAATACACATTCAATCCACTTTCACAACTGTTTAAAAGTGGATTTTGCTATTCCGCACAGTAAAACCCAGCTTCCAAGTGCATTGAAAGTGGACTGAAAGTGCATTATTCTGCATGTGCGGAAGGGGCCACTGTCAAAGAGATACGCTAATTGTGTAGATGTGAAGGATAGCAAGTGTCTGATGCTTGTAAATACTCAACTTCTGTGGATGAGCTTCATCTACTCATAGGATGATGATGGAGAAATTCTTGGCTGGTGGTCAATAGTAAGCGGGGGTTGGCACAGCAGAGTATAATTCTGAGTCAGCGTGGTGTAGTGGTTAGGAGCAACGGAGTCCAGAAGAAGAGTTTGGATTTACACCCCACTTTTCTCAACCATAAGGAGTCTCAAACTCCTTCCCTTCACCACGTCACCTTCTGAGGTAGGTGGAGCTGAGAGAGTTCTGAGAGAGCTGTGACTGGCCTGAGGTCACCCGCCAGGCTTCATATGGAGGAGAGGGAAACAAACCCAGTTCACCAGGTTAGAGTCTGCTGCTCATGTGCAGGAGTGGGGAATCAAACCCGGTTCTCCAGATTAGTGTGCACCTGCTCTTAACCACTACACTGCTGGCTCTAATCTGGAGAATTGGGTTTGATTCCCCACTCCTCCTCATGAAACCTGCTGGGTGATTCTGGGCTAGTCTCAGTCCTCTCAGAACTCTCTCAGGCCCACCTATTGAGGGGAGAGGAAGGGAATGCAATTCTAAGCTGCTTTGAGGCTCCTTAAGGTAGTGAAAAGCAGAGTATAAAAACCTTATTATCTTCTGGCAGCCAGTGTAGTATAGTGGTCAAGAGCAGGTGCACTCTAATCTGGAGAACTGGGTTTGAGTCCCTGCTCTGCCACTTGAGCTGTGGAGGCTTATCTGTGGAACCAGATTAGCTTGTGCACTCCAACACATGCCAGCTGGGTGACCTTGGGCTAGTCAAAGTTTTTCGGAGCTTTCAGCCCCATCTACCTCACAGGGTGTTTGTTGTGGGGGCAGGGGGGGGGGAGGGAAAGGAGATTGTAAGCCCCTTTGAGTCTCCTTACAGGAGAGAAAGGGGGGGGGATATAAATCCAAACTATTCCTCCTCCTCCTCTTCTTCTGTCCATCCTCTGAAGCAGACGTTTTCTCGAGGGAGCTAATGTATGTCCTACCTAGAAGTTGGCAGCCCACCTGGAGGAAACTGAGCCACCCTACTGCGTGCACAATGATCACCTTTGGCACAGACTCACAAGTTTCTGACTTCCCCAGGTTACAGAGGAAAGCACCTTTGAATGTTCGTATTAATTTTCCGTCAGGTCGGTTGGATGGGTGGGAACATCGCTAGGAAACATGTGCGCAACATTTTGCGCTTGATAAAAGATCTTGCCCAGATGGCTTGATAACGATCCTCACAATTTGCAACCCAGTGGCAGCTAATACAGAGGAGAGTTTGCCAGTTATGCCAGCTTAATGCTGATCGCCCCAAAGACCAAATATTTGTCGAAGAAGGTCGCAAAATATTTATTACAGAGAAGTCGGGCAGGCTCTGCAAAGAGTGCAGTGTTGTGCTGGTAGGATTGCTCCACATAGTCTAGCAGTGCAATTGGCGGGGAGGGGGGGGCATGTGACATCATGGGAAAGAACTGCATCACCGTGCCTGTCGGTGTGCGCACACATCTTTTGCAAATCGTTCCAAAGTGATGCGGCAACTCCCACACTAGCAATGTAATCTTGAATCAGGTCTTCGCAACGAGCTGAGGTGGGTGGAACAGGCGGTGTTTCCCCTGTGCTATCAGATCAGATAAACACTGTAAGCTGGGCAGAAATTACCAGAATTTAGAAACTCTGCAGAGCAGCGATGGAAAGATTCCTATCAGCTGTTTTAGCTTTGAACCTGGCTGCTTGCAAGCAATCAAGATTTGCTGGAACTCCTCCCGAGTCAGTTTCATCAAAATGAATGGGAACTGCATGCCTCTGTTACAGTAGCTGATTTTTGTTTCTCAAGAACTTTCGAGTGTCTGTTGTCTCCAGTAGGTCAAGAACTCAACTTCTCATTACCATAATTTGACTCATTTTGTCAGACTCTGTTCCTGAAAATAGTTGCTCTCACCTTGGCCCCTCCCCCCGCTTTCCAAAGTGAATACAGATGCAAAGAATTAACGTTGCTTGTCTAAAACTGCAACTCTCTATTGAGGTATACAATTGTGCATAATTTTTATTATAGCTTCTATAGGTACCGGGAAGAAGATATAATCAGGCACTAAGTGAACACCTTGTAAGCATTTGTTTCATATTTATTATCACAGTTATCACTATTACTGCTGTGAGAAAAATTATTAGCTGTTTTTATTTATTTTTTTCTTGGAATGAAACATATTTTTTTTAAATGCCCTGTCACAGTGAGAAGAAATGGCTAAGGGAGAAATGGTGGTTGTATGGGAAGGATCGTGAAAATCTGAACTATGCCACCCACAGAGCAGCTACCCAGGATGTGCTTTGATCTTTCCCAAAATTCTAGAGCAGTGATGGCGAACCTATGGCATGGGTGCCAGAGGTGGCATTCAGAGCCCTTTCTGTGGGCACGTGTGCACAGAGTTCATCATGTGGGGGTGGGATGGAAAATCACCCCCCACACACACACATCTAGGCTAGCCTGGGCACAATCCTTTACCTGGGAGTAAGCTCAGTTGCTGGTAATGGGGCTTGCTTCTGAGTAAACCTTCCTAGGGTTGTGATTCACCCATTCGAAGCGTTGCACGGTTGCTTCACTAAGCTTACTCCCAAGTAATGTGCGCCTTGGAGCCAACCGTTTTTTCTAAACTAAAACCTCAGTATTCAGGTTAAATTAGCGTGTTGGCACTTTGCGATAAATAAGTGGGTTTGGGGTTGCAATTTGGGCACTCGGTCTCGAAAAGGTTCACCATCACTGTTCTAGAGCAACGTAGGTTTGGGAGAGATTGGAGAAAAACTGCTGAACCACGATGCTGTGGGGAAGCAGGAAAAACAAAACAAAGACCACTTCCGAAGGGCATATAAACCATCTGGAAACTCCATGAGTCAGAAATTTGGTCTACCAAGATTGGTATTTTCTGGGGTGCTGTGTGGTTTCCGAGCTGTACGGCTGTGTTCTAGCAGCATTCTCTCCTGTCATTTCACCTGCATCTGTGGCTGGCATCTTCAGAGGATCTGATACTGCACTTGCTTTCCTTTCCCACTATCAGATCCTCTGAAGATGCCAGCCACAGATGCAGACGAAATGACAGGAGAGAATGCTGCTAGAACACGGCCATACAGCCCGGAAACCACACAGCACCCCAGTGATTCCGGCCATGAAAGCCTTCGACAATACTTTGGTATTTTCTGTTCTGACAGATAGTGGCTGTCCAGAGTCTCAGGAAAAGGGTTTTCAAATAATCTAATACTCCATCTTTTTAACAGGGTTTGACTTGGGGGCCTTCTGTATGCCAAGCCTACTTCAGAAACAGTGGATATGTACCAATAAGTCTTCTCTTCAGTTAATCACAGTTCTTCAGAACTCTCTCAGCCCCACCTGCCTCACAAGGTGCCTGTTGCGGGGAGAGGAAAGGAGCTTGTAAGCAGTGGCATAGTGGTTAAGAGCAGGTGCACTCTAATCTGGAGAACCAGGTTAGATTCCCCACACTGACACTTGAGCTGTAGAGGCTTATCTGGAGAACCAGATTAGCTTGTGCACTCCAACACATGCCAGCTGGGTGACCTTGGGCTAGTCACAGCTCTTCTGAATTCTTTCAGCCCCACCCACCTCACAGGGTGCTTGTTGTGGCAGGGGGGAAGGAGATTGTAAGCCCCTTTGAATCTCCTTACAGGAGAGAGAGGTGGGATATAAAACCAAATTCCTCCTCCTCCTCCTCCTCCTCCTCCTCCTCTTCTTCTTTGAGGAATCAGTGAATACTGAAGAAAACGGTGGTACCCACCTTTGAAACATACAAGTAGCCATATTCAGGAGAGTAAGGATGGATTGACTCTGATGTGGATAGTTCCAGGCTAGTGTGATTTCATCAGGTTTTAGAAGCTAAGCAGACTCAACCCTGTCTAGAACTTGAATGGGAGACCACCAAGGAATACCAGGGTTGCTAAAAGGAGGCAGGCAATGCTGGAACCACCTTGAACATCTCTTGCCTTGACAACCAGCGGTGACTTGAAGACAAAAAGAAAACGATGGACTTAAGATTCTTTTCCCCATTGGGAGTCATTTTAGACACAATGAAACGGCATTTCTGAGCTTGTCACAGAGAATGTACAGCCAACAAGACTGGGCCCAAATGGTAAACAATGGGAGAAGTCTAGGTGCTACTAGCCTATGTCTTCTTGGCAACTAGTGGTTTAAAAAAACCAATGGGGTGTCACTGCATGAGTGTCTCCCAACTCCTTTTCCACCTCATTGGGTAGAACTTCTTGAGGAAATGCCACGGAATGACATCACTTCCTGCTTCTTTTTCAGCCACACATGACCAGGGGAGATGCTAGTTGATGCCTGACTTCAGCTCCCAGATAAAAGTGCAGCACCTGCAGTTCTGCAGGCTCTGGCATAGCAGCGAGTCCATTCACAAGCTCTGCGGTGGCCTCGGTCTCCTCCCCTTGCGATGCTCATCCTCTTCCTTATCTTGGTTGCTCAGGTCTTCCTGGAAGCTGTCCTGATCTCAGCCTGCAACTCCTTCCTCTTGGGCAACATGAGCAGAGTCAAGGACAAGTGGATGATGACCCAGAGATCTGGGAGGCAGACAGAGCTGTCCGGTACTAAGCAAGAGAGGTTGCATCTCAGCCAGCAGACGAGGGAGAAGCACTGTGCGAAGTCCCAAGATGGGTGCTGCACAAAATGCCCTCGAGGTAAAGAATTCACTCTACCAGGTCTCTGTGAATATCAGACTAGCTAATTCCACAGGTAAAGACAGACAAATTCTTGAATGATAGGATGGTCAGACAGGAGGTGGTAGCCAGCGTGGTGTAGTGGTTAAGAGAAGGTG
This sequence comes from Sphaerodactylus townsendi, assembly GCF_021028975.2. NCBI lineage: Eukaryota > Metazoa > Chordata > Lepidosauria > Squamata > Sphaerodactylidae > Sphaerodactylus > Sphaerodactylus townsendi. Next base: position 20,645,543 of record NC_059440.1, read on the forward strand.
CATTCTAATCTGGAGAACCGGGTTTGATTCCCCACTCCTCCGCCTGAGTGGCAGAGGCTTATCTGGTGAACCAGGTGTGTTTCCACACTCCTTCATTCCTGCTGGGTGACCTTGGGCTAGTCACAGATCTCTCAGAACTCTCTCCCACCTACCTCCCAAGGTGTCTGTTGTGGGGAGAGGAAGGGAAAGGAGCTTGTAAGCCACCTTGAGTCTCCTTACAGGAGAGAAAGGTGGGATATAAATCCAAACTCTTCTTCCTGAAATTACAACAGGTCTCCAGGTTACAGATATTAGTTTCCCTGGACTCTTGACTCTCACTCAGTGAAAGAACTCAATTGCTGGGGACAGGGTCTGCACAAAGGAACTATGGCCCCTCTAGGGTTGCCAGATCCAGGTCTGAATTTGATGTGTCTGCATCAGGGTTGACATCTCTGGCTTGGGAAATCCCTGGAGATTTGGACAGTGGTGCTTGGGGAGGGTGAAGTTCTGAGAGGGACTTCAGTGCCAGGGAGCGTGGTGGAGTCTCCTTCTTTGGAGGTTTTTAAAGAGAGGCTGAATGGCCATCTGACAGGAGTGCTTCAATTGGGTGTTCCTCCATGGTAGGGGCTTGGACTTGTTGGCCCTTGGGGTCTCTCCCAACTCTATGATTCTATGTGCAAGAGGAAAGCTAATTCTGCTGCCTGAGTTACTGATCTGAGCCCAGAGCAATGACTCGTGCAGAGATGCAACAGGCAGACTCCTCTGAGGGAAATAATTATTATTTTTATTTATTTATTTATTTATTATTTGAATTTTTATACCGCCCCATCCCCAGGGGCTCTGGGCGGTGTACAACAGAACTAATACAACGAATTCAGGAGCGAACAATAATTAAAACAACAACAATCCATAAGGCTCCATCATTAAAACATGCTAAAACATACAAAATTTTTGTTAAAACAGCGGTAATCATAATAAAAGGCGCCCGGTAAATCCTTACTCTTAAAACCCTCCCCTAGGGAGCAGCCGGACTCCTCCATAGGAGGATAGTCTAGGTGTAAACGAGCAGGGGCGCCATACTCAGCGGCAGGTTACTCCAAAGGCCCGGCGGAACAACTCAGTCTTACAGGCCCTGCGGAACTCACCAAGATCCCGCAGGGCCCGGACAGCTTTTTGTGTTATCCATCAATGAATTGGGATGGTCTAGCCCCATGGTGGCGAACCTTTGGCACTCCAGATGTTATGGACTACAATTCCCACCAGCCCCTTCCAGCATGGCCAATTGGCCATGCTGGAAGGGGCTGATGGGAATTTTAGTCCATAACATCTGGAGTGCCAAAGGTTCGCCACCACTGATTCAAGTGTAGGCTGACTAACTGGTGGTTACATGAGAGATGGGGCTCACACAGTCACATCAGCCAGCCAGGAGCCATAGATATCCCAGTTAGCTTATTCCTTATAGTACAGTCTCCATTGTACATATTCTCTGTGTGCGTGTGCGTGTGCATGTGTGTGTAAATAAATATAATTTATTAGATCTGTTTGCTTTTACAGGGAAATATCTGAAAGACTGTACCTGTGAGACCTGTGGGGATGAAACTTTCCTGGAATTTGAGAGCAGTCAGGGCAGCTGTCTTCCCTGTCTCGAGTGCATATTTGATGGTGAGAATCGGGGCAGCTTTGGAGGAAGAGGCTTTGCACGAGGAGCAGGGGCAGGGGAAAGCCTTGCCATCTTCTGGGGGCAGCCTGGAGATCTCCTGGAATTGCAACTGCTCTTCAAACTGCAGAGGCCCATTCCCCCAGAGAAAATGGCTGCTTTGAAGGGCGGCCTCTGGGGCATGGCACCCTCCCCAATTCCACCCTCTCCAGGCATTACCCCACATCTGCAAGGCCTTGCGCGCGGATCTTTTTGTGTGCTTTCGATGTCACAAAATGATTAACCCAACCTGGGTTCAGCTCACCAGGTGGTGGAGAAAAAGTGCACTCCAGAGCAAAACAGAGTGTGCGGCTGCCAGCGAGGCTACTACAGGATTAATGACAATGATGCTGACCCTACAGATTTCAACTGTCAGCTGTGCACAGACAGTTGTGTGACTTTGAACCGGCAAATTCAGACAAACTGTGAGTATTCCCGAGAGCCACTGGCCACTAACCTGGATAGCTTTAAAAGGGGCTTGGACAGATTTATGGAGGAGAAGTCGATTTATGGCTACCAATCTTGATCCTCTTTGATCTGAGATTGCAAATGCCTTAACAGTCCAGATGCTCGAGAGCAACAGCCGCAGAAGGCCATTGCTTTCACATCCTGCATGTGAGCTCCCAAAGGCACCTGGTGGGCCACTGCGAGTAGCAGAGAGCTGGACTAGATGGACTCTGGTCTGATCCAGCTGGCTTGTTCTTATGTTCTTATGAGTTTGGTGTCAGCCTTTATTCTCAAATCAAGAAAAACTTCCTGATTGTCTGGGCTGTTCGACAGTGGAATGCACTACCTCGGAGTGCGGTGGACTCTCCTCCTTTGTAGGTTTTTAAAGAGAGGCTGGATGGCCTTCTGTCAGGACTGCTTTGATTGCATGTTCTTGCATTGCAGGGGGTTGAACTTGATGGCCCTTGGGGTCTCTTCCAATTCTTTGATTCTAAGAAGATAAGCAGGGACTTAGGCAGAAACCCAAAGGGTGGACTTTATAGAGCATGAGTCCTCCTTGGTGGAAAGTGCCATCAAATCACGCCCAAAGTATGGCAACCTTGTAGGGTTTTCAAGTCAAGAGAGTTTGCCGTTGCCTGTCTCCATGTAGCAACCCTGAACTTCCTTGGTGGTCTCCCATCCAAGTGCTAACCAGAGTTGACCCTGCTGATCTTCTGAGATCTGATGACCTGGAGTTAGCCTAGGCTCGTGGTGGCGAACCTATGGCACTCCAGATGTTCATGGACTACAATTCCCATCAGCCCCTGCCAGCATAGGCTATCCAGGTCAGGACACATGCTTCTTACCAATTAGTGATTGGTGAATTAGATCCTATCCAACTAGATGAGTACAGTTGAATGTGCCCATGGAACTTCTGTGCTTCCTTCTTTGCTCTTATGGTTTGTAAACTGGAATGCGGTGTTCCCACCAACTGCAAGGGGGCTTGAATGCGTGAACAAAGAGCTATAACAAAGAGAGCCAACATGGTGTACTGATTAAGAGCAGGTGGACTCTCATCTGGAGAACTGGGCTTGAGTCCCCACTCCTCCACCTGAGCGGCAGAGGCTTATCTGGTGAACCAGATGTGTTTACGCATTCCTACATTCCTGCTGGGTGACTTTGGGCTAGTCACAGTTCTCTCAGAACTCTTTCAGCCCCACTTACCTCACAAGGTGTCTGTTGTTGGGAGAGGAAGGGAAAGCAGTTTGTAAGCCCCCTTGAGTCTCCTTACAGGAGAGAAAGGTGAGATATAAATCCAAATTCTTCTTCTATAATCCAACAGTCAGAACTTCCATGCCAGGTCAGGCCCAGCGCTTCCCATGAGAGGCAGTTTCTTTCCATCTATCTAGGCATTTTTATCTTACTATTCCTCTAAAGGGTTCCGGATGTCATAGAATGTTTTGTCCAACATCTGTGTGCAACCGACCCATCTGCTTGCATTGCCCGTTGTCTTTTATAGCCAACAGAACATCCTCAAGTCGGAATACACGAGCATAGGTCTTCAGTTATTTGAAATGCATAAAAGGTTCACTCTCATATTGCGTCACATGTAATGTATACATGGCAGGACACACTAATGTAACAAGGATGCAAGGTGGGGTGAACACACCCTAATCACATCCAGGTCAGGGGTGTACAACGAGCATAAGAACCATATTGATAAAACATGTACCATTTCCCTTTCAGTAAACACTTCCAAACAAAAGGCAGGATGTCGGGTTGTTCAGAGGCTTAGGGTGGGCAGCAGGCCAGGCATGGCCACATCATGGCATCTCCTCATTGGTTCTGTGTTTCTAGCCTAATACCATACTGCACTCTCTGCTACTGAATTTTGCCAATATGGAGGGGGGAGCCTTTGACACTGACAACACAAATAGTCGACCAGTGAAAACTTGGCATTGTGGGCAGCAGGTCTGTAGCATGTGTAAAGTTGGGTGGTTGACCCACATATCAAAATGGCTGCTGACAACATTGTTGGCCTCAATCCTCTCCCCAAACCATTCCCAAACGAGTTCTTTCTCCTACAGGTTCAGAATACTCAGACACAGTTTGTGGGAACTGCCTGCCCGGTTTCAGCCTACAGGGAAACGAGTGCCAGAAGTGAGTATCTTCTCAGTCTTTGGCCAATTCTGCGGAAAGGATATGAATTGGAGTGTGGTATCATAACTGTAGTCTTTCATCCCAGCTGGTCTTCACACAGACACACCCTTCCAAGAGAAAACCAAGATCCAACACTCATTTTCAAGAAGTGTCTTATTTAATGTCTCCTACTGATATTTATTTAGCAGACAGGGTAGATCTCGGGAAGGTCAGAACTGTAGCAAGACCAGCCACATCACTTGGAAGTTTTGTGCCCTGAGTTTCCCTAGTTGTGGCCTTCTTCCATGGCAGACCATTGAAGGTGAGGGTTTAGTTATTTCCCCCACGTGTATTGTCAGATTGGGATATACGTCTCTCTCCTCTGGTGGGGGTTTATCCTGCAGGACTGGGAGGCTTCCTGGAGCAGCAAACTCAAGAACTATGACTTTGGTGCCCAGACCCAAATGGCCCAGGCTACCCTGATCTCATCAGATCTTGAAAGCTAAGCAGGGTCAGCCCTAGTTAGTACCTGAATGGGAGCCCACCAAGAAAGCCCAGGGTTGTCATGTAGAAGCAGACAATGGCAAACCACCTCAATGGGAGCCCACCAAGAAAGGCCAGGGTTGTCATGTAGAGGCAGACAGTGGCAAACCACATCAATGGGAGCCCACCAAGAAAGTCGCCGCCGCCGCCGCCGCCGCCGCCGCCTCCTCCTCCTCCTCCTCCTCCTCTTCTTCTTCTTCTTCTTCTTCTTCTTCTTCTTCTTCTTCTTCTTCTTCTTCTTCTTCTTCTTCTTCTTCTTCTTCTTCTTCTTCTTCTTCTTCTTCTTCTTCTTCTTCTTCTTCTTCGTCCTCCTCCTCCTCCTCCTTCTCATCTGCTCAGTTTATTTTGGTGCCTGTTCAACGGCCATAATGGATAAATCAGACTTTGTCATTCTGAAAACATAATCAAAATACCCACATACTTCTACTCTAGTTCTTTTAAAATCACACCATAAGTTCAATATGATAGGAATATAGTCACTGTTAACACAACGTCTGTGGTAAGTTCAGAGACTGTTTGCCACTGTCTGCCTCCATGTCATGCCCTTGGTATTCTTTAGCGATCTCCCATCTAAGTATTAACCAGAGCCAACCCTGCAGCTTCTGAGATCTGACAAGATTGGGCTAGAGAGACTGTTCTGTCATGGTTGGGCTTATTTACATATGTGTGGGTGTAAAGTGCTATCAAGTCATGTCTTATTGCATCCCGATAGGGTTTTCAAGGCAAGAGATTAATAGAGGTCATTCACCATTGCCTTCCTCTGCACAAAAACACTGACATCCCTTGGCGGTCTTCTGTGCAATGGCTAACCAGTGTGTTTGTGTGGGGTGGGGAGGGTAGAAAGTCTTGTTGAAAGAAAGGGTAATCCAGGGGTATGTTGACCTTGAAAACTCATGGGTTTCTTAAGTCTGTAACCATCATGGCCTCTTTCCCAAGAATCCTGGGAACCGTGAAACACAAAAGCACACGACCAGCTAGTAACATAACATTATAGCAACTTGTTGAAGGTGCCAAGAATCCTTTTGTTCATCCACCATCATCTTTCCCCTCTAACTGAATTTCAGTTCTCACAGTTCCCTATGACATGTTTGACCTTTTGCCTTACAGAATGACTTCAGACGGCCCCGAGAACATTGGTAAGTCTTCAGGCGGGCTCCCTTTCATTTGAGCCTAGAAGAACAATTAAGGAATCCTTGAGTTGTAGGCAAGCCAGTGGAGTTGGGAGTCAAGCTGGTTGACAAAGTGTAAGACTTTGACCACCGAGACCTGGCTTCCAAACTGTGTCCAATTGTTCTGAAAGCATAGTTGGCACTTGGCCTTAGCACATGGTCATTGTACATGGTGATACATGAAAGTGTGCGAGTTGTCTACTGCGCAAAGGTCAGTTTTAATTGATTCACATTATATATTTTAAGGCTATTTTGTTTTGTCAGGGACTGGCGATAAATGTTTGCTGTATTGTCCCGGGTCCCTGGACCCGGGTCGACCTCTGCGCTCATCAGAGGCCAATTTACTGGAGATCCCTAGCCCCTCAATGATGCGGCTGGCCTCCACTCGGGCCAGGGCCTTTACGGCTCTGGCCCCTGCCTGGTGGAACACTCTACCACCTGCTATCCGGGCCCTGTGGGACCTTGGAGAGTTCCGCAGGGCCTGTAAGACCGAGTTGTTCCACCGGGCCTTCGGAGAGACCAGCCGCTGAGGATGCCCCCGCCCCCGCCCCCCCCCTGCTCTACAGGGGTCCCTACCAACATCAGGACCCACTACTTTACTCCTGGGAGGGTTGCATATGGGTTTTGTGGGACATCGTTTTAGATTGTAACTGTTTTAACTTATATGTATGCCTTCATATTTTATTGTTCACCGCCCTGAGCCCTTCGGGGATACGGCGGTATATTAAATCAAATAATAAATAAAAATAAATAAATAAAGACTTTCATGGCCGGATTCAACTAATTGTTGTGGGCTTTCTGGACTCTGTGGCCGTGGTCTGGTAGATCTTGTTCCAAACATTTTGCCTGCATCTATGGCTGGCATCTTCAGAGGTGTATCACAGAGAGAAGTATCACAGGGAGAAGTGCGGACTCAGCCACAGATGCAGGTGAAACATTAGGAACGAGGTCTGCCAGACCATGGCCACACAGCCCGGAATCCCACAACCACCAATAAATGTTTGCATTTGTGTCTTATATTTGCATCATCTTATGTGTTTTCCTCACATTTTCACAATGCTTCCGCCTGAAAGCAATAAAATTGGACTAGTTCCTGGCCACTTAGTTACTAATATTTATTTTATTGGACAATGGAACTATGTTCTGCCCAGGAAATAATACTTGAAGGAAGCCCTTTTCAGGCCAGCCCCTGCAATCTTCACTACAAGACTTCAATTTGCCACTGGTATTGCCCTTTGTTTCCTGTTGAAAAAATAAATAGATTGGAGAAGGAATTGCGCAGTGGTGCAGCTTGTTTCGTTTGGCTCATGTAGACTCCTACACATGAACACAGAACATAGATGCAGCCTACCGGGATCAGATCAATGGTCCATCCGATCCAGCACCACGTTTCTAACAGCTGTCCTGACTCCACAAGCAGGGTTCCGCTGGCAAAAGACTTTCTCTGCTGACCGCTCTGCATCGAGGGATGGTTCAGTTTCCGAATCTGGCGGTGCCAGTCAGGTTACGTGGCTAAAATCCATGTGATTGGTTGGCCTCTGTCTGAGAGAACTGGTCACATTCTGATATTGAGACAAGGATGAACATATGTCTGTGGCCCGCTGCAGAATAGATGGCGTGGAGATGTTGGCAGCAAGCAAGATGTGAGAAATGGCTGTGAATCATTTTTTTTCTCTTGCTACAGGGAACAAGCAATCATATTGGCTTCTCTGCCTCCTCTGCCTACTGCTTCTGGCAGTCCCTGTTATGTACTACAAGCAAAAGTGTACCAGGCGATCCTTTCCAGCTGGTAAATTCTCTGCCTCACCCCTGCTAGAGATCTCTGTACTGGCTTTCTTTTATGTTGACACCCTTAAGATGCACATGGTCCCGGGGAGGGGGGTGGTCATTTCATTCCACTGGATTGTTTCATTTGTCATGGATGCTGGTCATCCTTAAAACTGCCCAGCAAGGTAGGACAGCGTCGTTATGTCCATTTTGCAGTCAGGAGACTGAGGCTTGCCCAGGAAGATCACGATGCAGATGAGATTTAGATTATAGCTACTGTCACTCTGCAGCAACTGCTTCCTACTGCGGTTTGGAGATTTTGACCCCACAGAATTGACGAACAAAAGGGGCTGCTTTTCTTAAAATCTTGAGCGACTGATAACTGCAGGTCATGTTGGGGATCATTTTGATTGGATCTCCCAACATGAAACGAAAGCTTTTATGAAAAGCAACCCTGGAGATGAGATTTAGATCTGGGCTATGGGGCTGGTACACAGGATGGGGGTTTGAGAGCCAGCGTGGTGTAGTGGTTAAGAGCAGGTGCACTCTAATCTGGAGAACAGGGTTTGATTCCCTGCTCTGCCACTTACAAAGATGCAGCCCACCAGGAGTTTGTAAGCCCCTTTGAGTCTCCTTACAAGTGAGAAAGGGGGGATATAAATCCAAACTCCTCCTCCTCCTCCTCTTCCTCCTCCTTCGCTTGGCACCCATTCTCCCAATGGGCACCATTTCCCCCCCTTGAGCCAGAAAGCTTCCATGGCAGAGTGGGGATTCGAACCTGGGCCTCTCGGATCCTAATCCAACAATTTCAACTTTCCCCCCAAAGGGTAAGAAAACAGTTATTGAAAATAACTGGCAGGATTTTGATAATTATTTACTCCAAATTACTTTAGAACACCCCCAAGCTCAAATTCTAATAGCTGGGGACATGAACGCACGTATGGGCCCTAATGATGATTTCCTATTATCCAAATTTAAAACTTTAAAACTCATTATGAAAAAGAAAAAAATGATCTGAATATGGTATCCCCCTTAGATATTTTTATTTTGTTTAGTATTCTTATGCTGTTTGGTGTGTTTACTAAGTATAATGATATATAGAGGGATAGTGCTGGAATACGGGAGAGAGATCTGTATTCTTGTTTTGTTTGTTTGTAGACATTTTGGAGTCTTTGTAATACATCTGGTCATTGACTGTAAATAAAGTCTTCTTCTTCTTCAACAATTTCAACAGTCCATGCCCTAGTGGCGTACCTAGGCAAACTTGAGCCCTGGGCAAAACCTGAGTTTGATGCCCCCCCCCCCTGGGCGGCCACCCTCCCCCACTGTGACCAAACAATGATTTTCTCCACCAAGTCACCATCACATTATAGAACATGCCCCAACTCACAAATCTGAACACAGCAATGGGCCATGCCCACAGCAGAAATATTTTTTTAAACATTTTCAAAATGTTTTATTACTGCTATGAAAACATTTTATGGTGTTGTATCCAGTCCCCCACAATTGGGGGAAACAGCATCACTTTCAATGTTGTTTAAACTGGGGACCCCAGATTCTCCCTTTAAGGTGGATTTAAAAGGAGAATCGGGGCTCCCTAGTTTAAACAAGTGATGCTGGAATCCACCCCCAAACAGCATCATTTTCAGTGGTATTTAAACTAGGGAGCCCAGATTCTCCTTTTAAATCCACCTTAAAGGGAGAATCTGGGGTCCCCAGTTTAAACAACATTGAAAGTGATGCTGTTTTGGGGTTGATCCTCCCCCACCCTGAAACAGCATCACTTTCAATGTTTAAACTGGGGACCCCAGATTCTCCCTTTAAGGTGGATTTAAAAGGAGAATCGGGGCTCCCTAGTTTAAACAAGTGATGCTGGAATCCACCCCCCAAACAGCATCATTTTCAGTGGTATTTAAACTAGGGAGCCCAGATTCTCCTTTCCAGTGGAGAATCTGGGGTCCCAGTTTAAACAACATTGAAAGTGATGCTGTTTTAAGCTGATCCTCCTGAAACAGCATCACTTTCAATAATGAACTGGGGACCCCAGATTCTCCTTTAAGGTGGATTTAAAAGGAGAATCTGGGCTCCCTAGTTTAAACAAGTGATGCTGGAATCCACCCAAACAGCATCATTTTCAGTGGTGTTTAAACTAAGGGAGCCCAGATTCTCCTTTTAAATCCACCTTAAAGGGAGAATCTGGGGTCCCCAGTTTAAACAACATTGAAAGTGATGCTATTTTGGGGTTGATTCTCCCCCACCCTGAAACAGCATCACTTTCAATGTTGTTTAAACTGGGGACCCCAGATTCTCCCTTTAAGGTGGATTTAAAAGGAGAATCTGGGCTCCCTAGTTTAAACAAGTGATGCTGGAATCCACCCCCCAACAGCATCATTTTCAGTGGTATTTAAACTAGGGAGCCCAGATTCTCCTTTTAAATCCACCTTAAAAGGAGAATCTGGGGTCCCTAGTTAAACAACATTGAAAGTGATGCTGTTTTGGGGTGGATTATCCCCCACCCTGAAACAGCATCACTTTCAATGTTGTTTAACTGGGGACCCCAGATTCTCCCTTTAAGGTGGATTTAAAAGGAGAATCTGGGCTCCCTAGTTTAAACAAGTGATGCTGGAATCCACCCCCCAACAGCATCATTTTCAGTGGTATTTAAACTAGGGAGCCCAGATTCTCCTTTTAAATCCACCTTAAAGGGAGAATCTGGGGTCCCCAGTTTAAACAACATTGAAAGTGATGCTGTTTTGGGGTTGATCCTCCCCCACCCTGAAACAGCATCACTTTCAATGTTTAAACTGGGGACCTCAGATTCTCCCTTTAAATCCATGCCAAACGGGGGAATTTAAAAGGAAAATCTAGGGAAATTTGGGGGGTGCCTGCTGTCAGAGGTACAATTGTTAAGCTAGCAGCACCAAACTTTCAGGGTATCTTTAGGAGACTCTCCTAATGATACCACCCAGGTTTGGTGAAGTTTGGTTCAGGGGGTTCAAAGTTATGGACCCTCAAAAGTGTAGCCCCCATCTTCTATTAGCTCCCATTGGAAACAATGCGGGATTGGGCACCCCCTTTGGGAGTCCATAGCTTTGGACCCCCTGGACTAAACTTCACAAAACCTTGGTGGTATCAGTAAGAGACTCTCCTGATGATACCTCCCAGGTTTGGTGAGGTTCTGTTCAGGGGGTCCAAAGTTATGGACCCTCAAAGATGTAGCCCCCATCTCCTATTAGCTCCCATTGGAAACAATGGGGATGGGGCACCCCCTGAAATTTTGGTGCTGCTAGCTAGCCTAAAAACTGCACCCCCTGCAGGCCAAAAACGGAAAAAAACACTGAAAATACAAAAAAAATCCCATGCATTTTTGCCGCCCACCACAAGGTGGCGCACTGGGCAACTGCCCACTTTTCCCAATGGGAGGAACGCCTCTGCCGTGCCCAATCTTTTATTCCTTTTTCTCCACACCTATAACATTATTGGGTTGATATAAATTGTATGTTGTTTTCAGATTGCAGACATTTGACTTGATTTAGCAGCAAATTCGGATTACCCTTGTGTTTGTATAGGTATACACACTCGAGTAAATTCTACTTGCATAGATGCGCTCCTTGCCATTGCGGGAACTTCCACCTCTCCCAAACACAAGTCAGAAGAACCAATGGAATTTGCATCATCCTCCGATCCATCCCAAGTGCCGGCTGGCTTGCTCCAGGCAGGTACGCTGACACCTATTCGGAAACAAACTTCATGTACAAATGTCCAATTCTGAGCTATTTCTAGAAGGCAGGAGGTCTCAAACTGTTCTGTGCCAATTTTTGGCTTTGCAGGCTGAAGTCTAAATAATATTTTCCTGGGAGTAAAGTCCACAGGCTTAAAAAATGGGCTTGAGCAGACCTGTTTGGGATTAGCTCCTATAGCCAGTTAAACATTTTAAAGCACAAGCATATTCTTGTGGCCGAAGTTTTGGCCAAATGCTCAAAAGCTGTAGCTGACAGTTAAATGTGTCTCAGTATCCAACCAAATAGGACTGTTTACAAAAAGAAATAAAGGCTTTGAATTGAAACCTATTGGAGGGGTAGGTGGGATGCTGGAATAACCAACCTGGGAAGGGAAAGGCAAGGAAAAAGATGTGTTTAAATGGAACTCAAGGACTTCCTAGTGATGCTTTATAGGAAGGGCAAAAACAGAGGAGACCAGTTGCCAGTAAATCAAGCAGACGCCAAACATAGGTTTATTGTCAGCACCCAAAAGTAATCAGGGAATGCTGCTGTGATCATTTATGCCTCATTGTAAGACCTCTTGTGTGCACCACTTCACAATAAAAGGTGCAGAACAGTCAATATTTAGGCTGTGGAAACGGCGTCTCCACTGTTCCTTGTTTCAGTGATGCCAATGGACCTGCATTGTTAGTCCCTTGCACTGAACTTGGATGTAGTTTTGGCCTATCATTAATGATAAAAGATTGCTGGCCCCTCTGCAGAGACGTACCACCCAGGGGGGCATATGGATCAAATGTCCCTGGTTTGTGGTTGTTTAGTCACATGGGGTGTGGAAAATTGCCCCCACACCCCTTCTTCTCCCTCCTGGGTCCATTCATTGACTTCAAGATCTGGTGCAAAAAAACATTGTTTGGACATGATGGGGGAGGGCAGCCACCCATGGGGGGGAGGGCGGAAAACTCAGATTTTGCACTGAGCTACATTTTTCCTAGATATACCTCTGATAGGCCTCTGCAAGGCCCAAGAAGACGATTCCTCTTTTCTTTCTCAGATCCCTCACCCCATCGTTTGCTCCTGCAAGGCAGAAAGATGTACTCCATCATTGACACAGTGCCTGTCCGCCGTTGGAAAGAATTAATGCGGGGCTTGGGGCTGCGTGACGGCGAGATCGAGGCAGTGGAGGTGGAACACACGCAGCTCCGGGAGCAGCAGTACGAGATGCTGAAACGCTGGTGGCAGCAGCAGGGCGCCACCATGGACGCCATCTTTGCCGTGCTGGAAGACATGCACCTGGGAGGATGTGCCCAGGAACTGAGGGAGCAGCTGCAACCAAGCAATATGCTGCCCGGCCTCTGAGGTGGGATGCTAAGAAATACCAGCCTCAAGGTGATGCTTGGTGTTCTCCTGGAATTATAACTGATTTCCAGTCTGCAGAGATTCCTTCGGATGACATGCAACTTTGGAGTGCAGTCTCTATGGTATACCACGGAGTCCAGGAGGAATGGAAGTCCTAGCATGACATTATATTCCTGCTGGGCTCCCAGACTCTACTCTTTCCAGGCACCATGCCAATCTCCAGGAATGTTCCAAGCCAGACCTTACAAGAACTATCAGCCTGGCCTTGTCTCTATCCCTGTGCCTGCCTGGCCTGATGATGGACCAAGGCCATGGTCTAACTCCATGGAAGCAGAAGACTTAGTTGACTCTGCAATAAGGACCTGGCTTGGTTGCCTGGTCAGCCACGGTGAACTTAAAAAGGGACCAGAAAGATGCATCCAGTCTTACCTGTGAGAATCATCTCAGTCCGGTGCACATCTCCAAACTCTTGCCATAGCCACACATTACCATTTTGAGATGTGCACTTAATCCACTCTTCCCTCCAATTATTTATTGATTTGTTCAATGGACAAACCCAGTCTTGAGTTCAAATCCTTTCTATTTTGAAATACTAGGGGACGTTAGCCCTTCTAGACTAACTTGAAGCACAAGAACTGCCCCAAAACTGGACACTGGGGATGCTGCTCTGTAAGGTACTTGCCAGCTCACTCTGGATGTCACCCGCTTGCTTGGCCTCAGTTCTCATCTGTAAAATTGAATTGCAACCGGCCTACCTTGCAGGATTGGCATTGGGATGAGTGAATCCTATTTGCATCCTGGAAGTTGGCTTAGCAATGACACACAATGCATTTGGGTCAGGGGACCCTGTATCAGTTAAATACTGAGATCTTGTAGACATTTTATGTCAATTTAAAATATGTATTTAGGTTTTATCCTGCCCTCCAGTGTCAGCGACCAGATCCGGGTATTCTGGGACTGCGTGGGTGTTTTTCTTGGTTTAGATGTAGAGTGGTGTCGCTCAACAGACTGAATTGTGAGCAGGACAGGTTTAGTGTGATGAGTCATATGGTAGCCTTAGAGTGACCATCTGTCCGCAGTGAGAGGATAATAGAACTAGCTCACTTTACAAAGCAAACATAGAGGTTACAAATATAATCCCTTGAATCATCCATCGTACTACATAAATACTAAGTATTGTTGGTGGCTTAACTGGGCATTTTGCACATGTTGAAGATACAGAACACTGCTTTAGAGATTTGTTGCTTGAATCACCCTACCATGTCCACACGTCTGGTTGCCGAAGACCTTCCCCTATTATTACTTCTGTAGCTTCCACCAGCTAAAATTTCCATGCAGCTCCCAGAAAGATCGTCAACATTCTAAGATCGTCAACATTCTAAGACTGAGCCCTTCTCTTCAGCATCCAGCCTGTTCCAAAACATGCTATGATATCACAGTTGCTCGCCCAATGGTTTACCAGGATGCTAGGTAATGTTTTATTTTTATACATAGACCTCAGTGGGCATACATCTCTTAAAGCTACAGAGCCAGCTTCAATTATTTTGGGGGGTTTATAATCTGCCAGTCTGTTTTCAAAAAAGATTGCAGATTTTTGTGCACACCCGGAGCTTTCCTCAGGCTTACAGCAAAACTCCCCAATTTGACCTTGGTGCTGTTGTGTGGCTTTAAAAAAAAACCTACACTCTATGACCCTGTTCAGAATTAGACATAATGATTGTAGAAGATGGTGCCGTGCTGGTCTTCTAAACCTGATTTATCAGACTCAGGTTTCTGTGTAAGGCTGTACTTTTGACTATGAATGTAGCAAGTATGCATCATTATGCATTCCCATCTGCCAGCTGAATTTTTTCCCCTTGACCAAATGGGTCTCCCTGAATCTGTACTTTGTTAGCGGAAACCTTAAAGGGCCTTGGCATGAGAAAATATTACTATGTGATATTCAGTTCCCCTCCCACCTAAACTTTCAGTCCACTTTCACAACTGTTTGCAAGTGGATTTTGCTATTCTGCACAGTAAAATCCAGCTGCCAAGTGAATCAAAAGTGGGTTGAAAGTGCATTATTCTGCATGTGCGGAAGGGGCCTGAGAGATGGGGTTTTTCCATGAGCATGTAGACAAAGGTGGAACTGAGCATGTTTGGATAATGTTTCTGCCCCCAGAAGGCCAGCATGAAGAGGCACTAGGAAACAGGAAAGGTGGAAGAAAATCCATCTTGGGAAGTACAATTAGATTCCTTTTAAAGTTCTCAATGAGAAGCAACTGGAAGTTCTCCTGCCTGATGTCTCCAGGAATGACGTAACAAAACCGAACAGGAACAAAATAAATCCTGAAAAAACCAAAAGAAATGGGCTCTGCTCTCATGCTAAAAACAAACTGGGGCATCTCAATGAATGGGGCAGTTGAAGGGGTCCCTCATCTTGACCCATCAGAATTTTTTAATGATTTTTTAAAAATCCTTTTCTTTGCAATGCTCACTGTCAACCTCCCCCAATAAACACAGATATCTGGCAATTACCATTATTCTGGTAGGCTACATTATTAGGAAGGCGGCTGGGAGATGTGTTTAATGCAGGGGCATACCACCCAGGGGACATATAGGGTCAAATATCCCCAGGCTGCAGCCATTTAGTCACGTGTGGGGTGGAAAATTGCCCCCCCCCACACCCCTCCTCCTTCTCCCCGGGTTCTATAATGTAATGGTGACTTTGAGATGACCTGGTGCAAAAAAAGGTGTTTGGTCGTGGTGGGGGAGGGCAGCTGCCCATACCGGGGGGCAGAAAACTCAGATTTTGCACTGGGCTACATTTTTCCTAGATGTGCCTCTGGTTCAATGTACGTAAATAACATGCAGCATGCGCTTCAGCCATGCAACTGTTCTACCAACAGTTACTAAGCTCCTCTTGCAGGAAACAAATGAACTAACTGTGAAAAGTGGAAAGCCAGTGAACATACTGGAAGAAGCGCTGTTCTTTAGAGAGAGAAGGAAAGAGGCTGTGGCCCACCCTTGGCAGAAGTACCAATGCTTTGCAAAACCTGTTCCTTTGCCAGTTAAAACTCTTCAAATGTAATTTAAGAAAGACTGGAATTCTCCAGCTACACTGTCCAGTTTGAGTCTCAAGGCACACTGTTTTCTGGGGCATGCATAAATTATGCAAACTGAGAGCATCCCCCCCTCCCTTTCCTCTTTGCATAATTTATTTTGGCGTTTCTGCTGTTTTGCTTCTGCCAGTCACCAGCTCCGGCCCCCAGCCACTGCGCACGTTATTTGTGACCGGCTCCATCCCTGTTCCAGGAGAAACTGCTTATACCAGTGGTGGCGAACCTATGGCATGGGTGCCAGAGGTGGCACTCGGAGCCCTCTCTGTGGGCACGCGCACAGAGAGTTTGTCATGTGGGGGTGGAAAATCACCAACCAACCCCCCCCCCCCCCCACACACACACACATCTAGGCTGGCCTAGGCCACTGAGCATGACGTGCGCGCACCGCGGTGAGCAGGGAGGACTTGGCTGGCGGGCCTGGTGCCTGTGCTCTGAGTGGCTGCTGCCGGGGGGGGGGGGGGGCACAGAGGAGGCAGAGATGCTAGAGAGGCACAGAGTGGTGCGAGCGGAACTTCCTGGAGGCTAGAGCAGGCTGGCCCCTGCTCGAGCGGGTGGGGCGGAGGAGGAGGGAACCAACCTTTTTTTTCTAAACTAAAACCTCAGCATTCAGGTTAAATTGTCAGGTTGGCACTTTGCAATAAATAAGTGGAGTTTGAGTTGCAATTTGGGCACTCGGTCTCAAAAAGGTTCGCCATCACTGGCTTATACACTGTAAGCATTTTTTCCCCAAAGACTTAAACATTTAAAACGTTTTAAAAAAATAAAACAGAAACAAACGTCCGCAGAATCGGGGCGCCCTGGGAAAAGGCGAGCTAAGACAGCGGCAAAGATCAAACATGGAGAAATTATTTTATTGCATAGAGATGGACATTTGGACATTAAGCAGTTGAGACGGAGCCAGCCATGGGATTTTGAAATCAGTACGGCTGCAGTGGGGCTAGCTTTCTCTTACCATTCAGCCTCAGGGTGAAGACGGGCATGACGTTCCTTAATAGTGGATGACCTCACTCACAACCCAAACCCGGTTTCGTAGCCTGCTTTTGTCGGGTACCCATGTACACGCTCTGCTTTGAGTCATCCCCCTTGCAGTGATGGGCATACAGTCCTAACCCCCTCCACCCAATATTTTAAAGCATCCTGTATATGGCATGAACGTATTTAAAACATAATGCAAAACTGCTCTAGAGAGTGGGTGACGTCACAGACAGTAGCCATTCAGTGCCTACGCTACTGGACACTTCCAGAACTGCTTCGTTTCCCAGCTTTTCCAGAACAGAAAAATCCCTCATACGCAAACTTTCAAGGCGGTAAAGGTGACCTGCCAAATCTCCGCTGCCGCACTGAGAATGTAACGGCTGTCTTTAGCGCTGGTGGACGGGGGGAGATCGTAGTTATGTGCACGGATTTAACAAATAGGAATAATAGAAATGAGCGGTCGAGGACTGGTGGTGAAGGGGGTGTTCTAGGGGGCGAGTTCTTGCTGAAAGGACAGACGGGCCCAGAAACAAGGAAGGGGACAGAAGCAGCTGAGATCTAAAGGAAGGAGGGGCTCAATGCACAGGTGGAGACCAGCAGGCGGGAGGGCCAACACCCCAGCGCTAGTACTTTGATATGTCTCCTTTTTTGAGGATGATCTGCCGTTGCCAAGGGGCCAGCTTGGCCTCATCGTACCCAAGAGTCCTTAGCTTTTCCGACTGTTCTTTCTCCTTCTCTTCCTCTTCCCGTTTCAGCTTTTCTTCCTCTTTCCTGTTCAAAAAAAAGGAGGAGACGGGGACACCAGTTAGCAACCCACACGAAGCAAGGAAAGCAGAGAGAGGGTGTTGGGGATTGTGAAGAATTAAGCAGGGACGGGCCAGTAACAGATGCAGCGAGCAGACGCTGCCGGATTGCCATTCCAAAGCACGCGATCCCCTCCTGAATCGCACTGCTTCTTATTATAGGCAATGACTCAAGGAGCTGAAACGTTCTGTCGACGTAACTCCTGGGCCAATTACCATGGGGACTGATTGACGGCAGTTAAGAAGTGGTACATCTTTCAAGTTGACTGCTGCTGAAATTCCGATCTTCCCCTATCAGGTACACTGCTCCTGCTCAGAAAGAATGGCCCAAAAGAACCTGCTAGGTATCCAATTCCAATTCCAAAGCCTTTATTGGCATTATAAATTACAGAGTTAGTAAAAAGGGGCAGCTAGGTATCCTAAGTTCGGTTTCCTTCTCACAAGCAGTACTCAGTGACTCAGTATGCTTTACTGGGTCATCTGAAGGTCAAATTAGAAGCAGAAAGAATGCTCCCCTGCCTGGCCTGCTGCCCTCCCCAAGCCTCTGAACAAACTAGTATCTGGCATTTGAGCAACTATCCGAAAGGGATGCTTCTTTAAATCCGAAAGGGATGCTTCTTTACTATCCGAAAGGGATGCTTCTTTAAATGAAAAGATATGCAGTGACATCATTTAA
Organism: Sphaerodactylus townsendi; assembly: GCF_021028975.2. Taxonomy (NCBI): domain Eukaryota; kingdom Metazoa; phylum Chordata; class Lepidosauria; order Squamata; family Sphaerodactylidae; genus Sphaerodactylus; species Sphaerodactylus townsendi. Next base: position 20,663,895 of record NC_059440.1, read on the forward strand.
CGCTGGCTTAAGTCAACTGCAGCATAAGCTTTCGCAGCCTTGAGCCCACAAGAGCTTAAACTAAATAAGTGGGTTCATCGAAGGTGACCCAAGATCCTTCTTTCAACTTTTGCAGATTTCAGAAGCTGAGAAGGATTAGCCTTGGTTAGGACTTGGGTGGGAGACCGCCAAGGAAGTCCAGGGTTGCTTCACAAAGGAAGGCAATGGCAAACCACCTCTGTTCGTCATTTGCCTCGAAAACCCAATTGGGTTGCCAAAATTTGTGGCGACTTGGCGGCACTTTCTACCACCAATTGCCTAGTACAGTGTTTCCCAACCTTTTCAACGTCGTGGTACCCTTGACCTTGCTCTTCATCTCAAGGTACCCTTGAGGTTCATTTGATTTTTTTTTTTTGCATTTTTAAGGGTTTTTTTCCTTTTTTGGCCTGTAGGTGGGGGGAGTGGCAAGCAGGGGGAGGGGAGGGGAAGGAAAGCAGCATTGACAGCCGCGTTGTTTGTTTGCCTACATTCGGCATGGATTTGGGGGTATTTAAAGGGAAAGTTCCCTTTAAATCTACCCCCCTTCATCCACACCGCATTTAGGCAAATAAAACAATGCTGTTTTAAATGTTGTTTAAAGGAAGCCCATGAGGTTTCCAAACCCCCCTCTCCCCGCACCTTCAAAATCCATTTGATTCCGATGGAGGGGGGGAGGCGGTAGCATTGTCAGGGGACCCCTGGGACGTGCTCATGGTACCCCAGGGTACCACAGAACCCTGGTTGAGAATCACTGGTCTAGTACAAGAGTCCCCAGCCTTGCTGGACCTGTGGATGCTTTGGAACGTCGGAAGCCTATAGTGAAGGCCATCACAAAATGGCAGCCATCCAGGGCTGGGGTCAACCGCAAAAGACGGGGGAGCCAAGCCCGGTGTCTAGCGAAGGTTGCCATTTCTGAATAGGATGCTCCTTGGGGACTCTTCTGAGCCTCTTCTACTCCAACAAAGTGGAGGAAAGCCAGGGATGACTTTTTGCTTTGGGCAGGAGATGCTTTGGAGAACAAGGAAACGGGTACCCAGAGACACATCAGCAGACACCACCTGGGGGAATCCGTGATCTTTCGGGAGAAAGACATCCAGGTAACCCCATCTGCCTTGCCTCTCTTTTTAGAGCCAGTGCGGTATAGTGGTTAAGAGCAGGTAGATTCTAATCTGGAGAACAGGGTTTGATTCCTCACTCCACCTGAGTGGCAGAGGCTTATCTAGTGCACCAGATGTGTTTCTGCAATCCTACATTCCAGTTGGGTGACCTTGGGCTGGTCACAGTTCTCTCCAAACTCTCCCAGACCGACTTACCTCACAAGGTGTCTTTTGCAGGGAGAGGAAGGGAAAGAAGTTTGTAATAGTCTTGAGTCTCCTTACAGGAGAGAAAGGCAGGGAATAAATCCAAACTCCTCTTCTTCTTCGTTACTGCCCACTGACATTGAATGAGCTACTCAAAACACATGGAGCAGAATCTACATATTTGTACCTGTAGGATTTTTCTTGCTACATGCACAGAGAAACGGAGCTCAGAGGGAAAGCATGTGCTTTGCACGGGAAATCCCTTTGCTTCAATCCTAAAAAGCAGAACATGGGAAAGATCCCTGCCCGAGACCCTTGGCAACAATTTGCTGTCAGAGTAGACCATGTTGGTCTTGGTGGAGCAAGAATCAGACCACATACAAAGCAGCTTCATCTGTGCACATCAAAAGGACTCCACCAGAACCCGAAATGGTGCTTTTGGACAGTCTCTCCCCGACCAATTCCGACCAACATTGCAATTTATTAGAACGGTCACGAAAGCCCAGACTCACCGTTTGTGCTCTCTGTGGGGAAAAAAGGGGGTGGGGGAAGAGCCAGATAGTTTCAGATTATAATAAGTCACATTGCCCAAAAGTATAGAAAAAAGGGTTTCAGTAAAACACACAGAAATTAAAATTGAACATCAGTAAATTTACACAAGGAAAATCAAGTAAAAGATAACTAAAACCCAGCTGTTAAAAGTGGTCTGAAGTTACTCCTAGGCAGTCTGTGCTAGGGGATTTTTAGGCTGATTACTCACAAGATGTCTGGTGCACGATGGGGGTGAATATCCGTCATGGCAAGATTTCCTGTACAGACTTATTTTCTGGAGCCCTGCTTTCACTTTCTATTCTCTCTGCAGCAAGCGAGACTACTTCTAGCTTTGCTGCCAGTGAGTACAGTTTTGCCCCAGACAACTTCCCTCTGCCTATGGCCAGCCTTCCCAATCTCTTGGACTCCCTCGGAATTTCCCCCTCACCCCCCTTGCTCACACACTTCCATGTTCCTGGTTCTTTCCTGCTTCCCTAAATACTCTCCACCCCACCTCCTTCACTCTACTTTCACCCTCCGTGATGATTGGGAGGGCTTTTAAAAACTTTCTTTCCAACAAGCCTCTATTTTAGAACAAGCCTCTCTCTTCTCTTCTATTGCAGCAGTGGCAGCAATAGAAAGAGAGAGAGACAGAGAGTGTGTGTCTGGAGGGGAAGGGAGAAGGGGGAGAATATCAGCTCTAGTCTTGGGACTACTGAGTGTGATGAGATCTGTGCCTTTAAGTCTGTCGATGGGCAGAGCTGAGAACTGGGAGAAACAGAGGCCCAGCAGAGTTCAGCAGACAAGCTGCACTGCATGCTGTGGCATGCCTCCTTGCATGTAAACAAAGAAATGTGAAGAGACCCTACTGAAAGCCCACTGCGCATTGAAGAGCCCTGAGGTAAGTGTTCCATGAATAATGGGCCTTAGAGATGGAAACACTGCCTGAATAAAGCAGGTTGACCTGGAAATCATATTGAACAAGAGAAGCAATTTCATCAAGAAGAAGAAGAAGTTTGGACTTATACCCCACCTTTCTCTCCTGTAAGGAGACTCAAGGCGACTTACAAGCTCCTTTCCCTTCCTCTCCCCACAACAGACACCTTGTGAGGTAGATGGGGCTGAGAGAGTTCCGAAGAACTGTGACTGGCCCAAGGTTGCAAGCCACCTTGAGTCTGCTTACAGGACAGAAAAGTGGGGTATAAATCCAAATGGAAAATGCTGCATCAGATTTCAGCCCCTGCCAATATGAACTGCAGTCTTTGCCATCCAGTTCGCACCTGTGCTCAGGTCGCATGTGCACCTGGGGGAACTATTGCCTCACCTCTACACTAGAATTTTTGTTTTCAACCAAACAGCACAACCGTCGGCACCCCCTTTCCGTCCTCACCTTTCCTCTTCCATCTTCTTGCGAAAAATATCTCTCCGCCAGGCTGGCATGGTCGCCAAGCGAGCTTCCTCTTCTCTCTCCTGCAACACAACAAAGGGAAGTTGAGGCTTTTCTTCCACTAAAGCCCGACCAAGCAGAGAATTGGGAAAAGAGGTGTACGAGGAACAGCAGGGAGCTCCCATCCGGATGGCAAGTTTTGTGAGAAGAGTTAGCAGTTCATGAAAGGAAAGAGGGAGAAACGGATGTTCAGTTATGGACAGAGCGTGGAAAAGAGGAGGCCGAACCTGGGCAGTGTGAGCATCAGGGTTCTGTCTATGAAACTCTGTGGTTCCAGTCCAGGTGACTGTTTGGTCGCACCTGTTTTCTGATGCCTCTTAACCTTTTTGCAGGATAATACAGATGAGCCGGGAATTCTGGGTGGTCAGGTGATATCCGCATGGGCTCAGGGACTGGGGAAATTGACTACAACCTGAAAGTCAAACTGTCTACACCCAGGAGAGAAAATCTGTATACAATTTTCACTGATCAGCTGCTGGGGAGGTTTGCTCCTTGGGGACCTCTCCTGGTACCCTGAAATAGGTTCGAACATATCCTGCTCTCCAGGAATGATTCCATTTGGTTTTTATTGATCTGCCGACTAAAATCCTCAAAGCAATATAATCACTTTTCCTTGGGGCAAAGCAGATAAAGGTAAAGGTCATTACTGACCCATGGGGTGATGTCCCATTACAGTGTTTACTCGGTAGATTTTGTTTATGCCTTCCCCAGTCATCCACACTTTACCCCCAGCAAGTTGGGTACTCATTTTACCATCCTCAGAAGGATGGGAGGTTGAGACAACATTGAGCTGGCTACCTGAAACTGACTTCGGTCAGGATCGAACTCGTGTTGTGAGCAGGACTTGGACTGCAGTACTGCAGCTTACCTCTCTGTGCCAAGGGGTAAGACAGAGCATAGGATAAACTATGCACTTTGAAATCATCTCAAGCCAGAGAAAGAAACTCTATAGGTCAGGGGCAGCTCACAAGCACTCTTCTAGAGATGTTACTTAAGTTGGGAATTCTCAGGCCCCTTCCGCACATGCAGAATAATGCACATTCAATCCACTTTCACAATTGTTTGCAAGTGGATTTTGTATTTCGCACAGTCAAATCCAGCTGCAAAGTGCACTGAAAGTGGATTGAAAGTGCATTATTCTGCATGTGCGGAAGGGGCCTCAGTTCTGCATTAGAATAAACAGCTGACTTCTTGGAATACGCCAAGCTATGCTGTGGGTTTGGAAGGCTCCAGAAACACAGTGTGCAGTCTTGCACATGTCCAAGTGACCTGAGCATGGGTGCACAGTGCACCAATGCAGGATCTGCGGCTGTCACCACCATTCTCCAAACTCTGGTTTGTGGCTCGACCCAGAGCCCCTCAGAATCTGAAATGAACTGGAAAATCAAGGAATGTCTAAGTAGATCGCTGAAATGTGTCCACTTCTTTCAGCTTAGATCTACACAAGGTCCACTTTTACACCCCAAAGGCTAATTCACTTGTCCCAAGACAATGACGATTTTCAAATCTTTATAATGTAATGCACCTACAAAAATGCTTCTCTAATCAGTCACCAACATAAATCATTCAAACTTTCAAGTAACTACAACGTTTACAGTACAGAGAAATCTTAACGATTTACACTTTTGTCAGTTATCACCAACCATATTTTGGCTTGGGCAGTCTTTTTTATTATTATTATAATTTCAGCAATAAAACATAACAACATGCACATTGGTCAGCCATCAAACCATTAATCATATTTTAGCTTAGGTATATTTTGGCTTAGGCTAACCCAACTCAGGTAAGTTTGGTCTCGGAAATCCTTCGATTAGGCCCAATACTTGTAGCTCAATTTATAATGCTCTCAAAGAGGTTTGTACTAACAGTTTGTAACTTTTGCTCTTCCGAGACTACAGCTGACTGCTTTCTCTCATGTCTTCTGTACTGTCTTCAAGAGAATTGGCCTTTTGGGTGTAAAAGTGGATTGACTGTACCTATAAAGTGCACCCACCCAGTGGTGGGATCCAAAATTTTTAGTAACAGGTTCCCATGGTGGTGGGATTCAAACTGTGGCGTAGCGCCAATGGGGATGGGCGGGACACGATGGGGGCGTGGCCAGGCTTTCCTGGGCGGGGCATTCCTGGGCGGGGCATTCCTGGGCGGGGCTGTGGCAAGGATGCAGCCGCTGCACCAGTCCTTGGGCGGGAAACAAATGCACGCAGGCACAGGCTGCCACGCACGCCGGTGCACCTCCTGCTAGACTGCTTCAAGTTCTGCGCGCTACTGCTGAGAGGAGGGGCGTAACTAAGGCAAAAATCACTTGGCAAAATCACCAATTAGTAACCCCCTCTCGGCACACACAAATAATTAGTAACCTGCTCTCGGGAACCTGTGAGAACCTGCTGGATCCCACCTCTGCACCCACCCCATAATAGTATTTTGAATATGGTAGACCTAGACAATACCTACTTATCTCTGTACTCTTTTTGGCATGTTCTTCTTGCCCAAACATTGGGCTCAAAGCTTTTTAGAAAAGCTCTGGAGTTGAAGGAGATCCTAGAATTAAGGTTCCTATCAATCAAAATAGCACCTATAGTGGGCACTTCAGAGAGGCCCTTTTCAAGGGGGAACCCTACATTTATGGAACAACTTCCCCAGAGAGATGCATCTGGCCCCCGCTCTTTCAATCTTTAAGTTTTACTTAGGACTGCATTTGATTAAGTTTATTAGCAGTCCTGAATTGTGATGGACAATCTCGGATTTTAAGTTTGAATGTATTTTATATGTTTTATCAATGCTGTAAGCTGCCTTTCGCTTGGTAAGGCAGAAAGGTAGCTAATGAATATTTTAGATAAATTTAAATATAAACAAAAATAAATGTAAATGCCTTTAAATTCTGTGCGTCGTTGCCTGTGGATTGGATATAGATTTCTAGTTGTTATGCATCATGATTGTATGGACGTTCCAATATTCAAGGTTCTGCAAGGATAACCAAGAGATGATCCAGAATTTGGACCAGACTTGCAGCATTTTGCCCGCACCCTGTTTCAGCTGCTGTCTTGACAGAGATAAACAGGAAGCACTTGGGTTTTTTTCTCTGCCTGCTGCAAAGAAGTTACAGCCAGGTTAGAATCATAGAGTTGGAAGAGACCCCAAGGGCCACCTAGTCCAACCCCTTGCAATGCAGGAACACATAATCAAAGCACTCCTAACAGATAGCCATCCAGCCTCTGTTTAAAAACCTCCAAAGAAGGAGACTCCACCACACTCTGAGGTAGTGCATTCCACTGTCCAACAGCCCTTACTGTCAAGAAGTTTTTCCTGATATTTAGGTGGAATCTCCTTTCCTTCACCTTGAACCCATTACTCCTGGTCCTAGTCTCTGGAGCAGCAGAAAACAAGCTTGCTCCCTCACCAACATGACTTCCCTTCAGATATCTAAACATGGCTATCATGCCACCTCTTAACCTGCTCTTCATCAAACGAAACATCCCCAGCTCCCAAAGTCTCTCCTCGTAGGACAAGGATTCCAGATCTTTTACCATTTTGGTTGCCCTCCTCTGGACCCGTTCCAGCTTGTCAATGTCCTTCTTGAATTGCGGTGCCCAGAACTGCACGCAATGCAATCCCCAAGGCCAGCGTACTAGACAGCCCCCCTTGTGGCCTGTACACACAGATATATCCTCAGCTGACCCATCTCCTTGTCAAAGGAAGCGCGTGGGTTGGAGCGCCAGCCAAGAGCCTGGCAAACCCACCAGGGCAAGAAGCTTAGATGAAAAGACGAGTGAGCACGAGGTAAGCGGAGCTCAACTTTGGCGGAGTGTTGGGCTTTAAATTCTCAAGAGTATTAGCCCTGAGAGGATAATGAAAAGGCGGAATCTGAGGTCATGGGAGACTACCAGAGCAGGGGGGTGCTTCAGGCTAGAAGTGCTCTGGGATATGGATTTGGTCAGTCCCTGGTGGGATTTGAGTCACACAGGGGCAGTTTCCTGTTATATGCAGCTGGTTCAGAGAACGGCAGAAGATCAGCAAGAGGAAGTGTCAGAAGACTGCGATAGATGGGTTTCCTGTATCCACTGTGAAAATTACTGGGACAATCTGAAACTATCTAATCTATCTCACAGGATAAAATTAGGAATCATAGTCCCATGGTACAGTTAGGAATCATAGTCCCATGGTACAGCTTTATGTCCCAAGAGACCCTGATCCGATCCTCAGTATAAAGGATCTCAGAAGGCAGGTACTGGGAAACACCAGTCGTAGGCAAGCTGCTGGTGGTGGTCAGATCAGAAAATATTCAGCAAGATGGGCCAGAGGTGTGGCTCTGTCTCAAGCAGCGTGGTGTAGTGGTTAAGAACCAGTGGATTCTAATCTGGAGAAACGGGTTTGATTCCACATTCCTCCACCTGAGTGGCAGAGGCTTATCTGGTGAACCAGATGTGTTTCCGCACTCCTACGTTCCTGCTGGGTGGCCTTGGGCTAGTCACAGTTCTTCAGAACTCTCTCAGCCCCACCTGCCTCACAAGGTGTCTGTTGTGGGGAGAGGAAGGGAAAGGAGCTTGTAATCCACTTTGAGTCTCCTTACAGGAGAGAAAGGTGGAATATAAATCCAAACTCTTCTTCTTCTTTCTATAGCTGCTTGAGAAATATCTGACCCACCCAGTCCACTCTCTGCTACTTGTTTGGAAAGGAAAGAGACAGGCAAGCCACATCATTGGGACTGTAAGGAAAGAAAACACAGCAAATGGCATTGCCCAGCAAGGTCCCTTATATAAAGCCGTGGTGCGACCGCACTTGGAGTACTGTGTTCAGTTCTGGTCACCACATCTCAAAAAGGATATCGAAGAGATAGAAAAAGTGCAGAGAAGGGCAACAAGGATGATTGAGGGACTGGAGCACCTTCCTTATGAGGAGAGGCTGCAGCGTTTGGGACTCTTTAGTTTGGAGAGGAGACGTCTGAGGGGGGATATGATTGAAGTCTATAAAATGATGCATGGGGTAGAAAATGTTGACAGAGAGAAATTTTTCTCTCTTTCTCGCAATACTAGAACCAGGGGACATCCATTGAAAATGCTGGGGGGAAGAATTAGGACTAATAAAAGGAAACACTTCTTCACACAACGTGTGATTGGTGTTTGGAATATGCTGCCACAGGAGGTGGTGATGGCCACTAACCTGGATAGCTGTAAAAAGGGCTTGGACAGATTTATGGAGGAGAAGTCGATCTATGGCTACCAATCTTGATCCTCCTTGATCTCAGATTGCAAATGCCTTAGCAGACCAGGTGCTCAGGAGCAGCAGCAGCAGCAGCAGAAGGCCATTGCTTTCACATCCTGCACGTGAGCTCCCAAAGGCACCTGGTGGGCCACTGTGAGTAGCAGAATGCTGGACTAGATGGACTCTGGTCTGATCCAGCAGGCTAGTTCTTATGTTCTTATGTTCTCTCTGCATCAGGAAGAAAAGAAGGGCCAGCACCAGAAGACAGAGGTGTGGGAAAAGGGGAAGGCAACACCTCTCCTAACTCACACAGTTCGTGACAAATCAGGGAAAACTGAAATCTGTTTCACTTCCGCTGTTCACTTCCACCATCTTCATATATCTATGTCCAACTCTTGCAGGCATCACATTTGCAAGTCGGCAGAATTGCTTGAGCACCAAAAGGATGCTAGGAGTGGTACGGATTGGACAGTTATGTGGGTCTTAACCAGGAGGCTCACAAGCGCTGGACGTGGCAGGGATGAGCTCTGGAGGAGGAGGGTGAGAGAAGCTGAGCTCTGGAGGAGGAGGGTGGGAGCCAAAGCATGGATGAGACGAAGTTTGCGGCTTCCAGAAAAGAAAGGGAATGACTTATGGACAGATCTCTGGAAAGAAAACATGAGATCATAGAGTTGGAAGAGATCATAGAGTTGGAAGGGCCATCAAGTCCAACCCCCTGCCATGCAGGAACACACAACCAAAGCACATGTACCTTTGTTTTTATATATGATAGCACATATTTTATGTGCGGAGTTGGAAAATGCCAGCTATACCTACAACGGAAGAATGGTGGGCAAAAGTATCAGAGTTGGCAGAGACGGCCAAGCTGATTTTGTTACTCAGAGAAAAGAATTCAATAAAGCTTTTGGACGATCAGAAACCTTTGATAGAATATTGGGATGAAATAGCAAAAAAAAAAAGATGATTAGTGGTTTTGAAGATTAAAATGAGAACCAATGAAGACAAGTGAGACAAGTCTTATTAGTAACTCCAAAGATCCAATTTTACCCAGGTGGTTAATGACCAAGTGGTGAAAAATTACTTTTAGAATTAATATTTGGTGCAGAAGGAACTTGGAGTCCTTATGGAATATGTACCGTGCACTTTGGTGAATTTCTCTTTGCGTATTTTTGTTAATGTTAAGACTTTTAAGTATTAATTTATAAATTAATAGGAAAAGGGAACAGAAAAGAAAGGAAAAGGGCTTTTAAAGCACTGTTGCAAAGAAAGCCACAAAACTTACTAGTCCACATTGTTCTTTATTAACCCACCTCCCCTTGCTAAGATTTGCAGTATCGTCTTAAGTAGAGATACATCCTTCTAAGACCATCAGCATCCATGGACATAGAAGGATATAACTGTGTGTGTATTAAGGTCTAAGAGCCTGGGAATCAATTCTGAACACCTCCTATGTGCCTATTTCTCCTTCCCAACCCCACAACATAATATTCAGCATTTCATATTCAGTGCAAGAAACATACTGATGGACCCAAACCTCCCTCCTGCTAATAAAAAACACAGCCAAATCCTTCCACGCATCACACATCTTTATTTTACCATGGAAACAAGAGCCCCATGTGGACACACCCAACCCCCCCAACCCCATCTCTGCTTTTACAATCAGTTTGACGGTCTCCAGCTTTCAGTGACTCAAGTGAATAAAGGCAAACAAGAGGACTTGAAATGTGCAAGGAAGAAATAAACCACATCACAAAACAGACCAGCTCAAACAAGATCCCTCTGGCCACTCACTCAACTGGAAAAAGATCTATTGTCTAGATTGTCCAAATTTTCTGCACTGATCATTTGGATATCACAGTACACTCTGAGACAACAAATTGCAGCTCACATCCTGCGGGAGAAGCAGCATGCAATGACACAAGTTATAAACTCTTATGGGGCCCCAGAAGATGCTGCCTGTTGTGCCTCTGCATGATTTACTGTCCAGGTCTTACCTCTTTCCAAGCAGCATCCACTGGGGTGGGTAATTTTGCCTCTGATGTGATGCAAACATTCTCAATGCAGAGTTAGCTACTTATGAAGAGAGCTGCCTGTTGCATCTCTGAATGAGTGACTGATCTGAACTAGCCTTCCAACTATAGGACATACCCAACTACACAGAGGAGAGTGGGCTAGTCCGAAGCTAGTTGGTTCTTAGCCAAAAGGCTCTAAAAACTCACCCTTCAAACATGAAGAAGAAGAAGAGTTTGGATTTATATCCCCTCTTTCTCTCCTGCAGGAGACTCAAAGGGGCTTACAATCTCCTTGCCCTTCCCCCCTCACAACAAACACCCTGTGAGGTAGGTGGGGCTGAGAGAGCTCCGAGAAGCTGCGACTAGCCCAAGGTCACCCAGCTGGAGTGTGTGGGAGTGTACGGGCTAATCTGAATTCCCCAGATAAGCCTCCACAGTTCAGGCGGGAGAGCTGGGAATCAAACCCAGTTCCTTCAGATTAGATACACGAGCTCTTAACCTCCAATGCCACTGCTGAGAGAGAAGTATGTGTCTATTTTAATTCAGAAAAAAGTGTGCCTTAGCTGTCAAATATTTAAGAAACGTGGTTGTATATACACATAGCAAACAAACCAAATATGTACACTACCCAGAAGGCAGAATAACACATTCAAAGCAGCCCCCGCAAGTCACATAAGACAAACTCTTGTTTCATATAAATTTAGGTTACCTGGGGAGCTGGCACTACGTACATTGGCTGTCTGTCTTCTTTTTCCCACCTCAAAATACAACTGGAAAGACCATCTACACTCAGAGAATGTTCTCCACACTGACTTGTTTGCTGAAAAACTTCATGGACCATAGAGGATGGAATGGGGAGGGCACACACTACCAGATTGCTTTCAGTCTATGCAGGGATCTGGCCAAATTAGCGGGGTTTCACCACTGTCCTGCATGAACCAAGGCAGCAATCCTTAGAACATGCCCAACATTACGCGGTGGCTGCATGTTGCGGAGGAAGATTGCTGGTGGCAGGGAAACCATCTTTGGGGAAAGTTGTCTTCTAGGATTGACCTCCCCCTTGAAGATCTGCTGGGTTCTCTACTACTCAAGAGTAAAGCTGGAGGGGAGGAGCTTCCACTGCAACCATTCTACCCGTTTCCTCCACTCCAGATGCTCTGAGCTATTTTTAAACAAAGTTTTGGTGAAAACACAGGTCGTAATTATAACTGATGATAATTTCTCTCCCTTTCTCTTTTACCGTCTGCAAAGGCTGTATCTCGTTGGTTCCTGTTTTTAGCTTTACCCCAGAGCAAACGTTTGTTGCTTGGGTTTTGATCCGTGTACACAGACAGTTGGGAGATAATTCTCTTCCCATCTGATGACGCCTCCCCAACAGATCTTAAAATCAGTTTCGAATATTCTGGGGAAACTGTTCTCAAGTGTTTTTATAAAAGTGTTGCTGGTAATTGGAGAGAGTTTCACAAGCTAGGTTCAACCTCTGACATCAGCTAAAACAGGTCAAGGGTAGGAGGTGTTGGGAACCCCCCCCCCCCCTAAGCCCTTCGATAGCCACTGATAATGGATAGACCAAAAGTCTGACTCAGTATAAGAAGGTCAGAAGATGCCTCCCTGATCAGGCCATTGATCCATCCAACCCAGCAGTGAGCAGTTGGGCGGCTCCGTGATGATGACCAACCTCCCTCAAATACCTGGTTATAGCTATTTTGCTACTGTGGATGGACTGCACCTTCCTCCATGCATTTATCCAACATCTGAGACCAAGGCAGTTGCTATGCATGACGGCAGCATATCCCACAAGCTAAGACTACACCAGTGGAAAGGAGGGGTTTTCTTTAGTGTGCCTCGAATCTACCGCCAGCCAGTTCCACTGGGTGACCCTGAGTTTTAGAAGCGTTGGACATGCAAACAAGTGCAATTGCTTCCCCACCAGGGCTTAGCTCTGGCCTGCACAGAAGCACAGCCATCGTCTATTCACCTCCTTCCAAGAATGTAAGCAAAAGCTCTTGCTGAGGACAGTTGTGATGTCCACCCTGGTCTCACAACCAGCAACCAAGAACGCCTCCCAGGAAGGTGGGAGGGTTTGGGATTGGCCAACCCCAAGTTGGGAGGCTGAAACCGGGCCTGAGCTCAGCCTGCGTGAGACGGCAGCCCTCTCCACCCACCCGGGGAGCATCTTCAAATGTCAAACATCTCTGCCTCCTTCTCCTTCCAAAAGGAGAAGCTACGGTCTATGTATCTGCAAATGTCTTCGTTGCTGAATTCCTCAAGCTCCGAAACCAGCTGGACGGAGCTCTTCCTGCTTTTGGGGGTGGGAGTTGGGGCCAGTTCGTCTGCAGAAGGGCTGGGGTCTGGGATGCTGCTGATCAAGGTCTGAGATGACTCCTGGTGGCAGAGGACAGGCGGCGGACTCGGCTCTGCCGGCACCTCCACTTCCACGGCGACTGTGCTGTCGGGTAGCAAGTTGTCCCCAAAGAACTCCTGCTTGAGGTCCTCGAAGCCGTCAAGCCAGTCCCTCCTTCCAGCCTCGATCTCCTGCATCACGACTTTGTGGAACTGGCGGATAAGTTCCCAGCTGTGGCTCCCCAGCCGATCGAACATCTCGTAGCAGAGCAGGTGGCGGAACTTGCGCTCTTCCCGAGTCATGCTCATTTCCAGAAGCTGGAAGTAGCCCAGCATGAAGAGGTCCAGGGTGAGGCTGTCATACTCCACCGGCGTGCCGCTAACGTGAGGCAGGAAATGTTCGGGCCAGTAGAGCATGTTGCTGCGGCTGAGGCGTCGGATCTGCCTGGTGGGCACTTGGCTGATGATGGTCCTCCAGTGCGCGATCAGCTTCCCTACCACTTGCCGTTGCTTCATGAAATACAATAGCCGGTCATCGTCGCTGGGTTTCTTCCCCATCTCTGTTGACAGGGTGTCGTCCGTTCCGTTGTATGTCTTGTCCTCGTCGGCCTCGTCGGTGCTCAGCGTTGCGGCCATCTTCCTCTTGGGGGTCGCTTGCTTGTCCGATTCGGTGAAGGTCCACTTTTTCCAGTGCTCCAGGAAAAGGTAGACGATCCTCTCCTTCCTCATGTCAATGTACTCCTGGACGCAGCTCAGCTCCGTCTGCACCGGGAGACTCCTGGTATTATGGTCTGGACTGAACAGAGCTTCCCCAAAGGAATCTCCGTCGACACTTTCAGAGTTCCCCTGTGTGGATAAGAGAGGCCCCATTTCTCCATAGAGCAAAGGGGCGTGTGAGAGCTGAATGGGCAGCTCCAAGCCAATTGCAGCGATATCCTCACCCAGCCCACCAAATCCCTCGAGGGCGCTAATGTAGTCTTCTTCCAAGATGGGTTCTCGGCTATACGCCAACGGGGTGGTTCCCACGGGAAGAGATCTCTTCCGTTTGTACACCCGGCTGGACATGACATCGGGCAACTGGGACTGGATGTGGAGCTCATAGTTGGCCTTGAGGTTCTTCACCGACACTCCTGACTGCAGGATCTCCTTTTCCACTTCCTCTCGGGTGCAGCTGAAGGACTGGGAGCGGGCAATGTTGGCTGGGCCGTCTTTCGAGGGAGGCGCGGCCTGCTGAGAAGCCCCCGCAGCATTCTCCGCCTGCTCCAGCCCTTCCGGTGTCACCATGTCAGCCAGGCTGGTGGCCTTGCCCCCGAGCGTGGCCAGCAGGACGGCCATGCTCTTCAACAGAGTCGAGATCTTGCTGCACCAAGCCGGGAGGTCGTCGGCTCGGCCCTGCATCCGCCTGGGATTGATGGTGAAGTGTTCGTTGGCCAAGGCGGCGGAGACGGGCAGCAGCTGTTGCAGCTCCGTCTCCAGCTGCTCCAGCTCCGTCTCCACTTTCTGGACTTTGTGCATCACTTGCAGGTTCTCGATTTGCTTCTCGATGCGGAGGATGTCCTCCTCGGTCATGAGTTCCCCAAAGGGGCCGAGGATGGCATTGTGGGCATGGGAGTATCGCCAGCCTTCCTGAGGGTAGTAGCTACCGGAGTGAAGCTAAGGCAGGGCAAAAAAAGAACAGAGGGAAAACGTCTCCCTCAGGATCGGCCTGTACACAGTCCTTTGTTTTGCACACGCTAGGCTTTACATGTTCCTTCGTGGTGTAATGGTAACGGCCCAGGGTGGTTGAGAGCATTCGACTTTGGGGGGTAGGGGGATAACGTAGGCCAGGGGGGAGAGGGGGGATAGGTGGTGCGGGAGTAGGGGAGAGAGACACACTTACAGTTTTTCAGCTCACGTGGCGGGCATGCGAAAGAACCGCACAAGGAACATAATGGTGTTATTGATTCAACGGTAGACCCCGCCGGGAGGTGTTCACACATTACACCACTGAGTGAACATGTAAAGCATTTAATCCTGCAGTATTGTGATGGGGGATAATGGATTTTATTTGGGGGGGGGATGTCCTTTTTTTGCTAGCCAAATGGACTCAATTTAATCGCAGGAAAGATCAGAACTTGGAAGGCCTTGCCCTGAAGAGTTGACCCTTGGCGCATACTGCAGGTTAAATGCATTTTAGAGACAGTCACACCAAGGCACAGAGCTCAAAATCATGCGGAGGTCATAGGAGATGCATGCGGTTTCCTTCTAGCAGCCCAACCTCCCGGCACACAGAAAAATCTCACAAGATAAAAAACAAAAGAAGAATTAAGTTAGAAGGCCACTGTAAGTAGTTTGCAAAACTCTCTCTTGCCACTCAGCTAGCGACTGAGGTCCTGCGGCAACACACGGAATGTTCATGAGTGTTCCGAGATGGTGAAAGGGCAGCTGTGGAAAACCAGTGTAGGAAACAAGGCAAATAGGAGCTTAATTTGGCTGGCAGAGATATGTGTCTTTATGTGTGAGGGGAATCAAGCAGAAACTAAGAACAGGAAGATTTTTTTTTCAAAAGAAGGTATGATGTGATAGAGTGACCGGTCCATCATCTCTCTAACCTAAGTCTCTCCTAGTAGGGCATGGAATCCAGACCTTTTACCATTTTGGTCGCCCTCCTCTGTACCCGTTCCAGCTTGTCAATATCCTTGTTGAATTGTGGTGCCCAGAACCGGACACAGTATTCCAGGTGAGGTCTGACCAATGCAGATGGTGTATTTTGTGGAAACTGCCCCGAGCCCCCAATGGGAGGGGTGGTATAAAAATTTAATAAAATAAAATGAATAAAAACAGGTTTCGATCACTGCTCTCTAGAACGATTCATCAGACAGGAAGGCAAGGAATTAATGGAGTCATACAGTGTTTGAGAAAAGATCCATCATGTTCATAAGCAAAACATCTGAGGGAGTTCTTCAAAATTATCTAGTCATAGCAGCAGCTCAACTCTTAATAGAACCTTTGCTTTATTAATTGTTTTTTTTTCCGGGTTACATTCTGGAAAAAAGAAGAATAACATCTCCTTGTTTTAATGGACTGTTCTTGAGAAATATTATTCGTTCCAAAAGCACACTGAAGCTCCTCTGCCTTTTCTCACGGGCAAGCTCCAAACAAAATTGATCTGGTTTCTTATGGAGTGGGGAAGAGAGGAGATATAAGAAGAGAGTATGAAAAGAAGTATTATTTGATTAAAGCTACTTAGGGGAGGATGGGGAGCACAGAGTTAGATCGATATGGTCTGCAGTCGACTGAGCAGGAAATAAACAAGACACACACCCCCCCTCGCCAATTTCAGGTGTACCCACTCAATGGTTTCGCCAGAACCGAAGAGCCAGTTGGGTTTGGTTCTCAGGGACCCCTTCCGCACATGCAGAATAACACACTTTCAATCCACTTTGCAGATCTGCAGAATAGCAAAATCCACTTTTAAACAATTGTGAAAGTGGATTGAAAGTGCATTATTCTGCATGTGCGGAAAGGGGTCTCCCTGGACTCTTCTGGCCAACCAGGTGAAGATACTAGAACACCCGGTAGTCACCGCCCAGCTGCAAGAGAGTCCGATTTCCACTAGGCCTGCAGAAAGCGATTTCTTCACAGCAAACTCACTGCAACTTCCACCACGGCATGCTGGCTTCCTCTCACCCCTCCACCCCCCCCCCCCACCATTTCGCATACCTTGCGCCTCTGCTCCTCTTCTTCCTGAATTTTCATCTGCAGCTTGCGGACCATGACCTGGCGCTTCCATTCTGGGATGGGCCGCCCCTGTTCGTCGTGGGTGGGGATGAGGGCTTCAATATCTGCCTGGCTGGGTGGAGCTGGTGAGGCCAGCAACAGCAGAGAGCCATTGAGCACTGGCTCGGGCGAACCACTGGGCCTGGGAGCTCCATCTGGAGTAGACGGGGGAGTTGGTGTCCTGGAGGGAGACGGGGAGGAGTTGGGCATCTCAACCTGGACGGAGAAGGAAACAGAATGAGAGAATTTGGAGAGCGGGGGGGGGGGGGTCTCTCTGATGCCTGTCTGAAAACTGTTTGGCTCTTGTCTGAGTTTCTTTTGCGCTACTGCAGTCATCCGCAACTGGATTTTCCTGCTTGCAGAAACCGATTGCAAATGATTTTGATATGTACTAGTAGTGCAACATCTCAAAACAGGGATACTGCACAGGAGGAACACAGTTGGAACACAAATGATTTCGATGTGGACTACTAGTGCAATATCCCAAACCAGGAGGGCGCAGCCTTGGATTATTTTTTTCTGCTAAGTCACCACTAGTTTTTATCATGTTCACCTGCTATTTTACGTCTCTATGGGTATGGAGATGGACAGAGTTGGGACTGGAATTCCATCAAAAACTTGATTTTGCTCCTCCTGTGGTCAAGATCAATTCCAGCCACATGGGGGCATGCATTCACAACACAGAAAGAACACGATTGGAATTCATCAGTGTAAAGTGGTTAACTAATTTATACTTTGTTGCTTCTTGCAGTTATTACACTAACACGATTATTTGAAACGGGGATGACTCCTCTGCATAGAAAAACCCAGCTGAAGAAGAAGAAGATTTTGGATTTATGCCCCACCTTTCTCTCCTGTAAGGAAACTCAAGGTGGCTGACAAGCTCCTTTCCTTTCCTCTCCCCACAACAGACACCTGGTGAGGTAGGTGGGGCTGAGAGAGTTCTGAAGAACTGTGACTAGCCCAAGGTCACCCAGCAGGAAGGTAGGAGTGTGGAAACACATCTGGTTCACCAGATAAGCCTCAGCCACTCAGGTGGAGGAGTGGGGAATCAAACCCAGTTCTCCAGATTAGAATCCACCTGCTCTTAACCACTACAGCACGCAGAAGAGGAGGAGTTTGGATTTCTACCTCGCCTTTCTCTCCTGCAAGGAGTCTCAAAGTGGCTTACAAACTCCTTGCCTTCCTCTCCCCACAATAAACGCCTCCACTTAAAAAGGATCTCAGAGCTAGCAGGTGATACCCAAGACTTTAGACCCTGAGCGCAGCTGCCCGTCAAAGTAGACAGCACTGACCTTTGATGGGCCAAGGGCCTAACTCAGTACAAAGCAGCTTCCTGAGCTCATCAGTGTTTCCCTTTTCCTGTCCAGCAGAACCGATCCTGTTCAGTGATGCTTTGGGCACCCGGTTCTCCCTTGCCATTAAAGCAACCCCACACTGTTAATCCCATTCCCACGTTGCCTCTTCCCTCCCCTTTACAAGCAGGCTGAAGAGTTGGCCAAGCAACCAGCTTAGCCTGTCAACCTACATTGGAGCCCGCCTGGCCGCAGCCCGAGAAGACCGTGGTGAACCCCTTGCTCTGGGGGGTCGGCTTGAGGCTCTTCCCAGCTTTGATTTCTGCCAGCAACTCAGCGTTGTCACCCGTCGGGGACATCATGTTGAAAGACTTGGTGCCTGCAAGAGAAAGGGGGCGGGGCAGAAGGAAACAACCAATGAATTCTCCAGATTAGCACCCGCCCTGTAGAACCCTTGATTTGTGGAGACCTCAAGGCTTTCAGGGAGTTGACCAAGTCCTTGTAAGTCTGAGGTGGGGAGTAAGCTGATCCGTCTTCCCTTTCCTTCCATTTCCCCCCTTACTTCCTAGCTGCTGGTCTGTGCATGTGTATGTGTGCACCCCGTAGGGTTTTCAAGGAAAGAGACATTGAGAGGTGGTTTGCCACTGAGGTGGTTTACCTGCCTACACATGGGATGTGAGAGTTCTGAGGCAGCTGTAATCAGCAACAGGTCACCCAGCCAACTTCTTGTGGAAAAGTGGGAAATCGAACCCAGTTCTCCAGATTACAAGTATGGGGGAGAGAGGGCTCACCACGTAAGTAGAAAAACAGGACCGGCAAATTAACCGAAATAGCCTAAGAATGCACAAGGAGGTAAAAAATGTTGCAGAGAGCCCAGAACAACAACCAAAGGGAAGAAATGGGACAGAGAAATTGATCTGCCCAACTCCAGACTATTCATAGAGTCCTGAAAAAAGAAACTAGTAACAGGACTGGAATTTCCCAATGGTTTATTGCCCAACTCCTTTCCCCCCTCAAACTGTAATAATAATCTCTATAGCTAATAATCTCATTCCCATTAGTCCCCCACCCCACCCCAAGTAGATCAACAAATTCCCAGAAAGGATTATCCACAGCTACAGTACAGATTTCAGCAAACTGGGGCAAAACCCATGTTTGCTGCAAAACATGAGAACATGAGAAACTGGAATTTGCTAGAACAACTTCCAAAACAGAAGAAGAAGAAGAAGAAGAAGAAGAAGAAGAAGAAGAAGAAGAAGAAGAAGAAGAAGAAGAAGAAGAAGAAGAAGAAGAAGAAGAAGAAGAAGAAGAAGAAGAAGAAGAAGAAGAAAGGGAGGAGGAAGAGGAGGACAAGTTTGGATTCATATCCCACCTTTCTCTCCTGTACGAAGACTCAAGGTGGCCTACAAGCTCCTTTCCTTCCTCTCTTCACAAAAGACACCTTGTGAGGTAGGTGGAGCTGAGAGAGTACTGAATAAATTGTGACTAGCCCAAGGTCACCCAGCAGGAGTGCAAAAACACATCTGGTTCACCAGTTAAGCCTCTGCCACTCAGGTGGAGGAGTGGAGAATCAAACCCGGTTCTCCAGATTAGAATCCACCTGCTCTTAACTGCTACATCATGCTGGAACAGCGGTATTACTGGGAGGGGAATACACACAACATAGAACATCATGCAAGAACAGGAATGGGTGAGTTGTGGGTGGGAAAGGCAAGTGAGAAAGTGGGAAGGGGTGGTAGAAAGACCAGATGGGTGGATGAATGTGGGGAGGAGCAAGAACGTGATAGGAGAGGAAGAGAGAAAGGAGCCAGTGGGGAGGGAGAAATGAGATCAGGATGCTGACAATTTAACATTTTTGCAGTGACAGATCTCTCTCGCTGACTATTTTGGAGTCCATTTTTACACCCCGCACTGCACAGGTTTCAACAACAATCACCAATGGAATTAGTAAGACATTAAGGCGCCACAGAACTCTTTGCCTGTGCTTCTGCAACAGATTCACGTGACTGTTCTCCTGGAAAAAGACAAAGAGCTAATCCACATGGGCAGAAGAATGACAAGGAACAGCCCTCCTGGGACTGTGCCATGTTCGAAAGGAAGTAGGGGGGAAATGCTTCACTGCAACCGGAAAACTAGGATGTCAGGGAGTTGCATAGCCTAGTTTTCAGTTCCTGACATCCCAGCTTTCTACGTGGGGAGATTTCTCTTTAAATAGGAGGAAGTATTCAAGCATGTGATCCCCCACCTTCAGTCCGAAGTGGTACAGACCAGCAAGAGCAGCACCACATGCTTTTCCTGATCACATGATCCTCTTGGTCACGTATTTCAGGTCTATATCTCTGGCCATTCCGATAACACATAACGGTGAATCAGTTTGCTTTCTTAAAAAAACACAAAACAAAACAAAAAAGTCATTGGTATGGATTAATTCAGAATTATTATTTTTTGCATTTATCGGGCACTAGTTTCCTACTATGACCACCAGAAAACTGGAATTTAGGAGGGGGCTGCATCTTTAGACATTAACCAAGCAATATTTTCATAGCTAAATGTTTTAGATTTTGTGGCTAATGTGAGTGCTTCAAAGTCAAGCAAGGGCCGTGGGCAAATGCGCTCTCTCAGGCCCGCGCATGCAGAATAATGCACTTTCAATCCACTTTCAATGCACTTTGCAGCTGGATTTGACTGTGAGGAATAGCAAAATCCACTTGCAAACAATTGTGAAAGTGGATTGAAAGTGCATTATTCTGCGTGTGCGGAAGGGGCCTCGGCCACAACACCTCCTTTCCCAAAATCTGCACTGTGGAGATAATCACACACAGGACTACATTCCAGAGCCCCAGTAAGGAGTCCTTAGGTCTAACTACGTGTGGGAGATCCATGACTATCTCCCTCAACGTTTTCATTTAGCATTACAATGCAGCTCCTGGGCAGAGGTAGCACGGTGAAGTGATTAGAGTGCCAGACTAAGAACGTGGAGATCCGGGTTCAAATCCGCACTCAGCCATGAAGTTCACAGGGAGACCTCGGGCCAATAACTGTCCCTTGGCTTAACCTACTTGACAGGGGTGTTATGAAGAAACAGTGTATGTGTGTATTGTCGAAGGCTTTCACGGCTAGTATCACTGGGGTGTTGTGGGGTTTCCGGGTTGTATGGCCGGGCTCCAGTAGCATTTTCTCCTGATGAAGGTGAAATGTCAGGAGAAAATGCTACTGGATCACAGCCATACAGCCCAGAAACCTCACAACACCCCAGTGTATGTTTAAAGGCCCCTTTCGCACCTACAGAATAATGCGCTTTCAATTCACTTTCAGTTGTTTGCAAGTGGATTTTGCTATTCCGCACAGTCAAATCCAGCTGCAAAGTGCATTGAAAGTGGATTGAAAGTGCATTATTCCGCATGTGCAGAAAGGGCCTTTGTGTTGAGGTGATGGTGGCAAAGAACCACGTACACTGCCCTAAGCTGTTTGGGAGAAGGGCAGGATAAAAAATGAGAAATGAATGCAAAGACGTGGTGGTGGTTTTATTAGTCCCAGAAGAGGGAAGCAAAAACATGGACATTTATTATTTTCCCTCATTTTTTAAATCGTATTATTATCCTATTTAACAGCAGCACAGGGCAAAGGGGGATGTCTCTCAATGGGATTGAGAAAAGGGTCAGCCTCCAGCACCAAGTCTTTGACCCAAACTCTCTCCCCCTCCCCACACTTTTCAATATTAAAAAACCCTGAAAAACTGGTCCTGGCTGTCTCACATAAGCAAGCAGTCTGGCCCTTTACTAGTGTATGAACAGAACCTTGTGCACCATGCAAGCACCAAAGTGATGCTAACTAATAAAAACAAGAACCGTGTCTAAAGATTCGTGATTTCCCTCTGCAGTAATTCTCTCCTACCTTATCAGGTACAGAAGGAGAGTTCCTGGGATTCCTTCTGAAGCCCATTTCTCTCTACCCTTGTGGGAGATTGACACTCTACCTGAATTTACCTGAGCACTTAAGTACTAGGAAAAACTCGGCATCACCCCTGAAAGACTGCGCAAGAGGACGGCTACGGCCTCAGGTCAGCCGGCTAATGGGGTTAGATCAATTAAGGAGCTCGGAGATTCAGAGCTGGTGCCAGTATTTTGGTATAGAGTGGGGTTAAAGGGCAGACTGCTTGCTTATGCGAGAGAGCCTACTGACTTTCCTAAGCCCCAGAGCAAGGGAGAGCACACCCTGTGATCGTCAACAAAGGGCCAAAAGTCTCTAGAATTTACCTATCCATAAATACCACTGCTTTTTGCAAGGTGCATTTCCACTCCCCCATGCACGTAAGAAACCTTAGGCTAGATTGTCCGAGGGACCCGCGACCACTTAGAGCTGGTTACCGAGGGAACCAAACACACTGCCTTGCAAAGGACTCAAAGAAGCTAGGAAAAAGGCAGTTTTATCCGTATCGGCCTCTGCATCCCGCACCGTAATTCCGTCTCGGAAGAAGGCCGAGGGCACGAAGCCACAAGCAAGGGCGACCTAATCACTACACCAGAAAGGAGGAAGGCATGATTGAAGGCGGGTCTCTTCTCCCCAACCTCCGTTGGATCCCAGCAGCGGGATCACTCGGGTCTAGATTCTCCCGAGGGATTCGAAACATGCCGGGAGCGATCATCCGGAGGGACAAAATCAAAAGCGGTTTCACTCACATGGAAAGAGAAGTGGGGGGAAAGTCGCATTCGGGGTGGAGGTTTAAGCCTGGCCTTCCTTGCGGACATTTGGACAGTTCCACCACCTCCGACCCATGTAAAATCTCAGGACAGTGCCTGCCGTCTCCTTTTTCTAAGGCAGAATGTCCGGCACTCAGTTGTAAGACAGGTTTCAGGTTAAGAAGGGATAAAGCAGGCCGAGGGAAGGTCAGGAGTGGGTTGCTCTATCCTCCCCCCACCCCCCTTCCAGGGGGACCTGGAATAGAGCTGATCCAATATAACGAAAATCCTGATTCAAGGAGGCATTCAGACCCGGGCACAAGACCAGCGCTCTGCCTTCTCTTCTGCCTGCCCCACACCAGAAATGTAAGCCGAAGTAGCTCTCTGGCTTCTGCAGACGCTCCCACTGCCCTAGTTCAAGGGGTCTCCTGACTGTCGTAGACCAGCCCTCAAGAACCAACAGGCAGTCCAGACGCAGCGATGCAGTGGGTGCCGTCGTTTAAGGAATACACAAGGCTAGGAACAGAGACAGTGGCCTGCAAACTGAAACACAACGTTGCTGCCACAAGATAGCTCAGCCGCCACCTCTCTGTTATAGCCAGCCTCCCATTCCCTAGTGCAACAACCTCTTGCAGCTGGGTTTTTAGTTTGGCTCCAGTAAGGACTTCGCATCTAAGTCGGCTCGCCCCATGGCTGCTAACCTGCTACTGTGTCTCCTCCGCTGTAATCTAGCACGCAGTCTCCTCCTGCGTTGCTCCTGGGGCTCTGGGGGGGTGGGGGTGACGGGGCTGGCAGGGTCCCTTCTGGCTCATTGTGAAGAGGCTGAAGAGTCTCCGAGCTAAGCTCTTGCTGGGGAATCTCAGAGCTTGGACCTGGCTGTGGATCCCACCCTGAATGCTCTGCCTGAGCCCCCGGACTTGGTCCTGCAGGAACTGCTGACTCTTCGGGCTGTGCGTTTACAGGCAGTGCCTGGGGATCTGGAACCTCATCTCCATTTGAGTCTTCCTCCCAGGGATCCCCATCTAGACCAGGCTGAGCCATAACACTGACCCCCCCCCCCCCCCCCAGGAAGCAGGACACTGAACGGCAAACAGTGCATCAAATTACAGCTAGCATATTTCCAGAGGGGAGATACTTGCCCTGCTTGGCCTCTTGCAGCGTCGTCGCATGGAAGGCGCAATCCCAGCGTTCCTGGGCTGTGGGGCAGCAGCCGGCCTCTTCCTGACAGCATCCGTCCTGAGCCATGCAGGTCGGAGTGGCCAATTCCCTAGCGAGCCATTATGTCACCAGGGGGTGGGAAGCTTTCTCCCGCTGCCTGCTGCGTCTCAAAGAAGCCTTTTCCCTCGGGGGGCCCAAGGACAAAGGGTTGTTGGCATGAATGGCCCACTTTAGGGAAAGGACATGCTGTTAAGCACCGGCTGGAGACCCCAAATCTGCCGAGATTCGGGGCTAATAAGTGCAACGCATTGAACGCCTGCCAAATTGGAAACACTAATAAGCCACCGGAGGACCGAAGCTTGATGGACGTTCACGTGTCCGGCTAATGCTGAGCATATGAGTTTGGACAAAAGGAATATTGTGTGAGTGGGGGGGTGGCAGGGGGGGGGAGAAACATGCAGGGATGTGGTGAGGGCAGGTGGTGGGAATCATCAGGCTTCCAGGATGAACGAAGCTCCGATCTAGAGCAAGCTTCTGCTAAGTTCTCTGATGGAAGTGAAGAGGCAGGCATGTTCAGTGGGCAGAGCTGATTAATCACGTTTGTTTCTCCATAAAGAAGGTTGTTGCTGTTGTTTTGATACAGAAACCAAGGAATGAATCAAAGTTGAATTTCTGGACCATGTCAGAAAAGGAAAAGAAAACTCAGTCCAGGCAGCAGCAGAAACAGTATTTCGCACAAGCAGAAGAAAAACAGACTCCTGCCTTATTTCTACGGATCTCAAAAGACACTAAATGTTTAGGGGCCTAAAATTCAGCACCGTGAGATGATCGGCTTTCGTTTACCACACGCAAACAAGTTTCTAGTCCTTAATAAAGCTCGGAGGGAGACATGAAATGCCTGAACAAACTTTGGAAGCCAACAACTGTAGCTAAGATTTGAGCAAAATTCCCAGCAGTCAGAAGCACACGGCTTTGGTGGGCTGCCTCTTTGACTGACACTTGGAAGAAGCAGATGGTATTACCTACAAATTGCCCTTCAAAAATTCAAATATATACAAATATGCTTAAATTAGGCACAGAGGGTTAGATCAACTAGCTTTTCCTCTAGGAAATTAAGGTGGAGGAGGGTTCCTTTGGCCACCCAAAAAGACTATAGTGGAGATCACAGAATCTCCATGGACGGAATCTATGTGACAAGGTTCTGTCATAAGGAGAACTGGGCAAGGTTTGAGTGAAAAAGTTGGCTGGATCTAATCCAACATGAGGCAATGTGTAGAATACAATCCAGTTCCACAACAGCATGCCAGGGGCTTGAAAAATGCCCCCTTTCCCAGTTGTATTAGTCCAAAGCAGGCAGTAAAAAACACCAAAACCAAAATGGAATGGGATCGAGCCCGCAGCGCTCTGCGATTGCTTTGATGGGTCAACAGACCTGGCATAATTGATGTGGGTTGCAACTCTTTCTCAGGAATGTGTTCCAGAATCTAAACTGTCTTTCAATGCCAACAACACACCAGTGTTTCACCAGTAGGGACATGGAAAGATAGGGCAGTGAATGAATGAATGAATGAATGAATGAATGAATGAATGAATGAATGAATGAATGAATGAATGAATGAATGAATGAATGAATGAATGAATGAATGAATGAGAAAGACCTGTGCTAATTTAAAAGCAGAGTTTCTGGCTTGGGAAAAAACCGTTTCCCGTCCCTGCTGATGTTTATCCTTTGGACTGTTTGATTAAAAAAAATAAAAGTAGACATGCACATATTTTCTGTTCTGGCTGGAACAGTTACCCGGAAGTCCTAGTGCCACGGCGTAAACCCATCCACAAAAGGGTGTATTCTACTATCGTACCACTCACTGAACAAACTTTGAAGCCCGTCCCCAGCCTAAGGAGCTTTACTCAGGTGTCAAACTCATGGCCCTCCAGATGTTACGGACTACAGTTCTCATCATCCCCTGCCAGCATAATGCTGGCAGGGGATGATAGGAGCTGTAGTCCATAATATCTGGAGGGCCTGAAAGGGAAGAGCCACTTATATTGGAGGAAGATCCTTTAGGCTAGGAAAAGGCAACCTGGATGAAGGCTGGCTCCACCCCACTGCTGCTCTACCCAGCCCCACCTTGTCCTCTCCAGTCGAAACTAGCTCTAATTATGTGCAACTGAATCTGCCAGATCCATCCATCCTCAGGTTGTCTTCCTCTCTCCCTGCCTGTATACATGTAGATCACAAATTCTGTAGAGGAGGGGTCCCGTCTTTCGCCTCTCTGCTCAAAAAAAACAGCGGCTGGCCTGAATCAACCCACTTGGGTCAGACCTTGGGAGGCATTTTTGGACCTGCACAGTTTCCGGGCAGGGTAACGCACAGATCTGAAGCCCAGCAGAGAGAGACCATCCGTGAAAACCGAGGCTTTCCCTCCCTTCTCGCAAAGCCTAGCGGCAAAGTTTCAAGAGAGTCAATCCCTCGCACTAAATAATGCAGGCTCTGCCCAGAAGTGGTGAAAGACAGCTACAAAAGGCGGCGTATTAAACTGCCATCAATATTTCAGGAGCTGAAGTGTACAAATTCAAAGGGCAGGGGTGGGTGGTGCCAGGGACGCTTGCGAAATACAATAGCTGAGTCCCCCGCGCCCACATTACAAACATTACAGAGCCAGTGTGGTACAGTTTTTAGACTGACTAACCCAGGGGTCTGCAACCTGCGGCTCTCCAGATGTTCATGGACTACAATTCCCATCAGCATGCTGGCAGGGGCTGATGGGAATTGTAGTCCATGAACATCCGGAGAGCCGCAGGTTGCAGACCCCTGGACTAACCAAAAGCTGAGAGACCTGGGTTCAAATCCTCTCTTCTGCCACGAAGCCTGCTGGGTAACTTTGAGCCAATCACTCTCACACATCCTATCCTGCCCCACAGGGCTGATGTTGTTAGGTTAGCATGGAAGGAATGAGGGAATGAGGTCCGTGGTCCTAAACTCCTTGGATGGAAAGGGAGATAAATAATGTACTAAGAATAAACAGTGATAGGGTGCTGCCTGTTTAACTGACACAGCATCCCTCAAAAACTGCGGTTTTGTGAGAATGATGAAAAGTCCCTAAAACTCTCTTCCCCTGATCTTCCATTTCCTTAGGAGCAGAGAAGTGAACTTCCACGGGGAAAAAGATTAAAAACACTTCTGAATGTCTTTTGTCTTAGAAACCCTACGGCAGTGTTGGCAAACCTATGGCACGGGTGCCAGAGGTGGCACTTGGAGCCCTCTCTGTGGGCACGCGCACACAGAGTTCGTCATATGGGGGGCGGAAAATCACCTCCCCCCCCACACACACACAGCTAGGCTGGCCTGGGTCACTGAGCACGACGTGCGCACATCGCAGTGAGCAGGGAGGACTCGGCTGGTGGGCCTGGTGCCTGTGCTCCTGGTGGCTAAAGCTGGGGGGGGGGGGGGGGCGCAGAGGAGGCAGAGATGCTAGAGAGGCACAGAGCGGTGCGCGCAGGACTTGCTGGAGGCTAGAGCAGGCTGGCTCCTGCTCGAGTGGGTGGGAGAGAGGAAGAGGGAGCCAACTGTTTTTTTTCTAAACTAAAACCTCAGCATTCAGGTTAAATTGCCGGGTTGGCACTTTGCAATAAATAAGTGGGGTTTGGGTTGCAATTTGGGGACTCAGTCTCAAAAAGGTTCACCATCACTGCCCTACGGGGTCACCATTAGTCAGATGTGTGACTTGACGGCACATACACACACACAGGCACATTTTATTTTTGAAGTTTGCATGATACCTAGGACGTTTAGTTCTATTTTAGGTGTACAAGTAATAATAACCATTAATTAATAATTAATAATTAATAACTATTAGTAATAATAATAATAATAACAACAAAAATAAGTGCAGTAATATTAGTAGCAACCATAGTAAATTGTACCAACGATAGCGCTTTGCTTTTCTGTTACCCAGGAACATAATCTAAAACCTCTTCTCCCACTGACACATTCTAAATTTTGGTATGGGGAGAGGAAAGGAACGCCTTATCTGAGCAGATTTTATGAAATAAGGTATTAAACCCGTGCCACACCTGCATATCTCTCATCTCCCCTTTTCTCCTACATTTTCAGCCATTCTCAGTTCTCAAGTCCCCCCTCTCAACCTGCATGCATTCCCAGCCCCTGAATCCCACCGCTGAGGTTTTCTTCTGCTTATCCCACGGTAGAAACAACATCTAACAGTCTGTGAGTGACCTTTCCCCTTTCACAGTCAGAAACAACATAAACATTCCGTGACATCACATCTGTTCAGCCAATCAGAACTTCTTGAGGAGGTTTTCTTTAAAGCAGCTCAAGCATCCCTGCATCCTCCCATAGGCAGGGACATGTACTTCAGTCCCCAAGTTCTGAGTTGGGTACCCCGAGCCACAAATAAAAACATCAGAGACAGGTTCTTCAAGGTGCAGGATTTGGGCCCCTTCCGCACATACAGAATAATGCACTTTCAATGCACTTTCAGTGCACTTTGCATAGCAAACAATTGTGAAAGTGGATTGAAAGTGCATTATTCTGCCTGTGTGAAAGGGGCTTATGTAAAGATTTTGGAACCTGAAGCAGCAATTGTACTTTTGTTATGGTGAAAGCAGACACAGCTCAGATTCTGGATGAAAATGAACACCTGCTCTTTGTGTAACCCCAAACACAATCAGTTCTGCGATAAAAACAGGGCGGTGCTGGCCATTCTTGCAGGAACATCTCTGCTGAAGACACTCTGCCCTTCTGCTTTTTCCTCGTAACCATGACAAAGAAAAAGGTTATGCATACAGTGAAAGTCCAAGACTCGTGGAGAGTAACACTAAAGGTATATCCGCACCACCAACTTAATTTACAACAAGTTAACTGTCAAGGACTTCCCGTAAAGACTCCAGGATGGGAATGCTGAGAATGATCTTTTTGCTATCTGCAACTACAGCGGCTCAGAGTTCTATAGGGAAAGGAAACCAATAATCAAACCAGTTTAAGCACTTTCATATGCACTGAATAATGCACTTTCAGTGCATTCGTGACTGAATTTTACCTTGCGAACCAGCAAAATCCACTTGCAAACGATCACAAACGTGCATTGGAAGTGAACTGAAAGTGCATTATTCCGCATGTGTGTGAGAAGTGCCTTTAGGCTAGCAGCACGGATCTGTTCTTAAACTAAAGAACCACATATTCCAACCTACTTCCAGTGGAGGAGGATGACCGTCGCTGGCTGGTAGAGGGTGGCTGACTCTCCATTGGCAGCGGAGGGGGTGGCGGTGGGGAGCAGACACTCTCAGGGAGTGGTGGGGGTGGAGGAGGAGGAGGAACTTCTCCCGAGGTCTTGTTCTCAGCTGTACCTCCATTCTGCACGCTCTCATTGGACAGAAGGGAAGCCTAGGGAGAGATGAATGAAAACAGAAAGCTGGGGAGGCAGTGTGAGAGAAAGAACTATTGCACCTCCCAAACGCCAGTTGTGCCTCAGCACTGGCGGAGAAACCTCAAAACCTGGATTTCTATAGGATATCCTACAATTAGTGTAGCATTCTAATTAAGGGCAGGAGCAATTCACAGCTCATCTTCCACGATTGTCTTTGGGGAAGACGGGCTAAACTTTACAAGGTACAGAAGAGGTTTTGAACACTTCGTTCTTTGCCCTGAAAGTATGGGCACATTTTCCATCCAGGGTTGGAAAGGTGGGGCACAAAGCTATGGGCTTTGAGCAGCAAAAGGTATGCCTGTCTCCAGCCCAAGGCCAACTGCTTTCTTAGCACTTATGATGAAGATCATGCTTCTTGTTCATGCTGCCTCAATTTGCCTAGGGGACATGAAGGGACAGGAGAGATGTTTTCACCTCCACTCAGTTTTGCTTTGCCCCTGCTTTTTAAGTTAGCATTTTAAAGGAAGAAATCTGTCTTTTTATTCTTCAGCATTCTAATTGCAAAAGTGAGAGGAGGCTGAAGGGATAGATTCCCTCTCCCTTCGCTGCACAGCCCGAGGCAAACTGAGGCAGCATAAACCTGTCATTTGCCATATGATGGATGAAATGATGCTGTTTTTAACCCACAGACTCTGTTCCCCATTTGCAATCTGCGAGAATATCACCAGTTTGTTTGCTGTGGTTGACTGTACGGTCAGGCATCTGCACATAGGTGGCCATATATTTTATTTATTCGTTTTTTGTTTGGTTTGTATACCACCCCTCCCTACACAAGCTCAGGATGGTTTCCAAGCAAATTTCCATATAAGAACATAAGAACAAGCCAGCTGGATCAGACCAGAGTCCATCTAGTCCAGCTCTCTGCTACTCGCAGTGGCCCACCAGGTGCCTTTGGGAGCTCACAGGCAGGATGTGAAAGCAAGGGCCTTCTGCGGCTGTTGCTCCCGAGCACCTGGTCTGTTAAGGCATTTGCAATCTCAGATCAAAGAGGATCAAGATTGGTCGCCATAAATCGACTTCTCCTCCATAAATCTGTCCAAGCCCCTTTTAAAGCTATCCGGGTTAGTGGCCATCACCACCTCCTGTGGCAGCATATTCCAAACACCAATCACACGTTGCGTGAAGAAGTGTTTCCTTTTATTAGTCCTAATTCTTCCTCCCAGCATTTTCAATATAGCAGCTTAAAACTTACAATTTCAGCTTTACATTTAAGGCTCACAGCAATCACAAGTTGATTCAAACGCTGCATCTCCATAGATGACACTCAATTCTTTCACCCCACAGAGGGAAGGAGGAAGGGAAATGAAGAGGAAACGGAAAGGGAAGAAGGGGAGGCCTTGAGGGACAACTGTAAAGGACTCAACCATATGTCTGATGGAACAGTTCTGTATTACAGGCCTTGCCTCTACCATAACTGTAGCAGCCTCTACCATAACCCACAGAGCCCGGATCTCATTAGACAGAGTGTTCCACCAGGTTGGAGCCAGGGCTGAAAAAGTCCTGATTCTGGTTGAGGCTAGCTAGATATCTTTCGGGCCAAGGACCTCCAGTAGATTTCTACGGTCCTGAAGAACATCCATACCAGATGACCACAGAGAATGATCCCAATGGCTGGAGAGGAACAGCAGCCAATCAGCACGAAGCGCTGTTCCCCAAGGACTCACCTCCTCGCTGTGCGCCATCCTGCGGTTGTTGCCCGTTTGCTCTCCACTGCTACTGCTGCCCAGATGTTTATAGTAATCCCCGGTGCTGGGCTGCTTGTTGAAGTTCCTCGATTTCCTGGTAGAGTCGACCCGCCGCAGTTCTGGGCTGTTCTCAAGCGAGGTCAGCTACAAAGGCAAGTACGGTCTGATTACAGCAACACCAAGAAACCAGCGCACCACAGCGCACTGCCAAGAGAAGTCTCAGGCACCTCGACCTCTAGCTAGGCCAGGATTTGAAGAGGTAGAACTGCTGGGCCTAGGTAACAGACAGGCAAGCTGAGCTGCAGGGAAAACGGATGAGTTCCCAAACTGGTCCCCAAGTTTCCTGGAGGGAATCCACGAGCTTTGAAGACTTTTAAAGCCAGTTTCAATTCCAGATGCCAATGCAATCCCAATCACATCAGTCCTAGAAACATTTCCCCAACTGGGGCTGTCCTCCTGCTCCCTCTGTTTGCACATTGCTGACTTATCCTTACTTCCTCCATCGCAAAATATAAAACAGGCTCAAGTCCGTCCAACCATCATGGCTGTCACTCAAGGAGTTCTGCAAGTTGTGGGTGGACTCCGTGTGGGCCAAATATAATAATTGTAATTATTTATTAAATGTAATAGGCCACCCTACCCCCCAAAGGGCTCAGGGCGGTGTACAATAAAACCAACACAAACAATACAACATAAGGAACAATAAAAATCAAAACACGTTAAATCCATTAAAACCGTAGCAACATCATAACTCGCACAGGCCCCTTCTGCACATGCAAAATAATGCGTTTTCAAACCACTTTCACAACTGTTTGCAAGTGGATTTTGCCATTCCACACAGCTTCAAAGAGCACTGAAAGCAGTTTGAAAGTGCATTATTCCGCATGTGCGGAATGAGCCAAAGTCTCCGGGACATTATAAAAACCATTTTGGGGGCAACTTTGCACAAGTCCCGTTTCTGAAATGAGCGTAGTCCTTTTATTCCCCTCCAATTGGGATTTTCGAACATTGCTAAACCAGCAATCCTTTTGCACAATGTTGGTTTGGAGGCGCTTCCCACGCAAACACAACAAGCAGGAGATGCTGGATTTCCTTCCCTTCTACCTGTTCACTTCAGGTTCTGCGCTGTCCACTATGTCAAGGAGAATCCACCTGCCGTTCTGTGCAAGTCGCCCAGCACATTGTGGAAAGATTCTCTGAGTGCCAGACAGTGTACAAAGTCCCCCAAGCACATTTTCTCCCTATGGCAGTGAGTATGACTGCCATATAGGCCCCTTCCGCACATGCAGAATAATGCCCTTTCAATCCACTTTCACAATTGTTTGCAAGTGGATTTTGCTATTCCGCACACTAAAATCCAGCTGCAAAGTGGATTGAAAGTGCTAACCACCACACTGCCACCTTCCAAAACCCAGGATCATTTGATTCATTTGGATCAATGACTTCAGCGAATTGGAAGAATTAGACTCAGTACAGGGTATGGAGCTTAGGTTCAAATCCACACTCAGCCATCAGGCTCATGGGCCTTGGGCCAGTTATGCAGCCTCAGTCTCAGGTTAGTCTACCTCCTATGGTTGTTGTAAAGCTAACATAGGGAAGCAGGGTGTGGTGAAACGTTACAAAGGATGATATGGTTAAGAAAGAGTTAATGTTCAGAGGAGAGGCCATCTGCCTCCCAGTGGTGCACGGGAAGCAGCAGCTGTGTGGTGGGTGTTAAGATGGCGGCCGGAATTGTTGCCATTATGGTCTCTGGAATCAATCTGTATATATGTAAATAACACCTGTTGAGTCCTTCCAAAAAAGTTAGTCACCTGGATGATCTTCCTAAATTACCATTATAACAAGGAAGGGCACAAATGCGAAGGAGCAGCAGTGGCGTAGTGGCTAAGAGCAGGTGCACTCTGATCTGGAGGAACCGGGTTTGATTCCCAGCTCTGCCGGCTGAGCTGTGGAGGCTTATCTGGGGAATTCAGATTAGCCTGTACACTCCCACACACGCCAGCTGGGTGACCTTGGGCTAGTCACAGCTCTTCTGAGCTCTCTCAGCCCCACCACCTCACAGGGTGTTTGTTGTGAGGGGGGAAGGTCAAGGAGATTGTAAGCCCCTTTGAGTCTCCTATAGGAGAGAAAGGGGGGATATAAATCCAAACTCTTCTTCTTCTTCTCTTTGGAGAAGTATTGGGATAAAAATCAAACGCAAAAATATGGATCCTATGCTGATTTCTGATACCATCAAGGGCTGTAAACGCCAAGGCCAACATTGCAAGGGATGACCAGGGTCTGGAGAGCCAGCGTGATGTAGTGGTTAAGAGCAGGTGGATTCTAATCTGGAGAACCGGGGTTGATTCCCCACTGCTCTACATGAGTGGCAGAGGCTTCTCTGGTGAACCAGATGTGTTTCTGCACTCCTACATTCCTGCTGGGTGACCTTGGGCTAGCCACAGTTCTCTCAGGACTCTCTCAGCCCCACCTGCCTCACCAGGTGTTTGTTGTGGGGAGAGGAAGGGAAAGGAGCTTGTACGCCACCTTGAGTCTCCTTACAGGAGAGAAAGAAGGAGGTGTAAATCCAAACTCTTCTTCTTCTTCTGTTGGTTCCCAGCTCCTTATTTACACTTCCCAATTCCTTATTCTCCAATCCAATGACAAATACTAATGATACTGAAACAGGTCAGCACCCCAAAACAAACTTCTGCCCAATCCAAATCACGCATCTCCAGTTTTTGAAGTTGGAGTATGCTGTTTTCTGGTCCAAAGTCTCATTTTTAGCACTTAAATGTTTCAAAACAGGGTATTCCCAGTGGAATTCAAAAGATTAGGTAACTACCTAAGAGCAGAGTCTGGTTATATATGATTTGGGGTGGTCCAAACGCTACTGCCAGGTGCAAAGGTGCTTGAAAAGCATCAATATCTGTGGTTGGATTCAGGAACAAGGAACTAGGAACTGTAAATAAGGAAAAGACCGGCCCTGCGATTCCCTTCTGGCTGTGTGTGTGTTTAAAGTGCTGTCAAATTGCAGTTCACTTACAGCGACCCCAGCAAGGGGCTTTCCTATGGCAAAAGTGCTTGGAGCAGAGGTAATATACTTCTGTTTCAGGTCTCCCAATCAACAGAACCTCCTGTGTTTAAATTTCTATGATCTTCTTTCTACCACCTTCCCTCTCCCTTTCCAGTGACAAGGAGACAAAGTACAATTTGCAAATGACTGGTTTTTGTGGTCAAGAATTGCTTTTGTTTGTGTCCAGTGGACGCATTTGCTGCACAGATGAGCAGGTGAACTGGCTCCGACTCCTCTGTGAAAGGGAAATACTATCACTTCAGTCCTGCTCTGCCCCCAGTTGAAACCTGGCTTGGCACACCGGCCACTCAAACGGCAAGGATCCTGCAGAACGGCCCAGACACAGGAGAGACAACTTAGCCGTTCCGCTCTCTACCTTTAGAAAGTCAAAATGACCCCCATTCTTCCTCTCCCTCTCTCCTGGCTCAAAATACCCGCAAGAGAAGAGATTTACATTTGGAGACTGAGAAAAACGATCCAAGTTCCCGAGGATTAGCGGAGCCGGCTTATCCCTTTGTAAAAATCGACATCTTGGTTCACTTGCTTTCTAACAAAGAGCCCTTTGGTGATGGGGCCAGAAACAGCCAGGCTACGCTAGCAGGCGCCTTTTTTTAGATCCGGGGCCTAGATTCTGGGATGCAGAAAAGGACAGCTGATGTTGCCAATCCTTTCTACCGTTACTTCTGAGTCACACAAAAAAAATCCTCCTGGCTGACAGAAGGTTCTATAGAGCTCAAAAGCCAACCAACAGAAAAACACTTATACGGCACGTCGAGCACTCTAAAACACTTTGCGCACTTTACCTTAATGGTTCGTACTACAGCGCTGCAAGGGAAGCCAGTATTGTTGATCGGACCCACAAGTTAGCTCCCCTTCTGGTAATGGGGGTTCATGGTGCATTTTGAGTGTCCCTACCTCAGGCTAGTCCTCATTGTGAATCTTGTTCTTGCCCCTCTGCCTGTGAAGAACAGCAAACAATTTTTCCTAGTGGGTTTTTGGCCAATGCCGCTGGAAAAAATCCAACAGGTGCAGCTTCTCCAGGCACACGGAGTCAAAAGGAAATGCCTCATCTGATCAGCTTTGTTTTATATCAAAACCGAAGCATTTAAGAAAACTGTTTAAGGAGAGTCCTACAGAATCTACTTTAGGAGTGGCCAACCTATGGCGCTCCAGATGTTCATGGACTACAATTCCCATCAGCCCCTGCCAGCAGGGCCAACAGGTCGTGCTGGCAGGGGTTTATGTGAACTGTAGTCCATTAACATCTGGAGCACCATAGGTTGGCCATCCCTGATCTACTTAGATCAGCATCTGGTTACGAACAGTACCAGACAGTTGACCTTTGTAACATTCAAAGCCAGGGTGTAAAGCCAGCAGCTCTCCCGCTGTTGCTCATCCATAACATCGGATTTTCAGGGTAAACTGTCACTGGTCATGGAGGTTTCATTTAGCTGTTAACGGTCACTAGCAGCAGATGACTGCATTCCCCTCTCTCCCATTATATTTCCATTTTCGACAACCAGACAGAAGTGGGACAGGCTTAGTAAGTCTTCGTTTCCTCCTCCCTCGATTCCTTTGCACCCAAGACTAAATTCTACTTGTCATTACCTTGGAGCAAAGCTACAACTTTTCCATTACCTTTGGAGTTTGCCCCTTTGGAATAACACCTGGCTGACTTGCCAGAAGGCAATGCCCATATCTCCCTAAGGCAGATTCCGCATGGGCCAAATAAATTGGTTTCAGTTATCTTAATTTATTTATCCATTATTTATCCGTATTAATCTTTTATTCTTCTGAATCTTCTTTAAAATGTCAATATTTTGTGCTAAAGAATTTCCCTTGACTCTCTTTACAAGATTGCTATTCTTTACCAAAGAGTCCCCTTTGCCCCTACCTGCGGGAGTAGTCCCCTTCAAAATCATAGGCCCACCTGATCCCCTATCCCACCCCCACCCCATTGTCTGTCCTGTCCAATCTGAGCAGAATCTCTTCCCTTTGCTTCACAGCAAGCTATTCTGAAGCTCAAATGGGAGCGTGTTTATGAGAAAGGGGATTCTTTCTGAAGTTGTATTAAAAGCGAAGCAATAACTGAAAAGTCAGTGTCATGCTCCGTGTTTTATTTCCCTTCCAGTTCTTCAATCCCAACCCCACTGCACTGTGATGTTCTACTAGGTCTCTTTGCTGGGATCATATTTTGTCATGTGCTTGCTGAATAGCCTTGTTTTACTAGGAATGCCCACGGTTAGATTCAAGTATTGTTGCCATTCAATTGTTGCCAGATTTTGATCGATTGAATGGGTCTACCATACTTGTAATCTATCCTGAGTACCAGTGAAAAAGGTGGACTATAAATAAAAAATAAAAACAAAAAAATAAAAAAATAAAAACAAATAAATAAAAAATAAAAACAAATAAAAACAAACAAATAAAAAATAAAAACAAATAAATAAAAAATAAAAAAAAATAAATAAAAAAAAATAAAAAGTAGCAGCTAACAGCCCAAACTGGGAACTGGGAGGTACTGAGTTCAGATCTTCCCTGCACTTCACTTTTCACATCTGGCAAACCCCCCAATCCGTCAACCTCCATATCTGCAATATGCAAACAGTAGCACTGGCCCTGTGAGGTAGGGAAAGTGACTGTCCTGAGGTAACCCCAGTGGACTCCACAGCTGAGTGGTTTCAACGTGGATTTCCACGGCTCATGGCAAGAGTCTTGTTTGTTGAGGTGTTGTGTGGTTTCTGGGCTGTATGGCCGTATTCTAGTAGTATTTTCTCCTGACGTTTCACCTGCATCTGTGGCTGGCAACTTCAGAGGATCTCATCTTCAGAGATGCCAGCCACAGATGCAGGTGAAATGTCAGGAGAAAATGCTACTAGAACTCGGCCATAAAACCTGGAAACCACACAGCACCCCACCCCCACCCCGGCCCCAGTGATTCCGGCCGCGAAAGCCTTTGACAGTCTTGTTTGTTCATTGGGTGAATGTGGGTCTAGTGATGGTCATGAGCATTGATGGCTTTTAAAAATGCAAACTCATAGAAGAGAAGCCTATCAGTGGTTTACTAGCCATGGTGCCTAAAAGGAACTCCTGAATACCCATGCCAGGATGCAGGGGAAACCCCTGGCTGCTGTTTTGTTTCTGGTGGCCTTCCAAGGCAACTAGTTGCCCACTGTGCCAGGAAGAGAGCAAGACACGATGGACCACTGGCCTGATCCACCAGTGCTTTTAAAAATCCCATACCCCAATCCAAGACCCTAGCAACTACACTGGGTTTCTCCTTCCAGGATCATGCCTGAAATGCGTTCAAACCTCTAATCGCTAAAGCAAACAGTCCTAAGCGGTGCCCTTCAATCTACGACAGCCTCTCATTCAGTGGGGACGGTTAATATTTAACTGGGGACTGACTGCCAGAGACAGGGCATCTGCTCATTATCTGATCCATTTCAAGGGGGCCAAGAAAACACGCTGCTAGAAGAGATGGCGAGTGAGGTTTCCCAGGAAGGAGTGGAACCAGAGTCGACTGGGTGCCCCCTTCCTCCAGATTCCTTCTCCAATCGCACCTCTGTCAAGGAGTCTTTGGCTTAAGCCCTTGATCCTCATCTTAAAGGAGCCCTTGCCCTACTTCCAAACTTTGTTAAATAATTGGCAACTGGCTCGTATCCAGTCAACCCAGCTCCAAAGACTTAAGGCACTTCCGTTTTGGAAGAAGGGGGCAGCGATTCCGACCACTTTTTCTCTTCCCGTCGCAGACCTCTGAATCCACGCAACGCTGTACGTGAGGATCGGTTGACCTTCCCTTCCCACTTGAAAAATAATTTGGGTGAGGGGCCGACGGTGGGTGGTTCCAGGATTGGGAAGCAGGAACGTTCTGCTTCAAGAGATCTACGTTGCAAGCGGATTTCGGCGAACACAAGCTACGGTTTTAAATGCATTTGGAATTTTATTGTTCTCTGTCTGCTCCATCTTGAGCAGGGTGGTCCCCCCCCCCCGCCCCCCCGCTTTCCCAAAGTGAGAAAAGCAACCCATAACTGGCCTAAATAAATGAATGGGTTTATTCACTTCCCGGCGAACAGGCCGTTCGCTCAGCCCGCAGCTCCCGAGATGCTTTGCAATATTATCCTAAACGATAATGCAAGATAAGCATATAATAAATCCAGCAATAACATCAATAAGAGGCAGCCAAGGATTTAAAGTCCTTTGGGGAGGAAAAAACCCTTTAAAACCAGTAGGCTGGGGAGTCACTCTAAATTAGTATAAATTCATGTTAATTGGCCAGATGCAAAAAAAAAAAATTAAAAGGAGGTGGAAGTGGAGGAAAGAAAATGCAACGAAAATGCCATATTAGACGGCTATCAGTTTTGGCTCAGCAGGTGGGCGGAAGAGAGTGAATAATGTAAACTGCTTTAGGGAGAAAATCAGGATATAAATAACGAGACATAAAAAATAGAAGGAAAGAAGGGAAATACTGCTTTTCTGTAAGCTGCTTTTTTCCCATTGAAGAGAAAAGTGGGGAATAAATATTGTAATCATTGCCATCTCCATACTGGCTACCTGACTTTATGGAGCAGGGCCCCTGTTGGTCAATCTTAACCAGGGGTCTGCAACCCGCAGCTCCGGAGCAGCATGCGGCTCTTTCAGCCTTATACTGTGGCTCCGTGTGGCCTGGAAGTCAGAGGGTAGCATGGGCGTGTCCCTCCAGGAAAGGTGAATGGAGGGGCCAAACTGGAGGCAGCTCTGTGCAGAGTCGCCTCTCCGGCTCGGTAGATCTTCAGGGCCATGGAAAACGGGTCCAAATGGCTCTTTGGGTGGTAAAGGTTGCTGACCCCTGATCTTAACTGATAAGCAAGTTTGGATGGACAAATGGCAGCACGTAGCAGCAGCCAATTAGACTCGGTCAATTTGGACTGGAGTACCTCCGCTAAGACTGCGCTGTGGATACGTTTTCCCCTCTGCATCCTG
Source organism: Sphaerodactylus townsendi (assembly GCF_021028975.2). Lineage (NCBI taxonomy): Eukaryota > Metazoa > Chordata > Lepidosauria > Squamata > Sphaerodactylidae > Sphaerodactylus > Sphaerodactylus townsendi. The sequence goes on from NC_059440.1 coordinate 20,702,786, forward strand.
GCCTGCTCCTTTGCACGTCTCCCTCAACCCCTCCATCATAACCGGGACTGCAAGCTGCCTTATTTTTATGCTCCATCGTAGATTGAGGCTGATATACGAGGGCGAAATCTGAACAGCACTTCTGGGAAGAACCGTACGGCACTGCCTGTTCACAGGTTCACCCCCAGCCTCGCCAGTTAAATGGATCAAGACCCGGGAGGGCTGCTACTGACTAACATAGTGAGGACAGACCTTACAGTCCAAGAGCCTGATTAATGATAAGCCATCTTCATGTATTCATTCAAAACTGTGCCACTACATATAAGAGGCAGTGCCTTCTTCCAACTACAATTCCCAAGAACCTTTAGAAGAAGAAGTGACTATCAAATAATTATACGTCCAAGGAATACTTTTATTTGGTACAGATATAGGCAAAACAGCAACTTTTTGTAAACATCCGTGGGCTCTGTTGGAGCTCCAACTAAGACAGGGATTCCTCTCTTGTCCCTCTTCTAAACCATTTTCTGGCCTAGGCTAGGACTCCTAGATGATAAGTACCCAATTGTCTTGAAGACGAGAGATGTGAGAAAGAAAAAAACTGGATGGGACCAAAGGCCCACCTAACCCAGGGACCTCTGGAGAAATCACATGCGGCAGAACGGATTGGCATAACAAGAAGGAAAATAATTTGTATTTATACTCTGCTTTTCTCCATCGTAAGGAATCTCAAAGTGGCTTATAAACCCTTTCCTTCCCCCGCAACAGACATCTTGTGAGGTAGGTGGGACTGAGAGAGTTCTGAGAGAACTGAGACTAGCCCAAGGCCGCCCAGCTTCATGTGTAGAAGTGGGGAATCGAACCCAGTTGTCCAGATTAGAGTCCACCATTCTTAACCACTTCACCAACGGGTCCTAAATATAGATCGGCTAGGTCTCCATCTTCCAATCCCCAGGCAGGATGGAAAACAGGAAGTCACGTGGATCCACTACAGCAGTGATGGCGAACCTATGGCACGGGTGCCAGAGGTGGCACTCAGAGCCCTCTTTGTGGGCACGTGCAAACAGAGTCCCCCCCCCACACACATCTAGGCTGGCCTGGGCTGCTGGGCTCGATTATTAGCATTAAACCTAAGACCTAGTTTTGGGGAAGTGGTGTAGGTAACCCTGTTAAGCGCTGTCAAACTAAAGCGCGATCCTTTACCTGGGAGTAAGCTCTGTTGCTGGCAATGGGGCTTGCTTCTGAGTAAACCCTCCTAGGGTCGTGATTCACCCGTTGGAAGAGTTGCACGGTTGCTTCAAAGCAAAGCCATCGACTACCACCAAGCTTACTCCTGAGTAATGCACGCCTCGGAGCCAACCGTTTTTTCCTAAACGAAAACCTCAGTATTCTAAACGAAAACCTCAGGTTAAATTACCGTATTGGCACTTGGCGATAAATAAGTGGGTTTTGGGTTGCAATTTGGGCACTTGGTCTCGAAAAGGTTCGCCATCGCTGCACTACAGGAACAAAACCTGACATATCGGGACTCTTTTGAATAAGACAGATGGCGTCTAGTCAAGTTTCTGAGTGTGAGATGACATCTCTCTAGTCCTCAAGCAAGGTTGCTGCCAAACACTCTCTGTAAAACCCTGCTCTACACATATCTACAATTGCTAAGTCCCTTTGAGCACAGGCACTGCGACGCTGGAGCCAGAGTCTGGCAGACAAGGGGAGGTACCCACAGGTCAGAGTGTGACAGCTGGTAAGATGGAGCAGAGACTTGTGGTTCAGCGGGGCAAAGTCTGGTACTGCTTGGAAGCCGAGGGTGGAGTCAGATGAACACGGGACGAAGGCAAGCTAGTTGCAAAAGCTCTGAAACTAAACAGAAAATGCCGCCCGCCCCCCCCACCCCCCCGCTAACACCATTGGTATGGCCTTCTCACTTTAAGACCTTAAGACTTCTGAAGGCAGTCTGGCCTTCAGGAGGCAGCAAAAATCCTGACCCTTCAAGATAGACCCTATGTTCCAAAAGCTATCTTTGCATATTTGCTAACTGTTTGTTCTCTCTCTGACATTTGACTCGGGTTCCCTGTTTGACAGGTGCCGTGCAATAAGATTCACGTTTGACAGACGGCTACTTCAATCCAGAGTGCCCCTGAGGAAGGGAAGGAACTCAGCAAGATATAATGTCAGAGCCCACCTTCCAAAGTGGTTGTTTTCTCAGGGAACTAAACTTTGTTGTCTGAAGATCAGATGCAATTCTTGCCCTCCCTGGAGACCAGCAATCCTATGTATCCCCAATCTACACTGGCTGTGTCTGTTCCATGAAGGGAACATCCATACAGATCTGTTTAGTGTTGGTTCATGTGAGAAAAAAGGATTGGGAAAACAGAAGCAGAAGCAATGACAAAAAAACCTCTTTCTTTCTGCTCTGCTTCCTTGTCCGGGGGCAGGTGGGTGAGGAATGAAGCCATAACAGTTTCCGCCGCCCAGAAGGGACACTAGACTTGCTCTTTCTGTAAAACTGCAGAATTGTTGACTTAGGTGAAGAAGTTTCTGCATTCGAGATCAGCCACCTAAGTGAACTGTCCAAGGAATCAGAAGTTTTCAGAGGAATGCAGATCAAGGAACCTGGAGAAACAGAGTATTCGGCCTCTCCAGAGAGAGATTCCAACCTTCCTGTCATAAAGATCTGAAGAAGGCCGTTTTCATAGCAAGCTGATTTTCTTTGGGTCACTCTCCCATTTCACTGCCATCCTGAAACAGTCTTGGTAAAACTGGGGCTCTGAAATCTTCCTTTGAGACATTCTGGGCCATTCCTGCTTGAAAACAAGCAATGCTATATCTTCCCACTTGAAAACAAGCAGGCAGATATAGAATTTAAAGAGACCGCACACAGCATATTTAGACTCGTGTTTAGACTCTAGGTGGGGCCTGGAGATTCCCTGGAATTACAGCTGATTTCCAGACAACAGAGATCAGTTCCTCCCTAAACTCTGCTCTCTCCAAAAGGGCCCCTTCCGCACATGCAGAATAATGCACATTCAATCCACTTTCACAATTGTTTGTAAAATCCAGCTTCAAAGTGCACTGAAAGTGGATTGAAAGTGCATCATTTTGCACGTGCGGAAGGGGCATAAGCTCCACCTTCAAACCTCCAAGAATTTCCCAGCCCAGAGCTGGTACCCATAACCCTCACCCATCTGTGGGGAATCATACTCTAGCATGCAAAATTTCCATTAGTAAAACTACTAACAGAGAGAGCAAACCTTATGATCTGCACAGCATATTATTGTTATTGTTGTTGTTGTTATACATTTGATTTAATAGACCGCTCTATCCCCAAACAGCTCAGTATCCCAAGCATTCGTGCCACTTCACACACAAAATGGGTGCAATCCTTACAACACCCCTGTAAAGTGGGCCAGTAATACCAGAAAAGGTTTTTTATTTCCATACGAAACAGGAAGTATTGTTATCCAGAAAGCCTGTCCCTTTGTACTCATTTGAGCTGTTCTACTTGAATGTTCTCATTGGATATTTCGTTGCTGTTCCAGTTGGATTACTAACTGTTTCCATTGTAAGTAGTTGTTTTTTATTGCTGTTCTGTAAACAGTTGCTGTACACAGTTGCTGTTTTCTAGTATTGTATCTCGTGCTTAGGGCCCCTGTTGGGTTGCACCTTCCTATTGTATTAAATTCTCACGTTGTGTCAGATTGTTGCTGCAGAATATATAGATATATATTGCGGCACACATATATTTTGCTTATTTTAATGTGATATTATCATCTCCACAATACAGATGGGAAAAACTGAGCCTGAAAGGGCAGCCACATGGTGGGAAACGCAGAATAAATGTTCGGTCAAAGTAAAACATCAATTTCCACGCTCACATTCATAGCCATGACAGTACGACAGCTGACAAATGCATTGATTCCATTCTCTGGTCTCCCAGAAGTTCCATACATCAGACCAATCCTACTACAGTGCATAGCCCCCCACAACCGACCTGAAGATACATGCACCTTCTCATCCCTTCCCTGTACTAGACAGCACTCATGCCTGTTTTGTAGGGAAGGGATCGAGACACTGTAGGAAAGAGCACGTAACGGAGCAGGTATGCCAAATGCCACTCTCTCAGCCATTCAGATGCAACGAAGAAATATATAGATATTATTTCCTCTTACCTGTGCGGAGAACCACAAAGCCCCCACTAAACCTGCCAGGCTGCTTGAGACATCAGCGTCACCCGACACCTACCCTCTGCACACCTGGGACACCAAAGCCGACCTCTCCAGTTACACGGGCCCGCTAATGAATTAGCTACACCTATCGGCTCACCCTCCAGTGACATCACTCCAGCAAAGCGGCCAATCGCAGGCCAGCGGGATCTCTCCCGGCAGAGCCATAAGTAAAGATCAGCCTGGATGTCCGGCTGGCTCCAGAGGTGCGTGGAGACAGGTGGCCAGTCTGAAGGATCTGGTCCTCCTAGTTACAGTTGCCAACTAATTTAAACTCATTTAAAACTGGGGGATGGGGGAGGGAGCTCGCAAAATGCTCCAGTCATTCCAAGTGTGAGGCTTGCTCAAGGCGTCTAGGGGACTTGGCACACAGATGGGTTCACATATTATCTCCGTCTCCCCCCTTCCTTGCCATCTGTGAGACAAAAGCTTGGGATATGGACAATGGCTGACTCCGTGGCCAGGAAGAGACTTCTGTCTTAGCAGGAGCTGGAGAAGTCTCAGAAGAGTAACCCTATTCCAAAATGGGGTGGGGGCACAGATGAGGGTGGGTCTTGGAATCAGACCTTATTGTCTGCCCCACTGGTAGGATTTGGTGCACGCGTACCACCAGTCCGAAGGCGCCCTTCGAAAGGACTTAGAACGGTGTCAGGGAACCAGACACCAGCCGCCTGTGTCCCAGGGCAGTAACCTCATCCACCGTGCAATCTCCTAATGAGAAATTAAGCAGGTGGGAATGTATACATGTTCGCACCTTTGCTTGGCCTTCCTCGCTACCAGTCGTGATCCTCTGCAATGTCCATGCAAATGCGCTTTGCATAAACACAGCCAGGCTAGGCGGAAAAGAGCGGACCGCAGCCCTGGGTTTAAATGGAACGGGGAATGGGTGGTTGATTTGGGGGCAGGGCTCAGTTCCCAAACCCGCTTGTCTGCTAGGAGCCAGAACTACCAACAAGGTTTTCCAGTCCAACAGGCCCTCTGAAGAGGTGCGAAGTGGGTTTTCTAACTACACTGAGCATGGGGCGTTAGAGCACAGGGCTAGGTTCCCCGCTCAGCCGTGAAAAAAGCATTGTCATAATCAGGCTTTTATGAAAAGATTACAATGTGCATTTTGAATTAATGTTTAAAGTGAAAGACACAAAATGCATTAATTTAGTAGACCAAATGCGAGAAATTAAGTAGGTAGGCTGGGCAGAGGGATTGTCCCACCTCGCAAGGCTGTTGTTGAGGGCTTTTTTCAGCTGGAACTCAAGCCCCCACGCCGCCACCCCTGCCACTGGTTCCCAGGGCCATGTAAAGCTGAGAAACACAGATCAGGAAAGAAGACCTTCAACAGAATACTACACTGGAGATCTTCAACTGAATGCTGCCGTCAGCTGAATACTGGACTCCCCTGACATTTCTCAGGTCCATGTGAATCTTGGAAACGGGGAGAATAATTTTAACAGGTAAATTTTGGGTTAGAGTTTTGAAAACCCAGAAAAAATTGGCAAAAAGTCGAATAAAGCCAATAACAAATTTCCAGTTTTACCGATGAAAAAAATTGTGCTCACCCCTAATTATATTTCCATAATGTGTGTGTGGAGGATGGGTGGTGGGTGGGGTAGCATTTATTATCAATCATTGTCAGTATAAACAGATTCCCATTTTGTTTACCTAGAAGAAGAGTTTGGATTTATATCCCCGCTTTTTCTCCTGTAAGGAGACTCAAAGGGGCATACAATCTCCTTTCCCTTCCCACCCACCCACCCCCACCACAACAAACACCCTGTGAGGTGGGTGGGGCTGAGAGAGTGCCAAAGAACTGTGACTAGCCCAAAGTCACCCAGCTGGCACGTGTCGGGGTGCACAAGCTAATCTGATTCACCAGATAAGCCTCTGCAGCTCAAGTGACAGAGTGGGGAATCAAACCCGGTTCTCCAGATTAGAGTGCACCTGCTCTTAACCACTACACCACGCTGGCTCCTAGTGCCCATTACTGCCATCTGCCAATCTTCACTGACAGTAAAAGAGTAAATTCATACAGACAACAGTTTATTACCAGATTTCCGAAAGGTTTCCTAATGTTGACAGGATATGGGAGACTGGGGTTGAAATCCCTCCTCTGCCATGAATGCTTATTGGGTGACCTTTGGACAGTCATTCCCTCTCAGCCTAACTAACTTACAGGGTTGTTGTGAGGATAAAGAGCAGTAGGAGAGACTGATGGTGTAAGATGATGTATGCCACTTTGCATCTCCCTTGGTGAAGAAAAGCAAGGTATAAATACCTAAATAAACAGATTCGTAATCTTTGTGTACACAACACGCCTTATGTAACTTCCCTGTTCTGATGTCAACAGTTTCAGTCCCGTCTCTGTTTCACGCCACTTCCTCTTAGAGGGGGTCCTTGTTAAGCCACCCTGAAAATGCTCTAGCACATCATGAACACCCCTCTTCTTCTATTATTTGGGTTAATACAAAAAAAGCCCCATAGAGTAATTATACAGGGAAATGGTTACCCTGCAACAGCCAAGAAAGCCAATGCAATTCTGGGATGCAACAATAAGAGAATAGTGTCTAGATCGAGGGAAGTAATTGTACCACTCTACTCTGCATTGGTCAGACCTCACCTAGAGTACTGTGTTCATTTCTGAGCACTGCAATTCAAGAAGGATGTTGACAAGCTGGAACGTGTCCAGAGGAGGGCAACCAAAATGGCAAAAGGTCTGGAATCCATGCCAAGAGAGACTTAGGAGCTGGGGATGTTTAGTCTGGAGAAGGCTGAGGGGGGACATGATAGCTATGTCTAAATATTTGAAGGGATGCTATGTCAAAGAGAGAGCAAGCTTGTTTTCTGCTGCCTCAGAGTCTAGGATGTGGAGTAATGGATTCAAGGTGCAGGAAAAGAGATTCCACCTAAACTTCAGGAAGAACTTTCTGACTATCAGGGCTGTTTGACAGTGGAATTCACTGCCTCGGAAAGTGGTAGAGTCTCCTTCTTTGGAGGCTTACAAACAGAGGCTGGATGGCCATCTGTCAGGAGTGCTTTGATTGTGTGCTCTTGCATGGCAGGGGGTTGGACTTGATGGCCCTTGGGGTCTCTTCCAAATCTATGATTCTATGATTCTATGAACATCTGTCTGGTGAGGCCACAATCAAAAGCAATTAAGTTCTGGATTCAAACATAATGATACTACAAGGAGGGGAGTTTCTTTTTCCAAAATTCACTTTTTTACATATAGCCATTGATTCCCCTTATTCTGCCTTTTTCTGTTTGAAAAGAGGGATGTTTATTTCTCTGTGCAGAGAAATTAATATACCCTTTTGTAATTTCAGCCCTTGCAGCTGTTTTATGTGTAAGAAACCACAGGATGGCACTCTAGCAGGAGGATAGGAATGTTTGGGAAGACTGTTCCCTCTGGCCCCTTCCGCACATGCAGAATAATGCACTTTCAATCCACTTTCACAATTGTTTGCAAGTGGATTTTGCTCTTCCGCACAGTAAAATCCAGCTGCAAAGTGCACTGAAAGTGGATTGAGAGTGCATTATTCTGCATGTGTGGAAGGGGCTTCTGAGCATACAGAGTGAAATTCTGAAATGTTACCGAACCTCCATTTCTCCCCCCGCCCCAATCTTTGAATTTCTCTTTAATAATAATTTTAAAAGATTACAGACTCGAAATTCTTTTTTAAAAAAGGGGAAAGAAACAAATTTTGGGATCGCAGGGAGAGAAGAGGAAGTAAAATTTTTATTGTTATTGTTTTGACCGCTGTTTACATGGTTTTAATGAATTTTAGTATATATGGTCACTATTGCGACCCTTGTTATATATTGTACATAGATTATGTTGTGCACCGCCCAGAGCCCCTTGGGGATTGGGCGGTCTATAAATTTAAATAATAAATTAATAAATAAATAATAAAAGAATTTCTCTTTAAAATGCTATTCAGATATCTGCCATGAGTATATTAAGTGACCTGGGGCAAATCTTTTCTTCTCAGCTTCAACTCAAGTCCCCCAAATCTGCAATGAACAAACAAACAAATGACATCAATTGAGTTTTCAAAATTAATCCACCTTTTTGATCATGAAACAACATGCATTTTCTCTTGTCTGTCCTCTGGGTTTGCATGAGGTCTTAAAGCACTGGAAGCCACAGACTAGAATTACTTTTTGCAAGAATTCAAAACCTGAGGAAAATGTGTCAATATTCAAATTCCAATTTTCGAATGTTGCTTTTTTCAAAATTCCACTTTGTAAAATGCTTTTTAAAAAAACGCACACATTTCAAGTTCCTTTGTTGCCTTATCAGAGGCGCAGTGAATTCGGAAAGGGAGAAACCATGGGCGTATCTGAGAATCCAACCCGAAGGGAATGAGCACTCAATGCAGAGGAGACCACAAGTGTATAAATGGTCAAAGTGTCTTGAGTCACAGAATTGACAAGGGTGCTAATGATAAATCACACCCACATCTTATTGCCGCTAGACAGCATGTAAACTTTCATTGGGTGACACTGTCTTCCATGGAAAAGTACTGTGTTTGGTGCAGGGCTAGATAAAGATTCTCTAATGTTGATATTTGCTTTGAAAGTAATGTATCCATATTATGAGAGCCGGCATGGTGTAGTGGAAAACCAGGTTCAAACCCCACTCTGCTATGGAAACTTGCTGGGTGACCTTGGGCCAGTCACACACTCATAAGAACATAAGAACAAGCCAGCTGGATCAGACCAGAGTCCATCTAGTCCAGCTCTCTGCTACTCGCAGTGGCCCACCAGGTGCCATTGGGAGCTCACATGCAGGATGTGAAAGCAATGGCCTTCTGCGGCTGTTGCTCCCGAGCACCTGGACTGTTAAGGCATTTGCAATCTCAGATCAAAGAGAATCAAGATTGGTAGCCATAAATCGACTTCTCCTCCATAAATCTGTCCAAGCCCCTTTTAAAGCTATCCAGGTTAGTGGCCATCGCCACCTCCTGTGGCATGCACTTTCAATCCACTTTCAGTGCACTTTGAAGCTGGATTTTACTATGTGGAATAGCAAAATCCACTTACAAACAATTGTGAAAGTGGATTGAAAGGGCATTATTCTGCATGTGCGGAAGGGGCCTCAGTCTTGACCCCGGCAAGCATTTAGATGGGACTCCTCCAAAGACTACCACGGGCATGATGCAGAGGCAGGCAATGGCAAACCACTCCTGAACCTCTCTTGCCTTGAAAACTCTATGGACTCATATACGTCAACTGTGACTTGGCAGCAACCCCTCCCCCCCCCCCAGACACATATTATAGGGGGCAAAAACATTCTTCACCAGAGTTCACATACTTTGGCATCCAGCTCCATTCTTTGCCCTCACTAGTCAACCTCATTTGCCCTCACTGCCACTTAATGTCATTGGCTGTGGCAACCTGCATCATCCATGACATCATCATGTTAGATGCACCACTGTGGCAGTGATACAAAAATTAATATCCCACGGCTTGTCACGGCCAATCAGATGAAAGCTTTAACCTGTGATCCTAAGGACTGCACACTGTTCTGGGACGCTGGGAATCCACAGTCACAAGCTGGTGATTTAGGAATTTCAGTCTAAGTGTGTTGCTGGTTTAAGGTTCTGGCACTGCTGGGGGGAGGGGGCAAAGTGAGAGGGAGGGGGTCACATTGCAAGGAAACTAGACACTTGTGTATTTGTTTTCCGGCAATGGTATCAATGCCACTCAATCCATGCGCCGACAATAGACCCTCCACAGTGGTAGCTGTTCCTCAAGCTTAATCCAACCTGTTATCCTGGAAGGCTTGGCCCCCCCCCCCCCCCCCACCTTCAAGGGTGCCAGTCGAAGACATGCTTCATTACAGGATCTTCAAGATCTCTAGCTAGGCCCCTTCCCCTGACCACCTTCACAGTGCCAACCTACGCAGAGAGAATCCCTTCAAAGTCCATTGAAGTCAAAGGATGTAGAAGGGGAACACGCCACTAAGCACTACACTATTAGTTACCATTTCCTACAGAGCGGACTCGGAACATATGCTTTTCAAGGCGTTGAAAATCTGTATGATAGATACAGGTAACCTTTAGTGGCATAAGTTACAACAATTTAAAATAAAATACAAAAATGAAAAGATAAAGTGCAAAGCAAAATTAAGATCGTTCGTTTATGTCCGTGCATAAAAACCTGGCCGTTTGCTGTAGAGCATCCCTGGATTCGTTGTTTAACAAATAAATTGTCTTCTGCTGGCCCATCCAGAACTCTAAGCCCATAAGGTTGAGAGAAACTTTGTTCTGGCCCCGTTATGAAGGAAGCAATAATACAGAACACGGTGTACAGTTTCTGCGGTTTTCAGTGTACAGCTGCAAAAACATTCACTATGAGGAGTTCTGGAGCCTCTTCCATCCCTCAAAGCAGAAGGAAGCACATTGCATCCGGCCAAAGTGATGGCACATCGATGCTCCGGGTCAGAAAGAGAGGGCAAATATCTGGCCACGCCTAGGCGGGAAAACCTGTATGGGAGCTGGGAGCTGAAGAATGAAAATTTTAAGAATCTGGGCTAAAAGTGGAAAATAAACAAACAAAATGATCATGCACACCCCCAGTGTGGTGTAGCGATCGGGGAGACCCAGGTTCGAATCCCCACCCTGCCATGGTAGCTCATTGGGTGACCTTGGAGGAGTCATGATCAGCTTAGCCTACCTCAGAAGGTTGTTGTGAGAATAAAATGGAGGAGAGGAGAATGACATTTGGGTCCCCAGTGGGGAAAGACATGGTATAAATGAAATAAAAATCAAATCAAATAAGCACTGTTGTGGAAGCCTTAAGTTGTCAGGGATTTTTATTGAAGTTTTCGACTGGGTCATTCCTTCACTAAGCTTTTCAAAATGCAGATCCCCACCCCCCCCACCCCCCGCCCCGGTCATTTCCAACATTACAATTTTGGGTGTAAACCTTCAAAACTAAGGTTGCCAATTGGCAGGGGGAGGGAGGAAGAGGTTTAATGTGGAGAAGCAGGCAGATGAAACTTTTCATGCCAAGAGGTAAATAACATCGCCTTATAATCGCCCCAGATCAAACTGATATTAAAACAACAACTAAAAGGACCCGTTTAAAAGTTGGCCACCCAGATCCAAGTTGGCCACCCAGATCCAACCCACAACAGACACCTGGTGAGATAGGTGAGGCTGAGAGAGCTCTGAGAGAACTGTGACTAGCCCAAGGACACCCAGTGGGAATGTAAGAGTGGGGAAACAAATCTTGTTTCCCAGATAAGAGTGCACCGCTGACGTGGAGGAGTGGGGAATCGAACCTGGTTCTCCAGATCAGAGTCCACCTACTCTTTGCCACTACACTGTATGGGAACCCACAGCTGGTGAGCAGCCCAGAACTTTTAGATTGGCATTGAACTGGCAGCTGTTGCCTGGGTCAACGGAGCACTTCTGGCTTCAACTCTGCCAGCCGGTTTCTGGGGTCCTGGATGGCAGGACATAAATCCCACACCAGGAGTCCAAACTCAGCTTGACTCACCTGCAGCGTCATGCCCACCCCCACCCCACATTGCTTGCAGTCTGGGAGCTGTCAGGACGGGATAATTACGACCGCAAGGCACCGGCTGTTTACAAAAGGTCTCCTGGCCCGTTGAGCAGGGATCTGGCACAGGGCCGAGAGGAAGAGTCCGGGTGCTGAGCCTGCACATTCAGTGGCATTCTTGAGCCATCACTAATGCTGCTGTCAAAGCGGTGAGCAATTAAACAAATTACAAACCGAGCCGTCTCTTCCCGAACGGCAGTCATGGGGAGGCAAGGTGCACGGAGAAGCGAAGCCCAACAAGCTGCCCATTGTTCCTTCCCACCCTTCCCGCACCAGCCCAGGGAGGCCAGACTTCATCACCACCCTACGGCAACAGCAGAGATGAACAGCGGAAGAGCCGATCAGGCTTGGAAAATGCAAAGCCAAAAGAGTTTGGATTTATACCCCATTTTTCTCTCCTGAAGGAGACTCAAAGGGGCTTGTAAGCTCCTTTCCCTTCCTCTCCCCACAACAGTCACCTTGTGAGGTAGGTGGGACTGAGAGAGTTCTGAGAGAACTGTGACTTGCCCAAGTGTCACCCAGCAGGAGTGTAGGAGTGCGGAAACACATCTGGTTCACCAGATAAGCCTCCGCCACTCAGGTGGAGGAGTGGGGAATCAAACCCAGTTCTCCAGGTTAGAATCCACCAGCTCTTAACCACTACACCACACAGGCTTTCTAGAGGAACCCCAAGGCAGACTAAGTCAGCTTCTTCTAGAGTTCCCACTGCATTGCCCCTTGCAGCAAAATCTGAAGCAAATTCAAAAAGCTCTGCTTGGGCAAAACACAGCAGAGGGCTTCCGAGGGAAGCTCAGACGGTGAATGTCTTGAGGGCCGGAGCCTTACCTCTTTCTTGAGCGCTTCGCTCTCCACGTGGCGGAGGTTGTTCTTTGCCTGCACGTAGATCTCTGCCGTGTGCTGCACCTCTGGCGGGTTCGGTGCCGGGTAGCCAGGAGGAGGAGGGAGCACCTTGGAGTTGGGGGGCGGGGGAGGTGCCGGGAAGTTTGGAGGTGGTGGGGGAGATGCTTCATCGCCTGTCTTGCTGTGCTCTGGCGCTATGTCCGGATTGAGCATGTCCATATAAGTCTGCATGTCCGTGATTGTCGTCTCAGGAACCCCTGCAGCGAGCAAGAGACAGAACAGGGCTGGCTGACACAAGTGCGGAAATCTCCGGGTCACTGAGGCCATGATGGCTTGCTACGGCATATCTGTGCATTGCTGGATATTGCACTTACGTAGCGCTATAGAGAGCCAGTGTGGTGTAATGGTTGAAGTGCCTATGATCCATGAGATCCTGGTTCAAATCCCCACTCCACCATAGAAGCTTGCTTGGTAGCTGTCAGCCAGTTACACATTGTCAGTTTGACCTACCGCAGAGGGTTGTTGTGAGGTTAAACCAGGGGTAGGGAACCTGCGGCTCTCCAGATGTTCAGGAACTACAATTCCCATCAGCCTCTGTCAGCATGGCCAATTGGCCATGCTGGTAGGGGCTGATGGGAATTGTAGTTCCTGAACATCTGGAGAGCTGCAGGTTCCCTACCCCTGGGTTAAACTGATGTAGGAGATTGATATGTGCTGCTTTCACTTCCCATTTGGGGGAAAGGCAGAGTGTCAACGAAGTAAACAAAACACAGCAGTCTCTTGCAACTTATTACCCTGTATGTATAAGCCAGTCTAGTTGCTAATAGTTTCTACAGCGTGCAGGTCTTCAGTCTATAGCTTTAGAGCTAAATGTGGTGAAATACAGAACCAAATACAGCTCCCAAACAGAAAACGAAACATTTGGTAAAGTACACTGGGGAAGTAGGTAGGTTTCCTGGAATAACCGGAATGTGAAGGGAATGGCAGGCAAAGATTTTTGTGGCACGAAAGAGCTTCCTATTAGACCAATAAAGGCTTCCAAGAACACGATTTATTTTACTTGTGAGTCTGGGGGTGTCTGTGGGTATCCCCTTTTTGGAGAGACCCTGATGCTATATTTTCAAGCATTATGTAAAAAAAAAAACACCTTATTTTAATTTACAAAGGCTTTTCTGGGTTTAATCAGTTGTGGGGGTTTTTTGGCTATTTTTAAATCCCATGCTTCTGTTTTTGTGCTATTACACTATTAATCCTGTGCAAAAACCTTGCCTGCAGGTAAGTACACAGAGAAAAATCATACAATGTCAAAAATAAATTAATGTCACCACAAGGTGGTGCTGTTCCCTTGTGCTCACTATCTTGGCCTCAGCGTCCTTCTCTCTGGTTTGGACCAAAGAGACAAGGAGAGAATGAGAAAACGACTGACCCCACTCCCTGCTGCCCCAGAGCTGCTTACGGGTGCCTTGGCTGTTCCTTTTCTCCCCAGTACTTGATTGGCTGGAGTTGCAGGAGTCATAGTTGGAAAGGGTGCTGCTCGGGGACCCAATGTCGAAGTGAGGCTGTGGAGCAGACATAGTTGTGTTGGGAGATGACATGCCGGAGTCGGGCTGCTTGAATTCCAGGTCGGCGGAAGGGTCTCGGGAAAGGACCCGATGCTCCACGCTCTGCAAGATACAGTTAGAAATAGGCAATCACAACTGCAGAATCAGTGAATGCTTGTGAACCTTTGGCTAGATGCAGTAAATGCTATTGCAGGGATCCTCAATGCGGTGCCCAAGGGGGGAAGGGCAATAGTACCCACCAGCACCTTTTCTAGCATCCGCCAAGTTCATTTTGTTCAGCAATGCCTGGAGTAGGATCATAAACATGGTCCTGAAATGCTTTACTATTGCTCTCCCTTCACTCAGCCTATCCACGCCCACTGATCTAACACCAAAGAAAACATTTATGAAGAAAAGAACATTTCTTATCAAAGGGGAGTACAAATTCTGATTGGCCAGTGTAGGAAATAAGCTGCTGAACTAGATGGACCTTTGGCCTGATTTGGCAGGAGTCTTTTCATAGGATCGAATCCTAAATATATTGAAGAGTTGGTGTTGAAACCATATTCTTCCAATGTGGAAATTGCCTCCCCCCTCACTTCTGAAAAGGCTCCTCTGACTGAACTATTGGGAGAAACTCAGATCTGAAAAGAAGACAAAGACTCATTCCGCATATGCAGAATAATGCACTTTCAAACTGCTTTCAGTGCTCTTTGAAGCTGTGCGGAATAGCAAAATCCACTTGCAAACAGTTGTGAAAGTGGTTTGAAAACGCATTATTTTGCGTGTGCGGAAGGGGCCAAAGTTTCTAGACTCTAAGAAAATAACTCCAGGTGATTCAACTAACAGAGCCAAGTCACACACTAGGAAGGAAAACAAACCCACCCCAAGATTACCAGCCAATCTGAGCTTCATATATTTATTTGGGATATTTTTATGCCACCTCTCTAGAGTCCTGCTATGCCTTAGATACTGAGCTTAGTAACATATGTGTAAAAAAGATAAACAGCTGGCCCCAGAAGGACCAATGTGAGGCTGTGTACTAGGAAGAAAATTTAATACTACTACTGCACAATGTTATCAATGAAATGAGCAAAGAGAAACTATTGCCCTCATCATGGCAAGAAGCTTGCATAACATTGATACATAAAGAAGGCAATAATGATCCATCACCATTACAATCTTACAGATCCCTTGCACTGTTGAATAAGGACTGTACACTTTTTGCTCCAATAATGTTAGAGCAATAAGGAAATGTGTAACAATTAATTCATATGGAGCTGAGTGGCTTTTACTCAAGAGATTAATGAAAGACAATGTATGCTGCCTAATTAATACAATAGAATGCATGAAAAAAGAAAGAAAGCAGTATTTATATTCCTAGACGCTGAAAAAGCATTTGACAACATAGCTTGGCCTTTTTATTGAAAATGATTGGAAGTTTAAATCATAGCTCAAGATGCATGAATTGGATACAGAGAATCTATGCAAAACAGCATGCAAAGATTTTAATAAATGAAGCGTTAACTGATGGATTTCAAATTGAAAAAGGAACATGTTAAGGAAGTCCATTATCATCACTTTTATTTATTCTTCCACTAGAAGTACTGAGTATTAAAACCAGAAAAGACCCTAAAATTAAAGGCACAAAAGTACCGTATATACTCATGTATAAGTCAAATTTTTTAGCACATTTTTAATGCTGAAAAAGCTCCCCTCGACTTATATGCGGGTCATTAAAAAAATTTTGCGTTTTTACTTTGCCGGCCAGCAGGGGGCGCAGTTTTTATGCTAGCTCCTGATGATACCAGCCAAGTTTGGTGAAGTTTGGGTCAGGGGATCCAAAGTTATTGACCCCCAAAGGGGATGCCCCATCCCCCATTGTTTACAATGGAAGCTAATAGTAGATTTTCCATTTCTGATAATATCCCTCTTAAAATCTAAGTTGGGTTACATTTGGACATACAGATGATGATGAGGAATCCAGTTTTGGAAGATTTTAACTCTTGTGTTTTAGCTTGGTTGCTTGTTGAGCTAAGTTTTTTGTACTTTTAAAGTTATTGTTGATACCATATTGTTCTTGTTGACCCCCTCTTTTCCACTTACAGAGCCAGTTTACTGTTTTTCTTTGAAATAAATATTCAAAAACATTTAACCTAGTGATGCCTCAATTGATGTAATTTTATTGGCATCTATTTTTATTTTTGAAATTTACCAGCAGCTGCTGCATTTCCCACCCTTGACTTATACACGAGTCAATAAGTTTTCCCAGTTTTTTGTGGTAAAATTAGGTGCCTCGACTTATATGCGGGTCGACTTATACGCGAGTATATACGGGGTAGATGGGTAGAGTAACATGAAAAATTCTGCAGATGATTTGGTGCTGACAGATCACAACCCTCCACTTATTGATGAAACACCTAATAGAACAAATGGAAAAATTTGGATTCTTTTTAGGTAATAAAATCAATAGGAAAAAGTCAAAAACAATTATAAAGCTTTTGACAAAGCAGGAAGCTGGAGATATCAGAAGGGCTACAGGTCATGCAGTTATGACAAACCCTGTTAAATATTTGGGAATATAACTGACCAGACAAAACACCACACTATTTAAAGATAATTACAACACACAGCACACAATGTGGGTGAAAATACAAGAGGACCGTCAGAGACGGTCTAAACGAAATGCTTCTTGACTAGGAAGAATTTCTACAATAAAAACGAATGTATTGCCAAAACTAAACTGTCTGTTTTAGATGTTACCAATTTGTGTACAAGGAAAAAACCCTGAAGAAGTGGAAGAAATAGATAAACAAATATGAAATGGCAAAAAGCCGAGAATCAGATTTAAAGTTTGACAAGATGAGAAAAAGAGAGAAGGACTAGCAGTACCTAATATTAACTTATATTATCAACCAGCTGGTCTGACTTGGATTGTGGACCGGATTAAAAATCCAGGTGAAAGACTAATAAACTTAGAAACGGCAGATTTGGAAGAAGGTTTACATAATGACCCATGGATTAAAAATCAGTCAAAAAATACAACACAAAACAGAAGCTGTGTAACTAGAGATGGACTAGTCAGAATTTGGGAATCTACCCGAAGAAGAGTAAGGCCTCCGGTATTCCAAAGTCACTGTGGAAAGCAGTAGTTTAGAATTCAGAATATATAGGCAAGATTGAAGTCTATTGCTAAGGAAGTGCAATAATTTTGCTACGAAACAGGCAACTCTAGCCAGCTTGTCCCACGTTTGATTTTTTTGCACAATTGTGGACTATATTATTATCCCAGACATTCATGCTGATGAATAGATGAACCAGGGACTCATCCACCCTCCAAGCACCTTTTTCTACACATTTCCTCTCCATCTTCTCCAAGGCGTGCCTGTCATTCAGCATGACCGAACGTTGGTCGCTTGTAACACCCCAAGCCCCACCGCAGCTAACATGAAGGCAGAGACCTCCACAGCCAGTCCCCTCCCCACTTCCAGCCCTCCCACCATAGGAAAACCTGACTTACATTGCCCATGATCCCAAAAAACCCGGCAGGCTCATGCCCTCCTCCTTCCCCAGCGTGGCAAAAGCCGGAGGATCAACCTTCTCTGCACCAGAGGCCAGCATAACACAACTGTGCTCGATGGGTCCTTGGGGAATGAGCAAGAGCTGAAACTTGCCCTTCTGTGAGCCCCACCTGGAATCCCTCACCTGGCTACCCCGGTAACACACCAGCTGCCAAGCTCCTCCGGGCCTCCAGGGGCCGCCTAAGTAATACTTGTGCCTCTAAATTGGGAGCTGAGGGACCTGGAATTTATTAGGCGGAAAGTAAAGGAAGGCAAGAAATTGAGGTGAGGAAGGGACAATGCAGCATAGCCCCTGAGCTCTTCCCTGTCCTACATACCCAAAGGCAAGGAGAGGAACTTTGTACCCACTGGTAGCGCATACACACATGCAAGGTTCTCCAACAATGGGCAGCAGAACAAATAACCCAGGCAAACTGGGTTTTGCAGAACTGGTGACAGCTAGTTCCCAGTGGCTTCCTGCCTCGTGTAAGAATAAATCCGGACTGAAGGTTGGTTCACACTGGCATGTATGCCCCTTTGCTGCAACAACAGCAAGGACCGGCTTGCATGTGTGAATGCAGAGTCCTGGATCACTTGTCACATTTCTCCCTCCCTTTAAACACACTCTGTTCCCAAGAAGCCACGTTGACAGACTCCACTGTAAGGAATCCAGTAGTTCACCGCTTGGTCATGACACACTTCAGGCCCGGATTCAGCAATGGCTCCAATCACAACCTCAGCCTGACCTGACATTTCTCTCCTTCAGGACACCCAAAATTGCCCTCTGCCTCTTCCACTGCAACAGTCACACACCCCTCTGTCCCTCTGTCCCCGCACCATGTTCTCCACCGTGCGCAGGTACTTGGCACACTGGGAGTGCCCGTTGTAGTCGGCAAGGTCAGCAGCGGTGTAGCCATCTTGGTCCCGGATGCCCAGGTTCACACCGTTCACTACGAGGATTTGACAGCACTGCAGGGAAGACAAGAAAGACAACACACGGCAATGGGGAGCCAGGGCAGTCCCCGGGTGTTCAGTTGAGATGAACCTTACAGGAGAAAAAATTGGGTTACAACCTCCTCCTCCTCCTCCTCCTCCTCCTCCTCCTCCTCCTCCTCCTCCTCCTCCTCCTCCTCCTTCTTGTCCCATAATCTGCCCCTGAAGACATCCCCCACCAACCCACCTCTCATATCGCAATGGCTTTCCGGTGGAAACTCACCAAGCCAAAGACTTTCAGACTCACCTCCAGCTCGCCGTTTTCAGCCGCGTCGTGCAAAGGGGTCCCACCCCAGTTGTCGGTGGAGATCTCCCCTCCGTGCAGGAGCAGCCAGCTGAGCACTTTGGCGTGTCCTCGGCTGGCGGCAAAATGCATGGCGGTGGCTCCGTCGTCATCCTGCTCCAAGAGGCTGATATCGGTGAAGCTCATCTGCGCATGAAGGAGAGCAGAGCGTGGGTTCAAGGCGCACAAGGCAACAGATGCTGCCGAACACAGAAAGGCTGCCCCTGTCCCTCTCCCCCCCCCCCCACTGCCCCGAAACAGTCTGGTGGGAAGACCAGCTGGGATCCATCTCCCAGATCCATTTCTCAGCTTGGTCCAAAGCAAAATGAATGGCTTAACAGCAAAATTAATTTTTGAAGAAGAAGAGGTTGGATTTATACCCCACCTTTGCCTCCTGTAAGGAGACTCAGGGTGGCTTACAAGCTCCTTTCCCTTCCTCTCCCCACAACAGACACCTTGTGAGGCAGGTGGGGCTGAGAGAGTTCCGAAGAACTGTGACTGGCCCAAGGCCACCCAGCAGGAATGTAGGAGTGCGGCAACACATCTGGTTCACCAGATAAGCCTCTGCTGCTCAGGTGGAGGAGTGGGGAATCAAACCCGGTTCTCCCGATCAGAATCCATCTGCTCTTAACCACTACACCACACTGGCTCCCTTTAATTGCCACCCAAGGTGCAGTGCATTGCTTTGTGTGATTTTGGCTGGTCTTTGCTATTAGACCTCTTGCATAAATGCTATGCCCTTGCCTTTGCTATTAGACCTTTCTGAATAAGTTTGACCAAATGTGAGAAATGGACTCTAATCTGGAAAGCTGGGTTTGATTCCCCACTCTTCCACATGTGCAGCAGATCCTTATTTGATGAACAGCATTTGTTTCCGCACTCCTACATTCCTGCTGGGTGACCTTGGGCTAGTCACAGCTCTCTCCGCCCCCTCCCCCCTCACATGGTGCCTGTTGTGGGGAGAGGAAGGGAAAGGAGCTTGTAAGCCACCTTGAATCTCCTTACAGGAGAGAAAGGTGGGATATAAATCCAAACTCTTCTTCCAGAAATTACAACAGGTCTCCAGGTTACAGGTATTAGTTTCCCTGGACTCTTGACTCTCACTCAGTGAAAGAACTCGATTGCTGGGGACAGGGTCTGCACAAAGGAACGATGGCCCCTCCTAGGGTTGCCAGATCCAGGTCACCATGAATTTGATGTGTCTGCATCAGGGTTGGCATCTCTGGCTTGGGAAATCCCTGGAGGTTTGGACAGTGGTGCTTGGGGAGGGTGAAGTTCTGAGAGGGACTTCAGTGCCAGGGAGTGTGGTGGAGTCTCCTTCTTTGGAGGTTTTTAAAGAGAGGCTGAATGGCCATCTGACAGGAGTGCTTTAATTGGGTGTTCCTCCATGGCTTTGGTTTGTAAACCCCTTTGAGTCTCTTTACAGGAGAGAAAGGTGGGGTATAAATCTAAACTCGTCTGCTGCTGCTTCTTCAAAAGGGCAGCAAACCAAAGCCAGGAAAGATGCACCAGATCCACATGGCCAACCTTGCAGCACCCCTGGCAGTTGACCAAGTGTCATGGCTTGCTAGGAGCTGCCGGCAGCCTGCCAAGAAAGCGACTGCCTACAGGTTCGACCCTCCCTTCTCCTGGACACAGGATATGCCAGTGGAGACAAACTCTTCACACAAACGCCATTCTGAAGCTGCTGACCGCAGGGGAGTCAATTTCCTCCAGCCTAACCGTGAACGTCCGTGTGCTCACCAGCCAGACGATGACAGTGTTGTGGCCCATCTGGGCAGCTGCATGGAGTGGGGTCATCCCATCGTTGGCGCGTAGGTGGGGATCTGCTCCGCAGTCTTTTACCAGGTATTGGACGATTTCCAGGTGGCCTTCCTGGCAGGCTAGGTAGAGGGGCGTGGCACCGTTCTTCGTTTGGGCGCTGATCGAACTGCAAAAATAAAAGCAAAGGGGCGTTCAGGCCCAAGACTTGATTTCTGGCACATACTAGTGCAGACTGACCCTCGGGATGCCCTGAGCAGTTCCCAGCCAAATCGCTTAGTTTTCTTAGGGCCTTTCCCCACTTACCTTAAGCCCCGCGCCACTTGAGGAGAGTAGCGTGGGGTCAGAGAGGGGCGGCGACAGCGCAGCCGCCCCAACGCTGCCGCTGTCGCACCCCCTCAGCGCGCAGCATCCCTGGTGCTCTTGCAAAGGGCGCCTTTTGATGACCCCGCCCGGGCGCGCGGCATAGGGGGGATCCACGAGAGCGGGGAAACGCCCTTAGTTATTTCCGCCTGCCTCCACCGAGCTCAAGAAGAATTACTCCAAAATTTGCATCCTGAAACATTTGCATTTCACAACTCCACATCGTTTATCTGATTTTGAAAAAATTATTTTTTAAACTGCGTTGCCCACGGGCTCTGACCTCCATCTTGGGTTCTGACGGCCCCCCGCCCCATCTTAGCAGGTCATTAAGTTAATCAGCATTGCTTAGGCTAAGCTCCTTCCACCGGCTGTTTTTGGACACTGCAATTGAGCGGTATTTTTAAATAAGCAGATTAGGGAAGTAGTAAACTCACGGGGGGGGGGGGGGGGGCCGCCAGTCTGGTTGCCAACTTCCAGGCAGGGTTTGGGCGGACTATCGGAATCACAACTGATCTCGGGGCTACAGAGATCATTGCCTTTGGAGAAAATGGCTGCTTCGGAGAGTATCCCGTCGATTCTACGCGAAACCCCTCCCCTGATCTCCCGTCCCGTGGGCACTGCCCCAAATGCCGGGGATTTCCCAAGCAGCTCTAGCGACTGGAGACGGTGATGAAGTTCCGGGAACAAAACAAAAACAAAACAGCTCTCGTCCACTTGTGAAAGACGAGGCTTCCAATATTACCACGTGGGTGATGGGGTGGGGAAAACTGAGGGCAGGAACAGGAATCGAGATTATTTAGGGCTTGGGGAAAAAATTGGTCCTTGTACAAAGCTGACAAACTGACTCCGTTAACTGAAGGAGGAAAGGAAGGGAAAATTAAGAAGATATGGACCCCTTTCCTGGACTATATGTTAAAGTAATTGTAAACGTAATTTAAGAATAGTAGAATAGATGGGAACTAATGATAGCAATAGTTTAGAGCAGGGGTCTGCAACCTGCGGCTCTCCAGATGTTCATGGACTACAATTGGCCATGCTGGCAGGGGCTGATGGGATTTGTAGTCCATGAACATCTGGAGAGCCACAGGTTGCAGACCCCTGGTTTAGAGAGATAAGATTTGATTAATTTCCCTGTTTGCTTTCACACGCCTCCAATTATTTGTTATTCTCGTACTGTTAGAAGTTTAGTTACATAGAATAATTATATATATATATTTTCTACTGGAACGCCGCCTCAAATTAGAGGACGAAGAAATGTTTTGCGGCTGATGGAGAGGGAAGTCACACGATCTCGATTGAGCTTCAGAAATGTGTTTGGTGTTTGTCTTTGTTTTTAACACAATGACAAATGTTGATTTTGTAATTTTCATCGTTTTGATTTGATTGGTTGAAACTTAATTTGAAAATCTGTTTTATCGAGATTATTCAGGGCTGATTGGCCCATGCAAAGAAAACTGTGTGGTCGGAGCCCTTCCAGCCGGCCAGTGACCCAGCCTGCAGTGTGAGAGAGGTGATTCTTGGACACTGAATTGAAAGTAGTCCAATTCTCAGAAGAAATCCAAAAACAAGGGCGAGACTCAATGAGGTGTGTTCTTAACCTGGATGCAAAGGACACGGGGCGGGGCTTCCGTGGCGCAGTGGCTCAGAGCAGTGGACTCTAATCTGGAGGATCAGGTTTGATTCATTGCTCCTCCACATGAACTGTGGGTTCTTATCTGGTGAGCGGGGAAACAAAACGGGTTCTTCAGAACAGAGCCTGCCACTCACGTTGAGCAGCAGGGAATCAAACCCAGTTCTCCATTACTCTTAACCACTATACCACGCTGGTTATTTCATTGAAAAAGTTCAAGACAGAAGCCACTGAAAGCATAACTGAAGTTGTCCTGATGATATCATTTGGCGAGCCACTAGCAATACATTATGGTGCCCCATCTATTTGAGAAGTTAATTGTATGGCTGTGGGCAGTGGTGGGATGCAAAAATTTTAGTAACAGGTTCCCATGGTGATGGGATTCAAACTGTGGCGTAGCGCCAATGGGGCTGGGCGGGGCACGACGGGGGCGTGGCCGGGCATTCCGGGGGCGGGGCATTCCGGGGGTGGAGCTGTGGCAAGGACTCAGCTGCTGCACCGGTCCTTGGACGGGAAATGAATGCACGCAGGCGCAGGCTGCCACGCACGCCGGTGCACCTCCTGCTAGACTGCTTCAAGTTCTGCATGTTACTGCTGAGAGGAGGGCGTAGCGAAGGCAAAAATCACGTGGCAAAATCACCAATTAGTAACCCCCTCTCGGCACACACAAATAATGAGTAACCTACTCTTGGGAACCTGTGAGAACCTCCTGGATCCCACCTCTGGCTGTGGGGCAGGGGGTGGTGGTGGTGGTTAGGGGTAGTAGTTAGAGGTAGGGGTTAGAGTTGGTGGTGGTAAAAAAAAAACACAGGCTGGCTTTCAGAGGCATGTTCTCTTTTCCCATTTTTTTTTGGGGGGGGGCTCCTTACTGAATGCGACTGCCAGATTTGAACTCGGCCGTGAACCTTCGGGGTCAGCCCCAATTGCCTCACACAAGTCGGCGATTCAGGCTTCGGCATCACAGCAGTTGCTTTATTAAGCAATCAATAAATGCCTGTTTAATATTTCAAAGAGGAGCAGCAACACATGCTCAGCTCGGCTGTCAGAGGAGATCCCGGGGCCCTTCAATAATTCAGCGCTGTAACTCCAAGAAGGGTGGTAGGAGGCCAGGCACTCCAGGTGGAGCGGCAGCAACCGTGCCCCCTCCCCCACTTCAGGCAACTCCAAGAAGAAGTCCTCTCTTTTATGTTTCCTGCTGTTCATCCCCTAAGACATGGATGCTTCTGGCACGTACGGCACAAATGCCACATGCAGGGGTGTATCTGTGCCAAACGTCATCCAGGGCAAACACTACTGGCTCACTCTCACAGGAGTTTGGAGCCAGCCGGCCATTCAACGCTAGGTTCGGCTTGGCTGGGACCAGTTTGAAACTGCAGGCTTTGAGCCAGTGGTGGGATCCAAAAATTTTAGTAACAGGTTCCCTCGCCAGCCCCACCCCCCCTCAGCAAAAGGGGCAGAGGCATACCTAGGCAAACCTGAGACCTGGGCAAAACCTGAGTTGGATGCCCTCCCCATGGGCAGCCACCCCACCAGGACCCCCCCAATTTTTTTTGCACCAGGTCATTTCAAAATCATCATCACATTATAGAAAATGCCCCAACTCACAAATCTGAACACAGCAATGGTGAAACACACCGGTTCTTTGATAGAGACTGGTGAGATAAAAGGTACGAAAGGCTGAGGATCAATGAATTGCAGGACCTGAAAGGGATTAACCCAGTTCAGGGAGTTACATTATTAGTCGCAATTGCTATATGGAACCTTCGCGTTCAAAGGCAGGATGCCTCTCGGGGAGGCGAGGGCGTGGAGATGGAAAGGCGGACCCAATTAGTAACCCCCTCTCGGCACACACAAATAATTAGTAACCCACTCTCGGGAACTGGTGAGAACCTGCTGGATCCCACCGCTGCTTTGAGCTTGCAGTTTAAAGCTTGATGCCGGACTAAGCAGTCACTCTGCCCGGCTCCAGCTTTATACTGCTGGCTTCACCCCCAAAGTCCACCTCAATAGGTCAGCAGTATAGAGCAGGAGCCAGGCACAGGAACTTCTCAGTTCAACACTGAGCTCAGCCTAGCTGGGTCGAGCTTTAAACTGCAGGATCAGCATTGAACAAGTGTGCCTGGCCCATGAACACCATCTGGAGTTCAGGGGCGGGGCAAACCCAATTGGATACTGAGCTCGGGCTGGCCAGGTTCATAATTCATAGTGTGTCCTGCCCCCAAAGTCAATGTGGAGTTTGGAGTGGGTGCAGTTCCACAGTGGCTGCTCAGAGGCTGTGGGGTGCAAACAGGGGAACATATGTCCCTGGGCTGCAGCCATTTAGTCGTGGGGGGGGGGGGCTGGAAAATAATCCACCACACCCTCCTCCCCCGCCCCCGGGTCCATACACTGACTTCAAAAAAACATTGTTTGGTCGTGGTGGTTAGGGCAGCTGCCCATATTTGGGGGGGGGGGGCAGGAAAAACTCAGATTTTGCACTGGGCTACATTTTCCCTAGATATGCTTCTGGGGTGCAGGCTGGCACCCCCCTTCAAGAGGTGGCGTTCAGAGCATGTGCCTTGCTTTGCCCTACCCTAGATACGCCTCAGGGTACATGTCATGTGACACTAGCATTTTAGCTGCTGAAATCTATTTCCCCCAATATGGTTTGCTCGTTTTTAGCTGAAGTGCTGCCATCTAGACCAGGGGTAGGAACCTGCGGCTCTCCAGATGTTCAGGAACTACAATTCCCATCAGCCTCTGTCAGCATGGCCAATTGACCATGCTGGTAGGGGCTGATGGGAATTGTAGTTCCTGAACATCTGGAGAGCCGCAGGTTCCCTACCCCTGATTTCTAGACAGTATCAGGCTCTTGAAAAATGCTATGAAAACAACTGAATGCTGTTTGCACAGTCCTGAGGGTCAGGAGCACATTGGCTGGGGTTGCCAACCTCCAGGCAGGGTCTGGCGAGCTCCTGGAATTCCAACAGATCTCCAGATTACAGAGAATTGTCCCCCTGGATAAAACGGCTGGTTAGGGGTGGCATTATACTCTGATGAGGTCACTCTCCTCCTCTAAACTCCGCCCTCAGATCACCAGAATTTCTCATCCTGGATTTGGCAACCCTAGAACTGGTAGAACAGATGCTTCATGCTAGCAGACCTAGAGATTTCCCCAGTATGCCTATTAAGCTGTCCTTTAGACCAACATCCTAGGAACAAATTTCTTGCTAGTCTTGCTAAAAGGTCAACTCTTGAGCAAACCAGGGGATGATTTATTTATGACATTGAGGGCTGCAAAAATTGCTCCAGCAGCTAAGAAAATTTGAGCTCAGCCTTCAACAGATAATGGGGCATCTTGTGTTTCTGATCCCCTTTTTGATATGTAATAGTCTAGCTAGAGGTACATCTAAGAACTTTGACCTTCTTGCTATAATTGACTTTTGACTTTTTACATATGTAGGAGCAGGACTATAGTAGATCTGTCCATTTAATCTCTGTTTATGCATATATTCAGAGACTGTATTTGATGGTGAGCTATCGATCACTTTGGTTAACAGCAGTCAAGTTCTACAGTTGTAAATGCATGGAAATGTAATTAAAACTCATACAGCTAATCAAGCAACAGCCTTAATCTGTGCATACATAAATGAGTTCATTTAAAAAAAAAAAGAGTCAGTTATTCCTGATTTTTCACACTGAGGTGTCAGTACTAGCAACCTGCACGGGATAAGAACAATGGAGGAGCATTCAAGTCGCTCCCTAGAGCGCCCACACTATGAGATCAGCCATTTTGGATGCTTCTGTGGCTATAAATCGGATTATCTTTAGATACAAAAAGATTGCAGCCACAGGACGGCCTCTTCAGGTAGCAACTTCGAACATGCCAAACAGTTCGAGAAGGGTGCAAAAAAACTCCCTGAGATATTTTTTTCAATCTCTGAAAAAAGGAGTGGACGTTTTTTTAAATTGCCTCAGCTCAGTCTTTGCCATTAATTCTGATGTGGCAATAGATAGCCCAGTGGTGACAGATAATGGGTCCCCTTGACCTTTCCAGTACGAAATCAATCAAGTCATTAACCCCCAGCCTTGTTCCCAGAGTTGCAGTCGCGTAAATTCCGGAGCACATCAACCGGACATGGAATTGGCATTTTTGAAAAACTTGACTTGCTGCACCAGGGCAGGTCAAGAGACGGAAGAAATTTGGTGTCAATCTCAGGGTTCTCTCCAGATAGTTATGGATTTTCAGTTCCCATCATCCCCTGCCAGCATCATGCTGGTAGGGGATGATGGGAACTGTAGTCCATAACATCTGGAGGGCTGCGAGTTTGACACCCGTGGGTTAGGGCATTCCAGCCCATTAATCTGTGATGACAATTCACTGCAGTCAGACACTCTGAGATACTCCAGAGTTTGATTTCTGGAAAGCTCTGGCACATTACAAGCTGGTAATCACAAACTAATTTGTCATGCTGTTTATTCTAGAAAACATTATTTCGTCATCCTGTTTGTCGGCTAATTTCCTGTCTTAAACATCAGCGGTCTAAAACAATACATCACACTGTGTAACACACTTCTCTCTGTGATACACCTCTGAAGATGCCAGCCACAGGTGCAGGCGAAACATTAGGAACAAGAACTACCAGACCACGGCCACACAGCCTAGAAAGCCCACAACAACCAGTACGTAACACAGTTTCAAGGGATAGCCACATCACTCTGTGTTCGAAAAGCAAAATTCAAATCCAGTAGCATCTTAGGCCCCTTCCGCACATGCAGAATAATGCACTTTCAATCCACTTCCACAATTGTTCGCAAGTGGATTTTGCTATTCCGCACAGTAAAATCCAGCTGCAAAGTCCATTGGAAGTGGATTGAAAGTGCATTATTCTGCATGTGCGGAAGGGGCCCTAATGATGGAAGAAGGAGCCACACTTGTTATCTCATGAAGTCTGGGGGCTATGGGCAGAGGTGGGATCCAGCAGGTTCTCACCAGTTCCCGAGAGTGGGTTACTAATTATTTGTGTGTGCCGAGAGGGGGTTACTAATTGGGTCCGCTTTTCCATCTCCACACCCTCGCCTCCCCCCTCTCGAGGCATCCTGCCTTTGGAACGTGGAAGGTTCCATATAGCACTTGGCGACACAATAATGTAACTCCCTGAACTGGGTTAATCCCTTTCAGGTCCTGCACCATTGGATTCTCAGCCTTTCGCACTCTTTTATCCTTCACCCAGTTTCTATCAAAGAACCTGTGTGCTTCACCATTGCTGTGTTCAGGATTTGTAGGGAGTTGGGGCATTTTCTATAATGTGGGGATGATGATTTAGGGAAAATGACCTGGTGCAAAAAAAAATTGGTCATAACAGTGGGTGGCTGCTCCATGGAGGGCAATCCAACCTCAGGTTTCTTTGCTCAGGTCTCAGGTTTGCCTAAGTACGCCTCTGCCCCCCTTTGCTGAGGGGGGGCTGGCGAGGGAACCTGTTACTAAAATGTTTGGATCCCACCACTGGCTATGAGCCTCCCCAGAGCAACGTTAATTGCTCCTTGCTGGTGGCCCCCACCATTGCTTGGTGGGCCACGGAAATCAGAGCAAACGGCCCCCAGTTGCCGGCCACTCGGCCAACAGGGCACAGACGACGGAGCTGTTGCGAAAACAGGCTGAGGCTTCCGTGTTTGCCCACCAGCTGCTGAAGGTGGCCTTTCAAATGACTCAGCCATGTTCAGAAGAAAAGAACTCCATTTCAGCAAGACAAAGACAGAGAAATACAGCAAGCAGCATCGATTGTTGCTTTATTTATTGAAGCCAGCTCCTCCCTTAAGGTACATATGCTGTGGCGGGTGTGTGTTTGGGTGTGCAGTATTCACAGCATCGAAGAGACAATGACCTGTTATGCGCTTGTGGTCTGATCCGCAGTAAGTGAAAATTCCCTTTGGCCAGGTTTTCAGTGGTGAACACATTTTCCTTGCTCCCACAGGGTATAAATGAAGTAAATAAATATCTATCGATGTGCGAACGCATCCCTAGTTAGTGCTGGGGCCCATTACGCATGGAGCGCTTTCTGCAGTGTGGTCCCTTCGCAGCGGAGTCTCCTCACATTCCCCTGTGTAAACGTGAGGAGGAGCCTCCCTGTTGGCCGCGCAGCCGCCTGCTCCCACTCAAAAGGCAGAATATTACCCTTTGAAGTATGTATGTATGTATGTATGTATGTATGTATGTATGTATGTATGTATGTATGTATGTATGTATTTATTTATTTATTTATTGCTTAAACTTTTATACCGCCCCATCCCCGAGGGGCTCTGGGCGGTGTACAACACAAAATATAAATATAAATATGATTAATTAAATTACTAAAACCATTAAAACAGCGGTAACAATAAAAGAGGCGTCCGCCAACCCCAATTTTAAAATCCCCCCCGGGAAAAGAGCGGGGGAGGCGGCGAGTCACGTTAGATGATAGGCCCAGGTATAAGAGCCAACTGGGGGGCACCATTTCAGCGGTAAACATCAATATTGTCATATCGATATATCAATATTGTTGAGGCTGCTTTTGCATTTTAGGGAAAAGCCAGCTGTATAGCCCTAAAAACGCAAAGGCAACAAAAAGAAGCCTTAACAATATCGACATATACAAAAATAAATATTAACTTTACAGAAACAAAACAGGCAACTGGTTGTTGTGGGTTTTCCAGGCTGTGTGGCCGTGGTCTGGTAAACAGTCTGGTAAACAGGCAACCTTCATCTTGCCCTTTGACTGCAGCGACCCAGAAGGAGGGAAACCCCACAGAGACACAGATACCTTGAGGTTTCCCCACTCTCACAAACTGTGGGGTGCCCAGGATCTCCGGCAACACAGCTTTAATGGCGTCAGTACAAGAATCTCTGCCCCGCGGAAACAGTATGCTCACTGCGGGGCAGAACGCTAGTGCATAATCAGCCCCAGGCTGACAGAATCTCAGCAGGGTTTCAAGCAGAGATCTCTGCCAAGCCTCCGACCTGAGATCTTTTAAGCCAGTGGTTCTCAACCTGGGGGTTGGAACTCCTTTGGGGATCAAACGACCCTTTCACAGGGGTCGCCTAAGACTCTCTGCATCAGTGTTCTCCATCTGTAAAATGGATAAATGTTAGGGTTGGGGGTCACCACAACATGAGGAGCTGTATTAAAGGGTTGCGGCATTAGGAAGGTTGAGAACCACTGTTTTAAGCAGAGGTGCTAAGGATTGGAAGCGGGGCCTTCTTTACCACTTAGCAACGGTCCGTTTCTAAAAGCCTCCACAGATGGAAGGGAAGAGCTCGGCCAGCTGCGTTTCTTCGTTTTAATATATTTTTAAAATCTCTTTAATTGAAGGCAATCTGATTGAGCCCTATTATCTACTAATCAGGGCAATGGACCCCACGGTAAACCCATCATGGGCAATTTCGGCATCTTTGACCAGATAATCTACCCACATGGATTTCAATCCCCCATAATGGAGCGGGAGGTTTGGGGGGCTTCCAACACACTGAGCACTGGTTAAAGACCTTCGCCATCTGGTCCCTGTAAACCACTGAGGAGCAGATGCTGAAGTTGGGACAGGTGGGAAGAGACGTTCCTGGGCTGCAAAAAACCTCATCCCATCTGGGCAAATCCCTTACTAGTCAAAAGCACCATCAAATGTTACACACTGAACTACGTAACACATTTACTACGCCAATTATCTACGTGCTCAACTGCTCTGTACTCTGTTCCACATAAAGATGTGAGTTGAGGTGCAGCAGTTGAGAAAACCGTATGCTTCCGCGTTAGAATCTACTCCCGGAAGAATATGAGAATGATCATTCATTTTTATGTACCGCCTTTGTCAAAACCATAATTTTGTGCATTGCTGAACGTGGCACTTTTGGGGCAAGAGCGTTTATGCCAAATTCAGACAAGCACAGACCTTAGCAATTGGGAGTATAGGAAACATTGCCTTGGGAAGCTGGCAAACCTCAGTGTTGGTGCAATTACAGAAGAGGCGCAGATCCATGTCCGGGAAAAATTTGCTTCAAGGATTAAAGGAACATGGAAGAAAGCCAGATCTTCTGCCAGGAACGACCAAAGGAGTCCGATTTGCAAGCATCCCTCCGCATTTCAGAGCACACTCCAAGAGAAACAGCCGAGCCCCTCCCAAGAGCTGCTGCTCTGATAACCTGTATCTCTGCAATTCACAAAGGCACCGATAGACCAAAACATCCACGAGATTGACAGCTGGGTGTCTGTGGTCCGACACAGGCAGCGCCGTAAATCATGTGCTCAAGAACCTGCTCCATTGTTCCAAAGTACAGATAACTTCGCAAGGGGCCATAAAGACATGGCAAGCTTGGTAAGGACAGACCGTGATAAGGTCAGGCATTGAACTCAAGGCACACAATGTTGATGGCTGGACTTTTCCCTCCCCCACGCCCCCATGCACAAAGGCTTCTGCTGGCAGAGGGGACAAATGCATTGGCACAGCCTTCATTGCTCCCAAAGCCCGTCCAAACCCTCCCCCACCTGGCCCGGGCTGCCCGATCAACCGAACCCAGGGTGATTAACTTTGAAGTAAACATTCTTCAGATCTAG
The DNA here is from genome assembly GCF_021028975.2 of Sphaerodactylus townsendi. Classification (NCBI taxonomy): domain Eukaryota; kingdom Metazoa; phylum Chordata; class Lepidosauria; order Squamata; family Sphaerodactylidae; genus Sphaerodactylus; species Sphaerodactylus townsendi. Next base: position 20,734,083 of record NC_059440.1, read on the forward strand.
CCACATCACTCAGGGGGAGGGGAAGAGATGGATTCATCCGGGCATTGATTTTTTCTCTCTTTCTCACAATACTAGAACCAGGGGGCATTCATTGAAAATGCTGGGGGGGAAGAATTACGACTAATAAAAGGAAACACTTCTCTTCACGCAACGTATGATTGGTGTTTGGAATATGCTGCCACACGAGGTGGTGATGGCCACTAACCTGGATAGCTTTAAAGGGGGCTTGGACAGATTTATGGAGGAGAAGTCGATTTATGGCTACCAATCTTGATCCTCTTTGATCTGAGATTGCAAATGCCTTAACAGACCAGGTGCTCGGGAGCAACAGCCGCAGAAGGCCATTGCATTCACCTCCTGCATGTGAGCTCCCAAAGACACCTGGTGGGCCACTGCGAGTAGCAGAGAGCTGGACTAGATGGACTCTGGTCTGATCCAGCTGGCTTGTTCTTATGTTCTTATGTTCTTATGGGCACTGATTTTGAGCATGCATAAGCCCACACTTGGACACTGAATATCAACAGAGCATGGCTTCTACTACACACACCCCAATGCTCTACATAGCCGTTGCTTGGGTTGTAGCTTCTCTGCAGCAGGCACACCCAGATCCAGATGTGATTGACCATTCTCTTACACTTCCCAAGTTCTCCAAAAGGAAACTTGAAGCCGGCTTTACCAACATGTGCTGCTTTAGAAGCTGACAATTAGGCAAAAATGATCCTCAGGAGATCTACAACATTTGGAGGCAGGAAAAGTTTGGATTTATACCCCACCTTTCTCTCCTGTAAGAAGACTCAAGGTGGCTTACAAGCTCCTGTCCCTTCCTCTCCCCACAACAGACACCTGGTGAGGCAGGAGCTGAGAGAGTTCAGAGAGAACTGTGACTAGCCCAGGGGTCTGCAACCTGCGGCTCTCCAGATGTTCATGGACTACAATTCCCATCAGCCCCTGCCACCAGACCCCTGGACTAGCCCAAGGTCACCCAGCAGGAATGTAGGAGTGTGGAAACACATCTGGTTCACCAGATAAGCCGCCACCACTCAGGTGGGGGAGTGGGGAATCAAACCCAGTTCTTCAGATTAGAATCCACCTGCTCTTAACCACTACACCACACCTGCTCTCTAGGGATGAGACAGTATGGTGTAGTGGTTAAGGTGTCAGACTAGAATCTGGGAAACCCCAGTTCGAATCCGCAGTCCATCATGGAATCTTGCTGAGTGATCTTGGGCCAGCTGCACGCTCTTAATCTTGGCCCTGGCTAGTATTTGGATGGGAGACCTCCCAGGAACACCAGGCTGACGGGGAGCCAGGCAATGGCAAACCACCTCTGAACATCTCTTGCTTTGAAAACCCGGGTCCCCCATATGTTAGCTGTGACTTAATGGTACTTTTCACACCTGAGAGTTCATGGCTCTGATCAGTCAGATCTGACAAGCAAAGCAGGGTCAATCTTGGCAAAAATTTGGATGGGACCCGTCCAAGGTGTACCAGGGCCACGATGCAGAGGCAAGCAATGGCAAACCACCTCTGGATGACTCTAGCCATGAAAACCCGATGGGATCTCCATAACTCATCTGTGACTTGATGGCAATATACAAACAGACAGACAAACCCAGGGACGAGGGGGAAGGCATTAAAAGTACATAAAAGCGCTCCGTCTTTCATGTGTGAAATGTTGGGGGGGCGGGAGGAAATGAGAAGACCACAGATGCAGGCCAGACCCCCCACCCCACCCCTCCGCTCACAGCTCTTCTTCCGGCAGAAGGATTAGCCATCTGCAGGTTACCACGGTGACCACAGCAAGCAAGCCCCTTCCCTCCTTTCCCCATTAATCGCCACCCGCCAAGCTGATTAAGAATTAGCCAGGCAAAGCCTGCAGTCTGAAGGCCCGGCTCTGATAGGGTTTAGAAGACTGACGATTAGGGACATGCTTATCCGGCTGCAAACCAAAGAGCCTCTTCCAAAACGTCCTTCAACTCCCGTGGTAACAAAAACCTACCAGCAGCTGGACTGCCAGGCCGACTAGCCACGTCTTCCTCATCGGTTTCAGCTTCAGTATAAGCATGTGGGTCTCTTTTTCTATTCGGCTTCCCCGCAGGGCAGGAAGGGATCAAAACGCCCAGGACTGACAGGGGCTGTGAACTCTCTTCTGCCAGTGTCCTGACTGGCTACATTTCTTAACTACATGTTTATCCCACTTTTCCCCCAGTGAGGAAGAGGCCCATCGCCTCTATTTTATCCGCACAACCACCCCATGAGGTAGGTTAGGGTGAGCGTGTGGGTCCAGGGTCACCTGGCAAGGCTCCATGGCAGAGTAAGGATGGAGCGTTGCCAAACTCCAGGCCGTAGCTGGAGAGCTCCTGGGATTACAATTGATCTCATGGTGCAAAGATCAGTTCAAATGGAGAAAAGGCTGCTTTGGAGGGCAGACTCTATGACCGTGGTGGCTAACCTATGGCACTCCAGATGTTCATGGACTACAATTCCCATCAGCCCCTGCTAGCATGGCCAATTGGCCATGCTGGCAGGGGCTGATGGGAATTGTAGTCCGTGAACATCTGGAGTGCCATAGGTTCGCCACCACTGCTCTATGGCATTATATTCCATGAAGCCCCTCCCCTCTCCAAACCCTCCCCTCCTCCTCAGGCTCCGCCCCTAAAATCTCCAAGTATTTCCCAACCCGGAGCTGCCAACCCTACCCAGATCCTTGTCTGATACTCCAATCACTACACCAGAGGTGTCCAACTCTGGCGCTTCAGATGTTTATGGACAATGTGGGGAGATGTGTGGGGACATTGGCCATGTGGGGACATTGTGGGGACATTGGCCATGCCAGCAGGGGCTAATGGGAATTGTAGTCCATGAACATCTGAAGCGCCAGAGTTGGACACCCCTGCGCTACACCAAGTGAGTTCTTCAGCCCACGGCTTCGCTACATTCTCAGGGTCAAGTTTCTGCTTTCAATATCCCTGCCGTCTTCCATAGACGGCAAGGATAGACCAATTCCATAGACCAATTCCTGGGTTATGTGTTTGCTTTATTTTTTTTTAGCAAAGCAAACAATGACAACATTTTTTAAAAAATCATTATCTTTGTGCAATGTGTGTTCCCTAGGAGCTGTATTCAAGTTGGGGGAGCAGGGATTTACTATCCCAGTGATGGCGAACCTTTTTGAGACCGAGTGCCCAAACTACAACCCAAAACCCACTTATTTATTGCAAAGTGCCAACACGGCAATTTAACCTGAATACTGAGGTTTCAGTTAAGAAAAAATGGTTGGCTCTGAGGCATGTGTTACTCGGGAGTAAGCTTGGTGGTAGTTATTGGCTTTGCTTTGAAGCAACCATGCAATTCTTCGAACGGGTGAATTATTACCCTAGGAGGGTTTACTCAGAAGTAAGCCACATTGCCAGCACATTGTCAGCTTACTCCCAGGTTAAGGATCATGCTTTAGTTCTTTGCATGAAAATCAGTGTGGTTTAACAGCGCTTAACAGGGTTACCTACACTGCTTCCCCAAAACTAGATCTTAGGTTTAATGGTAATAATCGAGCCCAGCAGCCCAGGCCAGCCTAGATGTGTGTGTGTGTGTGGGGGGGCGATTTCCCACCACATGATGAACTCTGTGTGTGCCCACAGAGAGGGCTCTGAGTGCCACCTCTGGCACCCGTGCCATAGGTTCACCATCACTGTACTATCCCAAGGACCTTTCTTGGGTTTTCAGGGCTTTCTTCAAAGGATAGAGGAAATACCAGATGTCGCCACTTGAGGGCAAACTCTCAAGTAATGTTCCCCACATTGACAGAGATACTCCAAAACACTGACTTGATAACTTTACGACAGTCTTGTTTGGAGCCCTTGGCCCGGTGCACTCCACTAAAACTGCTTTCCAACAGGAGCCAGAAGGAAGTGAGTAGAAATGGAACCACATGATCCACCTCAAGTTAATTCTGGATAAAATGGTGGAAACCCTTCTGTTTTGCAGCCAAAGAGATTGGAATTCTTTTGAAATTTCCCCTCTTGATCAGCTCCCAGAACAGCATGCAGTGTGGTGTAGTGGTTAAGGACAGGTGGACTCTAATCTGGAAAAATGGGTTTGATTCTCCACTTCTGCACATGAAGCCTGCTAGGTAACCTTGGGCTAGTCTCAGAACTCTCAGTCCTAATTAACTCACAACCTAACTCACAACCTAGCCTCAGAACTCTCAGTCCTAACTAACTCACAACCTAACTCACAAGGTGTCTGTTGTGGGAAAAGGAAGAGAAAGGAGCTTGCAAGCTACCTTGAGTCTCCTTACAGGAGAGAAAGTGGGGTATAAATTATGGTGACCAGCCGTCCCGCTTTTGGCGGGACATTCCTGCCTTTAACGAACTTGTCCTGCGTCCCGTGGGTTTTCCCCAAGGTCCCATCTGGTCACCTTAGTATAAATCTAAACTTCTCTTCTCGCTATGGTCTAATCTCGCTCAAACTGACTTCTGGCCCCCAGCTTTTGCCCAGGTAGTCCCACAAACATGGTGTAGTGGTGATGAGCAGGTGGGTTCTTATCTGGAGAACCAGATTTGATTCCCCACTCCTCCACCTGAGTGGGGGAGGCTTATCTGATGAACCAGATGTGTTTCTGCACTCCAACGTTCCTGCTGGGTGACTTTGGGCTAGTCACAGTTCTCTCAGGACTCTCTCAGCCCCACCTGCCTCACAAGGTGTCTGTTGTGGGGAAAGGAAGGGAAATGAGCTTGTAGGCCACCTTGAGTCTTCCTACAGGAGAGAAAGGTGGGCTATAAATCCAAACTCTTCTTGCAGTAAGGACGTTCTTGGAATTTTTCTGAAGCACTTTTAGTTTGAACGTGAGAATCCCTGCCAATCCTTCACTTGTTGGGGCTGTTCTGCCAATTCTTTGCCCGGGGGGGGGGGGGAGTACTGACACACCACAAGCCCCCTCTCCTTTGAGGAGCACAGAAGAGTCGACAAGCCGACTTAATTTTTCCAGGGCACATTAGTCCTTGTACACAGTCTGGGAATCACTGCTGTTCTGCGGGTGCTTCCAGTTGAAATAAGCAATTTTTAAAAACCTACAAGCCTAAAGCTTACCCTGTTCTGTGGAGCTGGCATACCATTCCCACGAAACTGCATATTATTTAATCCCTGTAGCAAACGGGGCAGGCCCCAGAAGCAGCCACCCTTAATTAAGAACGAAGACAAAAGAGAAGAACAGTTCAAGTTGCCCTCCAGTTGAGCAGTCAGCCTGGAGGAGCCTATGAGATGAATTATGGCTTTCTCAAATGTGATTTTAATTCTTAGCCTCCTATGTATTTCACAGAGAGTCAGTGTGCTGCACTGGTTAGCAGCAGGGGACTTTGTTCCGGAGAGCCATGTTCGATTCCCTACTGCTCCACATAAAACCTGCTGCTCGAGCCAATCACAGCTCTCTAAACTCTTTCAGCCCACATGGAGGCAGGGGATGGCAAACTACCTCTGAATACCTCTTGCCTTGAAAACATTATGGAGTTACCATCAGTCAGCCGTGACAGTGTTTTCCACCAACTGGTATTTTACATTATTTAATCCCTGTGGCAAATGACATAAAAAGACCTGGATGAGCCAAGATAGCCTGATCTTGCCAGATCTCAGAAACTTAGCAGGGTTCGCCGTGGTTGATATTTGGATGGGAGACAACCAAGGAATACCAGGGTCACCATGCAGAGGAAAGCAATAGTAATCCACCTGTTAGTCTCTTGCCTTGCAAAACCTAACGGCTTGCCAAAAGTCAACTGCATCTTGACAGTACGTTACACATGTTACACGTCTATTATGTTACTTTTACATAGGAAATGGTTAATACCCAATGTCACCCCTTGGGGGCGCCTCACTAAAAATGCCCCCTTAAACTGGAGTGCTTTAAAAAATATTCAGTGACTTTACCACATTACAAAGCAACACACAATTTAGGGCCTTTCCCCACTTACCTTAAGCCCCACGCTACTCTCCTCAAGTAGCACGGAGTCCCTCGACACTCCCCACGACAGGGGCGGCGACAGCGCAGCCGCCCCAACGCTGCCGCTGTCGCGCCCCCTCAGCGCGTGGTATCCCTGGTGCTCTTGGGCGTTTCCCCACTCACCACCATCCCCCCTATGCCACATGCGTGCGGCATCCCTGGTGCGCGCCCGGGCATCCCCACGACCCCGCGCTCTGCGTGAGCTCATCAAAAGGCGCCGTTTACAAGAGCGCCAGAGATGCCGCGCACTGAGGGGGCGCGACAGCGGCAGCGTCGGGGCGGCTGCACTGTCGCCGCCCCTGTAATGGGGAGTGCCGGCAGACCCTGCACTACTTGAGGAGAGTAGCGCGGGGCTTAAGGTAAGTGGGGAAAGGCCCCTTGTAAACTGTGCCTTTTGATGACCCCGCGCAGAGCAGGGATCGTGGGGATGCCCAGGCGCGCGCTAGGGATGCCGTGTGCTGAGAGCAGCACGCAGCATAGGGGGGATCCTCGAGAGTGCGGAAACGCCCTTAGACTCCCATCCCACAAAATGGGGAGGGCAGTTTCCGCATGAACCGGTCTACAAGTGTGACTCACTTGAAATATAGGCCTGAAACAACATAACTGGAAGTATGTCCCATCTGGTACAACTGAACATTCGATCCCACATCTTCCCTTAAAGAAAACGGGTCGGTGTCTCTGCATGCTCTAAGATCTAAGAGACAGTGCAGTGGTTAAGAGCAGATGGATTCTAACCTGGAGAACCAGGTTTGATTCCCCCCACTCCTCCACCTGAGTGGCTGAGGCTTATCTGTTGTGTGTTCCCGCACTCCTACATTCCTGCTGGGTGACCTTGGGCTAGTCACAGTTCTCTCTGGACTCTCTCAGCCCCATCTACCTCAAAAGGTGCCTCTTGTGGGGAGGGGAAGGGAAAGGAGCTTTAAGCCACCTTGAGTCTCCTTACAGGAGACAAAGGTGAGGTATAAATCCAAATTATTATTCTTCCTCCTCCTCCTACTCAGAACAGTGACTCGTGTTCAAATGTGGGATGGAGGGCATTCGGTTACAGCATCCTTCCTGTTTTAATTCAGACACAACACAGCCCAGCTAGGGGTGGTGGAAATCTGAAAAGCACTGAAAGATCTTTAACTCTTATTTCGAAACTGAATGTTTCTGCCAGATTAACGTCTGGCAATCCAGAGTTACTTCAGTCTAACTGCAATGAAATGAATGGGTTTAGGATTGCAGCGTAAATGGCATAACGCAGGACTTTTCCCCATTATCACTGGACTAAGAATTACTCTATAGAGGCCACTGTTTGGTTAAACATCATAAAATTTTGGCTGCATATTCATTATCAAAGCTCCAACAACTCACTGACGCAACTCACCTTGAGAGAACTCCCTCACTCTAAATGGTGCACATCAGTTATGCACACAAGGGTAAGAATTGGGGAATTTTATGATGAGAGTGACTCTCTGAACAGGCTAACCCTTACTGAGACATTTGCCCTCATCAAAGAGCGGCTACTAGCAATGGATTATCAACAACTGCAGAGCTTGGCCAACAAATCCTGCTCGCCAATGAACGTGGCAATTCCATTTGTGCAGGGAAACCCAGCCTGCTATATTGCAGCGCTTACCAACCCTATATATAGGAGAGCCTACATGCTGGCTAGATTTAACATTATGCCATCCCCGCTCCATAGAGGAAGACTCAAGAAGGGTCCTACTCAAACGATAAGAGGCTTTGCCCCTGCAGTCCAGGGCAGTTGGATTCCATTGCGCACATTCTCCTCCACTGCCCACTTTACCAGAATCCAAGATCCAGCTTATTACAAATCATTGACTCTATGAAAACCCTGACAGAGCTTGATAAAGTAAATATGCTCTGAAGCTGCAATGACCTTGACTGTTGTCTCGCAGTGGCAAAGTTTCTGGCTGAGGTTTGCGAGCTGCACTTATGATCCAGTGTGAAGTTTTATCTAGTAATTTTAATTGTATTTATATTGTATGTTCTACTGTATGCCAATAAAGGCTTTAAAAAATAAATAAATAAATAAAAATAACTGGACTAAGAAATATGATCAGCATGCTCGTTCCAGCCAGTGGCAAAAATCTTTTTAATATTCCCCTGTGCAGGCAGCTGACCCCTGCAGGCAAACATGTTCTAATCTGAAAAGAAAAACTAGGTAGGGTGGCCTTCTTGCCTGACTCACGAGAGCATCATAAGTTTCATTTCAGAAATTGTGTTATCCAGATGGGAACTGTCGGCACCTGCGGATCGGGTTGCAAGGTAACAGAGCCCAGCGCCACGCCGTTTGCAGGAGCTGCTGCGGACACAGAGTTCTTCCTCGGCAGTGAATAATTCATGTTGTTTCTTAACTAAGGAGAGCAGGCGATCGCGGCAAAAGCCGGCATAAAGAGAACCACGTTAAAACAAGGAAGGCCTATCGGGGCTAATCCGTGGCTAATGAAAAACCTATTTAAAGCTAGGCGCTCTCGAAGAGTTACTGAAGCAAGCCTTCCGCATGAGTCACCGGACAGTAGAGCGCTTCGGGCTTGAAAAGAATCAGAATTCGGCGCTAACCTACATTTGCAGAAATTATGCCCAATGCAACCGTACACGCGTAGCAGTTAAGAGTGTGGACCAGGGCCCGGGAGACTTGCGTTCAAATCCTCCATCAGTCATAAAGGTTCCCAGCTTACCCTGAGACAGTCACAGCCTCACCTATTTTCACAGAGTTGCTGTGAGGATAAAATGGAGGGGGAGGAGAGAAGAATTATGAATGCTGTGCTGAAGGGATGCCATGTCGAAGAGGGAGCAAACTTGTTTTCTTTTTTCAGAGACTAGGATATGGAGTAATGGATTCAAGATGCAAGAAAAGAGATTCCACCTAAACATTAGGAAGAACTTTCTGACTGTCAGGGCTGTTGGACAGTGGAATTCGCTGCCTCGGAGAGTGGTGGAGTCTCCTTCTTTGGAGGTTTTTTTAGCAGAGGCTGGATGAACATATGTCGAGAGTGCTTTGATTGTGTGTTCCTGCATGGCAGGGGGTTGGACTTGATGGCCCTTATGGTCTCTTCTAACCCTATAATTCTATGAACCTCTTGAAGGAATGGTGGGTAAAAATATCTTCAATTGGGTACATATTTTGCTGAAATATTAACTTATTCACTGACATCGTCTTGTGCACTTTCTCTAGGGCCCCTTCTGCACATGCAGAATAATGCACTTTCAATCCACTTTGCAGCTATGCAGAATAGCAAAATCCACTTGCAAATAATTGTGGAAGTGGATTGAAAGTGCATTATTCTGCATATGCGGAAGGGGCCTAACTCTTGGCAGATATCATCACATGGCCACATCTGATTGGCTGAGTAGCTGTATGACATCAACCCCTTTGCTGCATGATCCCTGATTGGGTAGCTTCATTCATGCCACTAATCCAGCTAGGAAGAAGCAGCGTTGGGCATTGAGGGAAAAACAGTACTCAACAGGAATGGGAAAACACAGGAAAAATAGTCCACCCTTAAGTGTTCCCAGGGAAGTAATATATATGTCCACACCTCACAATTTGTGTGTAATAAGTTTAATTATATACCACTAATCACTAGCACAGACCACACTAATTGCCCAGGTTGGCTAGAGGCACATTTCAGCAACTCTCTGAGAGATTCTCGCACTACGTGCTTCAGAGTATCTCCCTCCATGTGCCAGAGCATCTGCTGTTCCGAATGACCACATGGCCTTAAGATACCTGCCTGCTAGGTCATAATCCACTTTGTTCACTTGTATTTACCTGTATGGATAATCTGCCATGAAGGCTTCTTGCCCTCCACAAATGTTTACTTGCAGCATGGGCATTTGAGACAGCAGCATGTAACACCGTAGCGGCTTCTACGTGGCAGTGATACTTCCTGTAGCGGTAATTTGCAGGGACAACAGAGCATCCATTCAGCAATTTCCTCTGTGCTGTCCTTGCTTCAACCCTTCCTTTACCAGTCACCACCCTTGTGTTACCACAATGTTTCTGGGGGGCTTTAAAAATAGCTGGATTGCTACAGTGCAATAACGTTTTAATGATCTATAGCAGTGATGGTGAACCTTTTCGAGACCGAGTGCCCAAATTGCAACCAAAAACCCACTTATTTATCGCAAAGTGCCAACACGGCAATTTCACCTGAATGCTGAGGTTTTAGTTTAGAATAAACGGTTGGCTCTGAGGTGTGTATTACTCAGGAGTAAGCTTGGTGGTAGTTGGTGGCTTTGCTTTGAACGGTGAATCACGACCCTAGGAGGGTTTACTCAGAAGCAAGCCCCATTGACAGCAACCGCGCTTACTCCCAGGTAAAGGATTATCTTTTGTTCTTCGCATGAAAATCAGTGTGGTTTAACAGCGCTTAACAGGGTTACCTACACTGCTTCCCCCAAAATAGGTCTTAGGTTTAATGCTAATAATCGAGCCCAGCAGCCCAGGCCAGCCTAGATGTGTGTGGGGGGGAGGGGCGACTCTGTTTGTGCGTGCCCACAGAGAGGGCTCCTAGTGCCACCTCTGGCACCTGTGCCATAGGTTCACCACCACTGATCTATAGCCTCAATCTACTAGTTCTTCTGAATGCCTGACTTTTGTTTCTGTTTTTTTAAGTTAGATGGTAGCCCTTTTCTTTGCAGAGCTATAAGGGGAAATGTGCAATTCTTCTCTCTCTGCAACAATTAGGCCTACAGACTAAAAAATTTTAAAAGAACATTGGGCATTCTGAGAAACTAATAGATAGTGACAATAGCCTGTTATAATATTATCATACTACAGTAATCTAGCAATTACCAGCTTTCATCTGGTGGCAGGGAAGAATGATGGCGACAAAGAATTAGATCAGGAAAACTGTATATCAATGTGATTAGGTTAAAAATGTGTATGAAGAAGAACAGTTTGGATTTATACCCCATCTTTCTGTCCTGTAAGGAGACTCAAGGTGACTTACAAACTCCTTTCCCTTCCTCTCCCTACAACAACCTGGTGAGGTAGGTGGGGCTGAGAGAGCTCAGAAGAACTGTGTCTAGCCCAAGGTTGGAGTGCACAGGCTAATCTGAATTCCCCAGATGGGCCTCCACAGCTCAAGCAGCACAGCGGAGAATCAAACCCAGTTCCTCCAGATTAGAGTACACCTGCTCTTAACCACTACGCCACTGGTAGAGGGAAAACAATGGGAACATTCCTCCCGATCCAGTTCTCTTCCTGCACAACTCTACAAGCTCCCTAGGACAAGAGAAAGTTACCTCTTTAGAACATGCTCAGTACTCATCAGTACATTTTGGATTTTTCTCCTCCTGGCCAATTACGAAGTCATTTTTTTACAAGAAGAAGAAGAAGAAGAAGAAGAAGAAGAAGAAGAAGAAGAAGAAGAAGAAGAAGAAGAAGAAGAAGAAGAAGAAGAAGAAGAGTTTGGATTTATATCCCCCCTTTCTCTCCTGCAGGAGACTCAAAGGGGCTTACAATCTCCTTGCCCTTCCCCCCTCACAACAAACACCCTGTGAGGTAGGTGGGGCTGAGAGAGCTCCGAGAAGCTGTGACTAGCCCAAGGTCACCCAGCTGGTGTGTGTGGGAGTGTACAGGCTAATCTGAATTCCCCAGATAAGCCTCCACAGCTCAGGCGGCAGAGCTGGGAAACAAACCCGGTTCCTCCAGATTAGATACACGAGCTCTTAACCTCCTACGCCACTGCTGCTCCCAAGGACCCCCCTAGCAGCCCTGATCTTGTCTTTGGGTGGGCCCCGTTTTCCTGTTTTCAAGCCACCCTCTGAGGTCCACCCGAAAAAGACTCTTGCCATTCTGAAACCTGTCTCGATGAGGAAACTAAGCCAGATGGGTCAAAAGGTCCTCAGCAATTTGCACAAAGGCAGCCATAGCCTCGTGCAGTGACATAAAAGAGTTCTGGGCTTCTGATTTGTTCAGCAACATGCAGAACTTATGCAGGCCTCAACTTGCCGGGAACACAGGAGAGGATTAAAGTGTAGGCGACTGTGGAAGGCAATGAGAAACCACCCCATAAACGTGGCCTGCTTAGTAAACGTCACAATGTGACATCACCAGATGTGTCAGGAATGACCCGGCGCTTGCACAGGGGACTCCCTTCACCTTTGCCAACAACCCGCACCTCGGTCCTCGTTTTGCCCAACAGATTGCAAAACGTCTCCCTTGCGAAGGAGTTCAACCACAAGCTGGTGGTTAATTATACGCCGCCTCCCTTCTTCCCAGGGTATTTATAGGTCAATCTTGCACCCTCATCATGGAAAATGAGATTAAAAGCTCTTTAATCTGCAAAGTAGAACTCCCCAGCCTCCAGCCGGCCTGTTTTCATGATCGGTGGCAATTCTGCATCAGCTGCTCGGCCAAACGGGAGTCCCTAAACGAACAGCTAGCTGCACAGTTGGCACCTAACAATGGCCTCCCGATACAGATCCAGATGGCCAGCTCCGAAGGAATACCAGCCCATCTGGAGAAGAGCAGGCTAAGTGATTTGCCCCCACTCAGCGATGGTTTAACCCGCAGCTGGGTTCGCGAGTAGAGGGCAAAACAGCACGTCTCAAGGGCGAGGCTTACTGCATGTCTCAAGAGGTAGTTCTAAAGGGGTAGCTACCCTGTTTCCCCTAATATAAGACATCCCCGAAAAATAAGAGATAGTAGAGGTTTTGCTGAAGTGCGAAATATAAGGCATCCCCCGAAAGTAAGACACAGCAAAGTTTTTGTTTGGAAGCATGCCCGACGAACAGAACACAGAAAAATAAGACATCCCCTGAAAATAAGACATAGCACATCTTTGGGAGCAAAAATTAATATAAGACACTGTCTTATATTCGGAGAAACACGGTATGCTAGTGTTTCACAGTGGAGGAGGAGGAGTTTTGGATTTATTTTCCCACCTCTCTCCTGCAAGGAGACTCAAGGTGGCTTACAAACTCCGTTCCCTTCCTCTCCCCACATCTTGGGAGGCAGGTGGGGCTGAGAGAGTTCCGAACGAACTGTGACTAGCCCAAGGTCACCCTGCAGGCTTCATGTGCAGGAGCGTGGAAACAAATCCAGTTCACCAGATAAGAGTCCTCCGGTCTTCTGGAGGAGTGAAGAATGAAACCCGGTTCTCTAGATTAGAGGCCACCACGCTTAACCACTACACCGTGCTGAAGGGGTGTTCAGAAGGATGCCGGCTTAGTAAACGTCACAATGTGGCCTGCTTAGTAAACTAATGTCACCAATACACTTCTTCCCTTTCCACCACAGAGATCTCCACAGCAATCACCCATGAAGAAGAAGAGGAGTTTGGATTTATACCTTGCCGTTCTCTCTTGTAAGGAGACTCGAGGTGGCGTACAAACTCCTTTCCCTTCCTCTCCCCACAACACACACCTTGTGAGGTAGGTGGGGTTGAGAGAGTACTGAGAGGACTGTGACTAGCCTAAGGTCACCCAGCAGGCTTCATGTGGAGGAGGGAAACAAATCCAGTTCACCAGATAAGAGTCCACTGCTCATATGGAGGAGTGGGAAATGAAACCTGGTTCTCCAGATTAGAATCCACTCGCTTTTAACCACTACGCCAAGCTGAAAATACACAGGAGTTTGGGGGCACCTTAGAGACTATCGAAGTTTTATTCCTGCATCAGCTTTCATGGACTACTGTGCAACTTCCTCCATGGGCCCCTTTCGCACATGCAGAATAATGCGCTTTCAGTCCACTTTCACAATTGTTTGCAAGTGGATTTTGTTATTCCTCACTGTAAAACCCAGCTGCAATATGCATTGAAAGTGGATTGAAAGTGCATTATTCTGCATGTGCGGAAGGGGCCCAAGTGAGTTCTCATCTACAAAAGCTTCTGCTAGGAGAAAGTTTGGTTAGGCTTTTTAAGGTGTCACTGGACATCTCCTCCTTTCTTGGGAGTGTAGCGCATTCTAAGACTGTACAGCCACACTGAAGTTGTTCGTCTCCTTTGATTCTTAAAGGGGCATCACCTTGGCCGTATTGACCTTGTATGGAACAAGAAAATGTACTTTGAGGGCTCGGGAAATCTAAAATGCTCAAGGCCGAGCATCAGGAAAGGGTTCAAATGCCTCCTTGCTGACACTTGACTGCTCCCGAACAGTTTGGGGCAATGCTTGGCAATGGACCGCCCACATCTTGGCCTGATTCATTTTCATGATCAGCTCAACTATAACTGCAACACCGCCAAAATATCACTGCTGTAATTCCAAGTGAGTAAATAAAAAGCCAAGTTGAACGTGCAAAATAAATGCAATTAGACCAACACTTATTTTTATTAATTCAATTTAGTATGCCACCCCCCCCCCCTCCACTTTTGGCCTCGGGTTAGCTCACCCCCTTTCCAATACAACAATACAAATATAAACAATAAAAACATTCCTATATAATCAATTACTAATACAATAAATGACTAATACAAGATGGCAGTAGCAGCATACACCTTGCTTGAGGGGTTCGTGGGGGGCTTGATGGAACCAGGGGGGGACCAGATGGTATCGTAGCTGCCGCAAACATACACCTGGTGGAACAGCTCTGTCTTACAGGCCCAATGGCATTGCATAAGACCCTGAAGGACCTGGTCACATTGAACAGAGTATTCCACCAGACTGCAGCCAGAGGTGTATCTAGGGAAAATGTAGCCTGGTACAAAATCTGAGCCCCCACCCCACCCCCGTATGGGCAGCCGCCCTCCCCCACCATGACCAAACAAAGTTTTTTGCACCAGGTCATCTCAAAGTCACCATCACATTATAAAACATGCCCCATCTCCAGGCTGACCAGACGTCCCGCTTTTGATGGGACAGTCCCGGCGCCAAACAATACGAGTTTCGGAAGGGTTATTTCAATTGTCTCGATGTAGAGGCTGCTCGCACTGCCTTCTGGTGTCCAAGGCAGTGCGGCAGCCTCCCAAAAATCGGGACGATTGAAAATGAACTCCATCGGATGCGCGGCACAAAATTGTCCAAGGTGGCCCAGGAGCTGAAGGCTTTCTGAAGTCCATTGGCTTCATTCGCTGCATCAAAGATATGATAAGATTTCAGCTTAAGCTTTGTTACCTGCTCACAGGCTGGAAACGGTAACGCAAGCCCAGAAGGCAGTGTGCGCGCCCTGTAGCCAAGGCCAAGACATGAGCATCGTGGCTCGCCACTCTCCCCCCTGTCTTAGCCTTGCCTCAAAGGTGACCATCTGGTCAAATTACCCACCTCATACCTACAATTTGAAACATAATGGTCCATGCCACGGGCGGTAAGCACTTTTGTAGGATACATTTTCTGCCCACCCCCCCCATTACGACTAAATGGCCGCCGTGAGTCTGGGACATTTGACCCCATATGTTCCCCTGGGCGGCATGCCCCTGACTGCAGCCAAGGCCTAAAAAGTTAAGCGAACTTCCCTCGGGCCAGGGACCACCTATCCTACCCCTTTACTTGACTACTTCATTTACCTTTCATTGCCTTTTCCACTGAGACTCCAGGCAGATCACGCAATTAAAAGCAATGCAAATCCAAAGGGTACGATACAACTAAAAACCACGCAAACAAGGTCGATGGGATATAACCAAACATAGCACTCAAACCAGAGTGCCAGGTCGAGAAAGCCACGCTCCCAGCAGTCTGGAATGTTCAACGAACCAGATCACAAATGACTTACAACTGCACAGCCCTTATCCTACACATCACAAAATCAGAAAAGATGGATGCGGTCCCCCTCAAAGCAGGCCCTGTGAGATACCCCAAAGAAAAGGTGTTAGCCAAGTTTCAGGGGTGTGGCTAGAGTTTTCTATCTAGAATAATCAGGCGGCGCGGAGCCTGACCCCAAGCAAGAATGGCACTTTCCATCCAGAGAAGAATTTGCCAGCTAGCATTCCAGTAATCAACAGCCGCAAGACACCAGACTTTTAACACACCTTAGGGGCTTCAGGGCATCTCCTGTGGTAATCCTGCTCGTCGGGTAGCCTTGATCAAGCCAGCCTCACACAAATTTACAGCTTGGAGACAGCCCCATCACACAGAGGTTGTCAAGAGGACACACACACTGAAAACTGACTCCCAGAGCGGGGACTCAGGCAGAGACCCAACAAGCCTCCTCCTCCAAGGGCAGAAGAAGCGCATACATCTCTGTTTCTTAAAGCTGCTGGAATGATCCGACAACTTTTCATTCAGAGATGCAACAGACTTACCCGCCCTTGGCAGAGGCTCAGTGGAAATGTGTACTGGAGAAGGGCATAACACCAAGACGGAGGGCGTGGCTTGTGGGCAGAGCATCTGCTTTGCATGATGAGGCTGCAGGTTCAATCCCTGGCATTACCAGTTGACAGGCAGCAGATGATATGAAACCCTAGACAGCAGCTGCCAGTCAGAGTAAACAGTGCTGTCCTTGATAGACAAATGGTCTGAGTCAATATAAAGGCACCTTCATGTGTCTCAAGGGCTAGGTTCAGCAGGTGAAGCTAGGAAAAAATTAAGCATCAGACACCCAAATGAGCATCAGGGGCCCTGGCCAAAAATTTCACCACTTCTCTTCTCTCTGTATACCAATGACTGCATCTCAAACGATCCATCTGTTAAAATACTGAAATTTGCAGGATGATACAACAGTGATTGGTCTCATCTGAGACAACGCATGAAACCGCATACAGACGGGAGGTGGTTGAACAACTGAAATTCGTGGTGCCATCAATTGAACAATCTAGAAGTGAACACACTTAAAACCGTAGAAATGGTGGTAGATTTCAGGAGAAACCCTCCCATCCCACCTCCTCCTCACAATACTCAGGATTTCAACACAGTATCATGTAGAGACCTTCAAATTTCTAGTCTCCATCATATCTCATGACCTAAAAATGGTCACCTAATATCAAAAATGTCATCAAAAAAGCAATAACAAAGAATGTTCTTTCTACGCCTAACTCAGGGAAGCCTGCAAACTGCCCAAGGAGCTGCTGATACAGTTCTACAGAGAATTCATTAGAGTCTGTCATCTGCACCTCTATAACTGTGTGGTTTGGTTCTAAACCCAACAAGATCGACACAGACTTCAGAGAATACCAGAACTGCAGTAAACCCAGTTTCTGCTAACCCGCCTTCCATTGGAGGGGACCCAGGCACCGTAATCGGCCGTGCTGGCTGTGAAAATATTTACTGACCCCTCGCATCCTGGACATAAACTGTTCTTAACTCTTACCCTTCTAAACGTTGCTACAGAGCACTGTACACCAAGACAACTAGACATAAGAACAGTTTTTTTCCCGAATGCCATCACTCTGTTAAACAAATAATTCCCTCGACAATGTTGGAACCATTTATTATATAATTTATTATATAATTACTGCACTCACTTTTTTTCATCATTCCTATTACCCATCTCCTCCCACTTAAGGACTGTATGACTATAGCCTGTTAGACATTTTTTATTTTCATTTTATTTTATTTTATTTTATGATTTTAAGCATTTTATGTTTTCATTACTACTGGATTGTTTCCCTTGATTGCTTACTAGACCTATATGACACCATTAAGTGCTGTACCCATGACAAGTGTTGCACCTTATGACTCTTGACAAATGTATTTTTCTTTTATGTACACTGAGAGCATATGCACCGGAGACAAATTCCTTGTGTGTCCAATCACACTTGGCCAATAAAGATTCTATTCTATTCTATTCTATTCTATTCTATTCTATGAGAGCTATAAGCATTTTGGAGCTATGGGGGGTGGTGATGGATGGTTTTTGGAAATGTTGGGGGGAACACAAATATACCTGAAACTTCCTGTGCTATATTATTATGCCAATTGAGTTTTTAAAATGCAGAGTGGTTAAGAGCAGGTGAATTCTAATCTGGAGAACCAGGTTTGATTCCCCACTCCTCCACCTGAGTGGCAGAGGCTTATCTGGCGAACCAGATGTGTTTCCGCACTCCTACATTCCTGCTGGGTGACCTTGGGCTAGTCACAGTTCTCCAAGAACTCTCTCAGCAATCACAAGGTGTCTGTTATGGGGACAGGAAGGGAAAGAAGCTTGAAAGCCACCTTGAGTCTCCTTACAGGAGAGAAAGGTGGGACATAAATCCAAACTACTACTACTCTTCTTCTTCTAAGTCACCTTTCAAAAGGTCAGTCTACGCCACTGGTTGTGAGGATAAAACAGAGGAGAGGAGACAGCTGTAAGCTGTTCTGGGGTCCCAACTGTGGAGGAAGGTGAGAATAAAGGTAACAAATACATAAAGCTGATAACTCCGGAGGCAAATAAAAGAAAGCTTGGTTTGGCAGGTACGAAAGAGAGAAGGAAGCAAGCAAAGAGGAGAGTATAAGAGGAGAGAACCAGCGTGGCGTAGTGGTTAAGAGCAGGTGCACTCTAATCTGGAGAACAGGGTTTGATTCCCTGCTCTGCCACTGGAGCTGTGGAGGCTTATCTGGGGAACCAGATTAGCCTGTGCACTCCAACACACGCCAGCTTGGGCTAGTCACACTTCTTCGGAGCTCTCTCAGCTCCACCCACCTCACAGGGTGTTTGTTGTGAGGGGGGAAGTGAAAGGGGATTGTAAGCCACTTTGAGTCTTCTTACAGGAGAGAAAGTGGGGATATAAATCCAAACTCTTCTTCTTCTATAAGAGGACAGTCAGGAGGAAAGAGGAAATAGTGTGGGAAGGGAATGCATCATGCAGGGGGAAATGAAATCACCCTGACAAGTTCCCACAGATTCCCTGCTTGCAAATATTGATTCCTTGCATACAGGTCGGGGATAATGGCCCAAGCTCCTTACAAGCAGGTTCCAAAACATTCAGAGTGGAACCCTAGAGATGCTGCAACATTTAGGAAAGGAGGAGGACAGCATGCAGGTGCACTCTTCAAAATATGACCCCCCCAGCCCCCCCCCCCCCCCCGGTCACCAAGAGACATAATCCAAATCACACTGAAGTCACGCTTTGCAGGGCGCACATTCCCCTTCCTCCTGCGCTTCCTGACCACGAAAAGGTGCCCATTCCACACATCTGAACCCCCCCACCCCCACGCTTCCTTGCAGACAAGCTTAATCCATTTGCATAACCTCCGGCTGAAACAAAGGCCCCTGTGTTATCGCCCCTTTGCAAAAGCGCGGCGCGCAAATCCCCAACAGCACCCTGTGTAACGGCAAGCTATATTTCCATCAAATTTTAAAACGCGCTTTGTTAGCCGAGCGTTTAGAGGAGGCACTTGACTTCCCGCCACGATAAAGCTGTCACACTGGGTGAAAGGCTGGGCCTTTTGACAAAACGAGGACAAATCATGACAGCGGCCGCGCCAGTCGGCTTCCTGCCTGGCCATCTATCGGACCAGGGTTTTGTTGTCTGGCCAAGGAAGGAAGGGACTGCACCGTGCAAACACCTGTGGAGGATAAGGATCACATGGGCTAAGGCACTGCATGAGCTTGTCATAAAGGTAGCCCAGGAAGAAGAAAGTTCCGCAAGGCTGAACCAGTTGCTGCAAGCGGAGTTCCTTTAGCGCAAAATATTTCATTTATCGATTTCGATTTGTGTGCCGCCCTCCCCACAAGGACTCAGAGCGGCTTACAATAGTGAACGACACATAAATCGGATCAAATAAACCATAAAACACTTAGAACAATTAAAACAGTTTAAAACAGTTATAGTAGTTTAAAAAGAACAAAAACCCAATCTAATCGAGTTAAAACAATATAAAATAGTTATACCATCGTCGTTCAAATCCAATCCACTCTGGTTTAAATACTTTTAAATTAAAATCAATCCAAAGCTCCATTTCAAATCAAAGCATAAGGTTGGCGACAGATGCCATTTAAAGCAATGGGGATTCAGGATTGGGACCAGCACAAGTGCAATTGAGTGCAATTCAGTTTAATTGCTGTTTTTGGGCCTCCGAAAGCCTGTTTTTGGGCCTCCAAAAGCCTGTTTTTGGGCCTCTGAAAGCCTGGCGGAACAACTCCGCCTCACAGGCCCTCTGATATCCATGATGAATAGCTCAGTTTGTACACAAACCAAACAAAGGGTCATAAGGCACCTTTGTATTGTAGTGTTTAATAGCTATTAAAGTCAAGCTATTAAAACTGGGCTTGAAGGCGGGGAGTTCCTTTATAGCAAAGTAGACCATCGGGCCATGAAGTTCAACGCCATTTCCCAAATTGGACAAGGACTCCCTAGAACAGGGGCCAGCCACCTTTCAGATTTAAAGAGCCAAACGGCATCAAAATTCAAAGCAAGAGGTCAACAAAGGGCAAGTATAAGGAAGTCAGTTTCCACAAATGAAATAAACAACACCGCTGCACCAATGACATACCAGTTAACACTCTATTAAGATTCTGCAGCTCAAACACTGGCCGCTGCGAGTCCTCTGTTAGGAAGTGGCTCACACGAGGTCCCACAATAAGCCATCAAAATATACAGGAGCACCCCAAACAATGGTGCTACTGCATTGTCACAAATCTGTGTATGGATTACTTGCAGCTGTTCCCCTCCGTCCACATGGTGCAGGGGTTAAGAGTGGTAGACTCTAATCTGAAGAACTAGGTTTGATTCCCCACTCCTCCACAGGAGTGGTAGACTCTAATCTGGCGGGCTAAATTTGTTTCCCCGCTCCTCTACAGGAAGCCTGCTGGGTGACCTTGAGCTAGTGACAGTTCTCTCAGTACTCTCTCAGCCTCACCTACCTCACAAGGTGTCTGTTATGGGGAGGGGAAGGGAAGGAGCTGTAACCGCTTTGAGAGTCCTTGTAGTAGAGAAAAGTGGGGGTATAAATTCAACTCGTCTTCTCTTCTTCCCTTTCTGTACAGCATCTCTAAGACTCCTTCCGCACATGCAGAATAATGCATTTTCAATCCACTTTCACAATTGTTTGCAAGTGGATTTTGCTATTCCACATGATTGCAAAGTGCATTGAAAGTGGATTGAAAGTGCATTATTTTGCATTTGCAGAAGGGCTCTAAGGAGCACTGTAGTCTCACCCGAATCTTTGCTTGCCATTCCCTTCACGTTCTGGTTTTTCCAGCATCCCTCCTATCCCATGAATAGACCTTAAAGATTTCATGCTTGTTCTTTCTTTTAAAGACACACTTGGTTCCCTGCTGAGAAAAATTGGCAGCAGATTCCTCCTCTAGAGTCTCAGACACCGAAAGGCCTTCCTCGACATCAGCTACCTGAGAACCTAACAGCAGAGATGTCAGGAGTGAAAAGCATGCAAAGCTGATGCAAAGCTGATAACTTAACCCTGAGCCACTGTCCTGCACCTTAAACTGCATCAGAATTGAGGAAGGGGAGGTGGCTGAAGGGTAAGCTTTTCCAACCTGAACAATGCAGGCAGCGATATCTAATATTTTCTCTGCAGGGTGATACTAATTTAACACGCAGTGTGATCTGAAACAGAGCTTGGGATGTGTTGTCATGTCACTTCCGACTCACGGTAACCCTATGAATCAGCGCCCTCCAAAACGTTCTGCCGTTAACAGCCCCTGCAATGCCCCTTAGAGCTACGCCCTCTAAATCCGCTGAAGCCAATGTGTTTAAAAGGATGTGATTCCAGTCAGAATTGCATTGATGTGTTATTAAGATCACATTGCCACAGGCAGTACACATGAAGCAACCTTATACTGTATCCTATCATCAATCAATCAAAGTGAGTCTTTTCTATTCAGAATAACAGTAGTTTTTCCAGGGATTCAGGTGGAGGTCTTTCACATCGTCTACCACCTGGTCCTTTCAACTGGCAGTGCTGGGAATTGAACCTGGAGCCTTCGGCATGCCAAACAGATGCTCCAGCACTAAACCACAGCCCTTCCCTTCTAGCAGAATGAGTTGTTATTTTCAAGACTCCAGTCTGTTTGCTATCCCTGAGCGCAATCCCAAATCTAAGGGGGCCGCCACAGATGTGTATGGGTCAGAAGGAATCGATTTCAGGAACCTCAGAGACACCAGCTGCAGATAACCCAGAGGAAGAGAATGGACTCAAAGGCGAGCAGTTCACCTGTCCAGTAAGTTTTATAGAGAAAGATGGACCCATCTCTCAGAAAGCAAAGACACAAAAAAAAGAGAAAGGATCCAGGCAAGGATGCAACAGTGGGTCTCTGGTGTGAAAATTTGGGACCTCCCTTGCATCTATCTGGAACACTTCCTTTTTCTCACCGTGCAAAGAAGAAGAGACCAATTCATTTTCAACACCACCTGCACACTCTGCAGCCAAACATCAAAATGTCTTACTATCCATTTCAAACACGCACTGACATATCAAAAGGGGTTTTGGCAGGGCAGATGCAGGCATTTCAGGCACACGGACACCCTGAACGTCCATCACTTTGTGGCCAAGCAGCCAAGTCAGTGGCCATAACCACAGGGCAATCTCTCCCAGTCAGCTTGCCAATGGCCACCTTGGGCCAAACTTCCTTTCCCTCCCTTACCTGGGGCAGTGTCCGATGAGGAGTCGCAAGGAAGGGAAGTCTCCTTTGGCTGCAGCGTAGTGGACAGGCAACGCGCCCGTGTCTGTGGCTGCCAGTGGGTCGCTGCCCCCAAAGCGTAGGAGCCAGTCAATCACTTCGTGGTGGCCAAAGCGAGCCGCCAGGTGCAAGACCATGGCCCCAGAATTGTCCGTGTCCTGTGGGTGGCAAAATAGATGGTCAGACTTTACCAAGCAGCGTGAGTCTTTTTGGAACGCTGTAAAATCAGTGGGAAAGAAAACTTCCCAATATGTCATCAGCATGGAAACAATGCTTACTTCAAAATGCCTGCAAGCGTCCCTTCATGAAGGGCCCTCTTTCTAGTCCAGTGTTTAATGGTTGTTTTTATGGTTCTTTCTGCATTTTAGCATTGGATTTAAATAGTTTTAATGATGGCTTTTTGTTGGCGTTCATTATTCTATTATTTAAATTTCCATTTGTCATCCACCTTGGTTGTCCTTCTGAAGGCAAAAAGGCAGGATATAAATATGGCCAAACAAGCAAATAAAAATGAAAATGCCACGCAGGTGACTGGAAGGGCTGGTTCTTCCATTTTGGTCTGACAGCAATTCCGACTGGCAACATCTTATGCCCTTTTGTAGAAAACAGCCTAGAACCGTGGTGACGAACCTTTGGCACTCCAGATGTTATGGGCTACAATTCCCATCAGCCCCTTCCAATTGGCCATGCTGGAAGGGGCTGATGGGAATTGTAGTCCATAACATCTGGAGTGCCAAAGGTTCGCCACCACTGGCCTAGAACCATGACCACTTCAAGCACTGGGGCCAACAGAAACCACCAAACCCACATCCATGTATTCTCAGCACCTTATAACATAGCTATGTTTATTTTAGATTTCTGCCCTGCTTTTCTCCCCAAAGCTGTTTATAACGTCATGCTCCTCTCCTCTGTTTTACCCTAATTACATCAACCCTGCAAGGCCGGTCAGGCTGAGAGTGCTACTGGTCCAAAGTCACCTAGCAAGCTCCCATGGGAGAGTAGGGATTTAAAGCTGGGTCTCCCGTATCCCTAGCACAACACTGTAACCACTATGCCACAAAGAAAGATGGCTTTTAATCACAGTGAGCTACTTTGGAAGGACACTGAAAATCAGAATACTAAACATCTGTTTTGATGGCATATGTAGAACTGGGGTACCTGAAAGAAAAGTCTCTCCCAGCAGTGGCGTAGGAGGTTAAGAGCTCGTGTATCTAATCTGGAGGAACCGGGTTTGATTCCCAGCTCTGCCGCCTGAGCTGTGGAGGCTTATCTGGGGAATTCAGATTAGCCCGTACACTCCCACACACGCCATCTGGGTGACCTTGGGCTAGTCACAGCTTCTCGGAGCTCTCTCAGCCCCACCCACCTCACAGGGTGTTTGTTGTGAGGGGGGAAGGGCAAGGAGATTGTAAGCCCCTTTGAGTCTCCTGCAGGAGAGAAAGGGGGGATATAAATCCAAACTCTTCTTCTATGTGTTGTCAAATGCTTTCACGGCTGTTGTGGGTTTTCCGGGCTGTGAGGATGCAGTTTTTGGTAGGGTTTTTTTTGGTAGAGTCTGGTAGTTTTTGCTCCTCAGGTTTCTTCAGAGGCCTGTCATGGCAAGATGCCAACCACAGATGTAGGCAAAACACGAGGAGCAGAAACTATCAGCCCATGACCACACAGCCCAGAAAACCCACCTGGGTCCTGGCACTTACCTAGCCCTGCTTCCCCCCCCCCCCTCCATTTGAAAGTTTGATGATAGTCGTTCAATGAACTATAAATGCTCTTGTATTAAAGTATCATGTTCAATAATGCACAAAATAATCGTTTTGACAGAGGCCGCGTGGAAAAACGAATGATAATTCTCATATTCATTCAAGACTATATTCTAACATGGAAGCAAACAGTTTTTTCAGCCTCTGCACCTCAACTGACCATACTAACATCTTTATCTGAGATGGTGTATAGTGTTGACAGAAACTGATGCCAAGACATTGGTGGGAAGAAATCACAGGCGCCCAAAACCTGAAGAGAACATATAAAGTGGCTTTATGCAGAGTGAGACCTCCTAGACAACTGCCTAGGCCAGAAGTTCCCAAAACTGGGTACCACAGAGACTGGCTCCCAGCACTGCAAGCTTGTGTAGTTATTTGCATCTGTGTCTTACAACAAATCATTCCAACCAGAAAACACCAAACTTGCAGACTGGAGGAAAAACACCAAAATCAACCATCCGAAAAAGCACCTCCAACCTCAACATCAGAAAGCTAAAATTACCCACTCAAATAAAATGTCAGGAAATTTCAGCTGGAAAAACTAGTCCGGCTCCTTTCTTGAGCCCAAAGGCCCTCTTTGAAACAGCTGTTTTCAACACTAGGAAAGGAGCTGTGCAAATCTTCCTGGGAACTCTACTTCCTAGCCAAGGGGCTGCTACCAAAAAGGGCCCCCTCTCTTACTGCCACCTTCTACCCTCCCCCCCAAAAGAGAGGGGGACCTCTAAAAATGACCTCCATGTTCTGATTCAACAGTGTAGTCAAGTCTTAAGGAACTTTGATCCCAAACCACAATGGCAAACCATCTCTGAAGTTCTCTTGCCTTGAAAACCCCACCAGAGGTCCCCATAAGTCAGATTTGACTTGATGGCAAAAAAATACAACAACCGTGCAGGCCAGTGGTTTGGGAGACCAAAACCATAAGCCTATTATCGTGATATGATCTACTTATGCAATTTTATAAACATCGATATCCTGCCCCATAAATGGGATCAGCTTACTATGAATTCCTTGAAAACAGAACAAAACAAATGCAACAGAAAACTGCATTTGAAACTCTGGTAAATAAAACCGGCCAGCGTCACTTCCTAAACATCTGAAGAGGAAGGGTTCTCTCATTGCCACCAGCAGCCCTGACCTGTCAACAGGTTTCTGGTGGAGGAAGTTTGGGCAGAAGGATAGCCCAAGGGATCTGACTGGGACTTAGGCCCCTTCTGCACATGCAAAATAATGCACTTTCAATCCACTTTCGGTGCACGTGGCAGCTGTGCGGAATAGCAAAACCCACTTGCAAACAATTGTGAAAGTGGATTGAAAGTGCATTTACTCTGCATGTGCGGAAGGGGCCTTAGGGTCGCAGGAGAGAGATGGTTCTTCACATATGTGATTCCCAGGTCATGAAGAGTTTTAAGACAAGCCTCATCTTGAACTTGGGCTTGTGAACAAACAGGAAATCATTGTAACTGATTTGAGACAGGTGAAATACATCCATGCTAGGCCAACTTTAATAGAAAATTGGCCGCTGAGTTTGGCATTCATCTGAGTTTTCCGAGTGTCTTCAAGCGCACTCCCACATAAAATATATTACAGTACTCCAACCATAAAGTTACAAAAGCGTGCAGGTCAGCTGAATCTATCACAGGAGTGGCTTGATGAACCAGATGTACCTGGGAAAAGCCACCTGTGGCTCACAGAACAGGGTCTTCAAAAGCACCTCAAAAATTTTTACCTGATCTGCAAATGATAGCCTCGCTCCCTCCATAATAAGCAAATCCTTATCCTTGTGAGCATCGTCTGTCCCAAACAGCGTTATGACTCATGGGATTGTGTGTTCAGGACAAAATCAAATACTGGGAGGGCGTGGGGATCTTGTAAATTTGAATCAGGTCCCCAAAAAATGATGCTTGGGCCCTGACAGCAGCTCCCCCTAAGAACTTTTATGGGGCCCCAAATAAAGATCCCCCCCCCCGCCCCGCCGGGGTGACCAGATCCAACCCAATCATTGAAATAATGCAAGTCACCTAACTTGCCCGGTTACATGGGTCCTATGCTATGATGGGGAACAGCAGGATAAAAGCCAAATAAATGCATTACCAGGGCCCTTGCTCCTTCTCAGTGGTCCTGCTCCCCACTCCAACCAAGGGAACCAACCAAGGGAACCAATTGGCCATGCTGGCAGGGGCTGATGGGAATTGTAGTTCATGAACATCTGGAGTGCCATAGGTTCGCCACCACTGGGTGCATCTATACTTGAAAGGGCTGGGGGGCTGGGATTGACTGCAGCTGAGGTTCACAAGGCCAGGGCAGTGTTTTATAGTGGTTAGAGTGCTGAACTAGAATCTGGGAAACCCAGTTGAAATCCACATTGTGCCACAGACCTTTGCTGGGTGGCCTAGGACCAGTTGCACACACTCACCCAGGCCCCTTCCGCACATGCAGAATAACGCACTTTCAATCCACTTTCAATGCACTTTGCAGCTGTGCAGAATAGCAAAACCCACTTGCAAACAATTGTGAAAGTGGGCTGAAAGGGCATTATTCTGCATGTGCGGAAGGGGCCCTAGCCTAGCTCGCAGGGTTGTTGTGAGGGTAAAATGGAGGACAGACGAATGAATGTAAGTCGCTTTGGATCCTTGCTGAAGAAAAAGTCAAGGTATTACTGGAATAAATTTAAATAAACTTAAAACAAAGACTCAGCCCCAGAACCTCTTTCCAACATACAGCCACAAAGCAGGCCCTGTTGTGAGAAAGATGAGCCAGCCTCTACGTTCACGTGTGCTCCCAAAGCTACTGAGTAGCCCAGGGAAGACCTGCTTCGGGGCATTAAAATGTTATGCAGGAAGGACATTTGTAAGCACGTGCCTTGCGCCGAGACATTCCATGGAGAGCCCGGATTGGTTGCAGGCTCCTGCCAAGGGTGCACTGGGAGTCAAATCCCAATTTGCTGCCCTCTTGTGCATGGGTTCGGTTTCTCAAATGAGACGGGAGCAAGAGACAGGCTCCCCGATCTTTCACAAAATGGGCTACCAAGTCTCCCCAATATGTCAGACAATGTGCAGTTCAGAACTGAAGGATGCCTCTAGGTCCAGCCTGCACACCCATCCCATACGCTGAAAACACCTCGTGTTTCCTTGAAGCCCCACGGATTTACCCTGGCAGATACTTTCTTTGCCTGGTGCATCTGATGACAGAGATCCAGTCCATGGAAATGTAGGCATTCAACTGCAAGAGGACACATGATTGTTGTTTGTTGTTGCAGCAAGTGGCTGAAATGGCTACCCCTGTGGAACCTGCTAACTGAATGTGGCGCTTCCCGCCACCCCTCCCAAAAGAAGACACTGAAAAAATCAGCACCCATGGTAAGGGACAAGTCGCGCTCTGATGCTGATCCCAGCCACAGCCCCTTATCCAAGCCTACAGCGCAACAAAAATCCCCATTCACGTGGCACGTTCAGCAGGAAAAAAATGGGCACTCTGTGCATGCCTCTAGGAACTCCGCTTATTATGATCAACCACCGTCCCCCTGGTTTTGCTTTTTTCAGCGTCTGACAGCCAGCAAAGTGCTGGACAGCTTCAGTCTCATAGCCGAAAAGGCACCCCGTTTAACTGCGCTTGCTGGAGAGAAAAGGACTAAAGGGGGAAAGAACTCCACTCGCGCTCAGAGGCGCTCTCCCCTTCCCGTCGCGCCCCTTCCAAGCAAGCCTTCCCCCATCACCCCTGCGTATTATCGGAAGTGATCTCCATTTGGCCCCTTCCGCACATCCAGAGTACTGTACTTTCAATCCACTTTCAATCCACTTTGAAACTGGATTTTCCTGGGCAAACTCCACTGGCAAACAATGGTGAAGGTGGATTGACCGTGAGTCCTTCTGCGTGCGCGGAGGGGGCCTCTGACTTTCCGACGGTCGGCTGGACGAGTCCGACGGGCGTTGGAGAGCTCCGCGCCCCGGGCGCTTTGGAGCGCTTGAGCTTTGCGCTCCCAGGAGCGCGCCAGGCTCAGCCCGGCCGGCCGGTGGCGCCTACCTGAACTCGGCAGCCTCCCTGGGTGAGCAGCCACTGCAGACACGCCAGGTTGCCCGTGGCCGCGGCGTCGTGGCCCGGCGTGGCCCCGTTGCGAGCGCGGCCGTTGCCGTCCAGCCCGGCTTCCTCCACCAAGTAGCGCAGGCAGTTGAGCTTGCCGGCGCGGGCGGCGTGGTGAGCGGGCGAGGCGCCCAGCGGGTCCCGCAGCGAGGCCGGCTCCAGCAGCCCGTCGCCCTGCAGCGCCTTGAGCGTGTCCACGTCCCCCTGGCGGGCGGCCAAAAGAGCCCGCTCCAGGGTCAGGGCCATGGCCGCCGCCGCCTCGGCCTCCCCCTCCGACGGCAGCCTTCACCGCAGGGGGCGCGCCATGCCCGCCTGGCTCCCGGCGATCCCTTCTGCACTTCAGCCGCTGAGTCCGTGGGAAGAAGGCGGGCGGTCCCGGCAGCACCTTCTGGCTCCTCCAAGGCTTGGCACCAAGAAGTCCCTCCGGGCCGGTCCCTCTCCGCGTCTCCCAAGCCCGCCCTGCTCTGCCGGCTCCAGCTTCTCCAGCCTTCTGCCTCCTTCGGTCCCCGACTGGCAACAGCCGCCGAGGCACCCTTTTGCCCCGCCCCCAGCTTGCCAGCTCCGCCCCCTCCTCCCCTGACCTGATGCTGCAGGGAGGAAGGGATGAAATACGCCCGCCGTCGGGTTTCCAGCTCGCAGGTTGGAGGCACAGGCAGAATAATGCACTTTCAATCCACTTTGTAACTGTGCGGAACAGCAACATCCGCTTGCAAACAATTGTGAAAGTGGATTGAAAGTGCATGATTCTGCATGTGTGGAAGGGGCCGGAGTCCCAACCCAGCTCTGTTGTCTTCAGTGCCACGAGAGTTTATTTCCGATGTCATAAGAACATAAGAAAGAGCCTGCTGGATCACACCAGAGTCCATCTAGTCCAGCACTCTGATACTTGCAGTGGCCCACCAGATGCCTTTGGGAGCTCTCATGCAGGATGTGAAAGCAATGGCCTTCTGCTGCTGCTGCTCCTGAGCACCTGGTCTGCTAAGGCATTTGCAACCTCAGATCAAGGAGGATCAAGATTGGTAGCCAAAGATCGACATCTCCTCCATAAATCTGTCCAAGCCCCTTTTAAAGCTATCCAGGTTACTGGCCTTCACCACCTCCTGTGGCAGCATATTCCAAACACTAATCTAGTATTTTTCCTTTTATTTTTTCATTTTATTAGACATACTTCTTCCCCCCAGCATTTTCAGTGTATGCCCCCTGGTTTTAGTATTGTGAGAAAGAAAGAAAAATTTCTCTCTGTCAACATTTTCTACCCCATGCATAATTTTATAGACTTCAATCATATCCCCACTCAGACGTCTCCTCTCCAAACTAAAGAGTCCCAAACGCTGCAGCCTCTCCTCATAAGGAAGGTGCTCCAGCTACTAGCCTTCTTCTCCGAACTGTAGGGGATATTGACAACACTGAGAAACTGATTTGTCTATTGTCCAATGGAGATCCATACATTTCCAACCGAGTAACACTTTTTGCTCATGCCACAAGAAGAATTAGGCTACATATGGTGCAATGTTGACATGTTTTATTATTTGACTAATTAATATTATATTGTTTTGTTTTGTTTGGTCCTGTCCTTTTAACAGAGATTTACAGTGCAGTCCTAAGGAGAGTTGCTCCACTCTAAGCCTATTTATTTCAGTGGGCTTGGACTGGGGTAACTCTGCACTGGATTGGCGTGCTATTTACCAGGTGATGCTATTCATCTCCAGGCCCAAAAAGTTTCCACTGTGCATTTACACGCAGTAAGCCCCTCTTAAAAGGACAGTACACTTTCC
Organism: Sphaerodactylus townsendi; assembly: GCF_021028975.2. Lineage (NCBI taxonomy): Eukaryota > Metazoa > Chordata > Lepidosauria > Squamata > Sphaerodactylidae > Sphaerodactylus > Sphaerodactylus townsendi. The sequence goes on from NC_059440.1 coordinate 20,764,135, forward strand.
ACCAGGCCAGCTGGTGATCCTAAAAGTATCTGTCTCGTTTTACCACAGACTCTGAAAAAAATTAGCCTGTGGGATTTGTCATGTGAAACTTCTAAACTGTTCTCTGTGATCACCCTGCCTTCGTCCTGATGCTTCAAGAAGGTGGCTAAGCTTAAACATAGGTGCGCATCATTCCGAGGCCATTCCCAGCATGCTCATTGGCTGGGTTGGTGCTGGGGGTCTTCATGCGCCGGACTTCATAGCACACCGTGAAAGCGGCAGCCAGGGCTGCAAGGTTGCCTGCTACAGCCATCCACAAGGAGTAGCCATATTCAAAGCTCGGAAATCCAGGGATGCGCAGAGACACCTAGGAGATAAGCAGAAGAGAGTCAGTCAAACAAGGAGAAAACTCATAGAGCTACAAACTTTCAGGAGTTGGGGGGGAGCAAACAATAGAAGAAGAAGAAGAAGAAGAAGAAGAAGAAGAAGAAGAAGAAGAAGAAGAAGAAGAAGAAGAAGAAGAAGAAGAAGAAGAAGAAGAAGAAGAAGAAGAAGGAGGAGGAGGAGGAGGAGGAGGAGGAGGAGGAGGAGGAGGAGGAGAAGGAGGAGGAGGAGGAGAAGGAGAAGGAGAAGGAGAAGGAGAAGGAGAAGGAGAAGGAGAAGGAGAAGGAGAAGGAGGAGAAGGAGAAGGAGAAGGAGAAGGAGAAGGAGGAGAAGGAGGAGAAGGAGGAGAAGAAGGAGAAGAAGGAGAAGGAAAAGGAAAAGGAAAAGGAAAAGGAAAAGGAAAAGGAAGAGGAAGAGGAAGAGGAAGAAGAGGAGGAGTAGGAGGAGGAGTTTGGATTTATGCCCCCCTTTCTCTCCTGTAAAGAGACTCAAGGTGGCTTACAAGCTCCTTTCCGTTCCTCTCCCCACAACAGACACCTTGTGAAGTAGGTGGGACTGAGAGAGTTCTGAGAGAACTGTGACTAGCCCAAGGTCACCCAGCAGGAATGTAGAAGTGCGGAAACACATCTGGTTCACCAAATAAGCATGAGCCACTCAAGTGGAGGAGTGGGGAATCAAACCCAGTTCTTCAGATTAGAATCCACCTGCTCTTAACCACTGCACCACATAGGAGAACCCTCAAGCAAAGATGGGCAACCCAAAGTGGCTCAGTCTGTATTGGAACCACACATTGCAGGGAAAGAGGGAGCCACGCCAAAGAGATTAGCTTTACAGATAACTCCCCCCCCCACACACACACACACTCCAATTTATTTTTCTGCACAGGAATTCTTGCCATTAATATGTTGCAGGAAAGGAATCTCAAAGCTCAGATACCTCCTGTTCCTCCCTTTATCCTTGCAGTCTTTACATTATATGAAAACTGCAGGGTTGTGAAGCCTCAGTTTGCCTCGGAGGCAGTGCAAATAAGGGAGAAATGGTTTTAACCCCTCAGCTTCCACTTAGTTTCACTTCTTGAAACTGTGCTCCCTGCTTTGATATTAGCACTTTACAGGAGAAGAGATGTGTCCTTCAAGCACACATTGTTTTCTGCTTGAATACTAACGGAACAGAGAGCCAGATTTCATATTGTGAAACTAAGTAGAAGTTGAAGGGTTAAATCCTTCCTTCCATTCTCCCATACATGGCCTGAGGCAAACTGAGGCTGCAGGAACATGCAGTCTGCATTGTATAGCCAAAATCTGTGATATCTTCTGTCTGAACACTCAAATAGACAACTGGTGTGGTCGCAACATTTTTCCTAGACTAAAATTCACAGGTAGCCTAAGAGTTCCTCCTGAGGTGAAAAATCTGAAGGGTGTGAAAGAATATTTGTTGCATTCGTGAAATTACTGGGACAGGGGAAGGAGGAGAGATACCAACATCAGTGAGTGATACATAATAGACCATGGAGTGTATATTGGTTTTCCCATCCAACCATCCTCTCTGGTCATACAGGGCATGCAGGCTTTTTTGTGCTTCGGAAACCTGCAAAACTGGTTTAATGGGAGCAAGGACAAAAGATAAAGCTTGCCATATAGCCTGGGCAACAATGATACTAGGGCACCGCCTTCTCCTCGCTGCAAAAAGTGATTGTATCTCACTCAGCAGTGCAGGGTGTGAAGACAGAAAAAATGAAGGAAGGCCAGGTGGCAGGCGGGCACCTCTTGACTCTCCCATTCCCAGGGGTAGTAGAGGCACGGCATACCGGCCTGATCCAATTTCAGCTGGCTCCTGTCTTCCACCCCAGTAAAACTGTAATCAAGGTATAGGGCTGCCTTTGAAGATCATTCAAGAAGAAGAAGAGTTTGGATTTATACCCCACCTTTCTGTCCTGTAAGGAGACTCAAGGTGGATTCCAAGCTCCTTTCCCTTCCTCTCCCCACAACAGACACCCTGTGAGGGAGGTTGGGCTGAGAGACTTCAAGAGAACTGTGACTAGCCCCAGGTCACCCAGCAGGAATGTAGGAGTGCAAAAACACATCTGGTTCACCAGATAAGCCTCTGGTGGAAGAGTGGGGAATCAATCCCGGTTCTCCAGATTAGAATCCACCTGCTGTTAACCACTACACCATGCTGGCTCTAAAGGTACGGCTAGTTCGAAATCTGTTAGCTAGGCTGCTAACACATGTGACCTACAAGGATCCCCGTATTCCCAGTTTTAAAAGCTCTGCACCTACTGGTCGTTCACTTTGGGGCATAATTCTCAGTGCTGCTTCCTGTGACTCATGGTTGGTAGACATCAGAGACGAGGCCTTTTTTGTCATGGCCCCCAAAGTTTTCAATGCCCTCCCCCACAGAGGTTTTCCGAGCACCAATCTTTTTGAGGAGAGTCAAACATGTTTTTTATGCTTCCATTGGGAACCCCAAGTGGCTTGCATATCATTCTCCCATTTTCATCCTCCCAACAACCGGGTGAGGTAGATTTGGCTGAGGGTGTGTGACTGGCCCGGGGTCAACCCCATGGCAGTGTCCACGGCAGAGTGGGGACTTGGATCTCTGACATCCTAGTCCACGGCACTACGCAGACTCTCTTCCTGAGAAACCGCTGACTGCCGTTTGGTCCTCCGCTCCGAAGTCTTTGCCTGCTTCCCCAACTTGTTTTTGTGAAGTGCAAAATGGTTAAGACACAAAAGGGGCTGAAAGAATGACCCAGAGTTGTAAGCGGAGAAAATACCTCATACTGGTGCTGGAAGAACACGTATACACAGTATCGGATGACTCCAATGCTTGACATAAAGCCTAAAACAGAAGAAAGGGTGCTGTGAATTCCTACAGGTGGTGAACAAACCCCTCCCCCTCCCCTGACTCTCCCTCTGTGAAGTTTAGCTGAGGCTGAGATGCTAGAGAGAGACAAGAAACAAAGACATTCCCCAATGAAAGGTCCTTGTGAGTACAAAGCCCCAAGCCCACAGAGGAGGCTGCCTAAAGTATGTCTGTATGATGGACTGCTCTAGTCTGAACATCCTCCGTTCAGACTCCACTAGCTTTTTTCATCTGGTGTGACTGCATTCCAAGCCTGCGATGCAGCAGAAGTGTTCATCAGCACTGGAAGCTGCCTGTTGCCTCTCTGAAGTAGTCTCTGTTCTGGGATTATTTCCTTTCCATCAGAAAGCTAGCTACACAGTGTGCAGGCTCTGTTGAGGGAGGCCTTTTGGTCATTGTCAGTGGTTCATTTGGAATGTTGTCAGTAAAACTTCTTGCATATTGGTAATCAAGCACGGCAGATGCACAACAAATATATTAATAGCTGATTCCTTCTCGGGGTTGCAGGGAATTAAGGGGAGGGCCCAGCAAAGCTCTCCGAGCGCTTTGCAATCGAATGCAATTAAAGTACCATCTATTGCCATGGGAAAGCAAGCCTTAAGGGCCAGTCGTGTTTTAAAAATGCCAAACCTGCAAAAAAGTAGAACCCCACAGATAAACAGAGGCAGCGGTATTTGGCTGTCAGATCCCAGCAGCAGCTGAAGTACCGGCATCCCAAGAGGAGGCAGAGAAAGGCCCCGATTCCGGCTACTGCCGACGTGATGAGGGAGGCTCTCGTGAGGATAATGGCAGCTGAGAAAATACAGAAAGGCCAAAGCCTGGTGAATCACCAAAGGGCAGATAAGAAAGATCAGCAAAGAGCTCCCAGACCTGCCTGGCATGAGCAGATCTGAGAAGAACTGTTTGACCCAGTATCCTGTCTCTGACAATGGCACGGACATGTTAGGGGAGCAGCAGTTATAGGCTAAATGTTTCCTTGTTTGAGTCAACACTGACATACACACTGTGAAAGAAGAAGAAGAAGAAGAAGAAGAAGAGAAGAGTTTGGATTTATATCCCCCCTTTCTCTCCTGCAGGAGACTCAAAGGGGCTACAATTTCCTTGCCCTTCCCCCCTCACAACAAACACCCTGTGAGAGCTCCGAGAAGCTGTGACTAGCCCAAGGTCACCCAGCTGGCGTGTGTGGGAGTGTACAGGCTAATCTGAATTCCCCAGATAAGCCTCCACAGCTCAGGCGGCAGAGCGGAGAATCCAACCCGGTTCCTCCAGATTAGATACACGAGCTCTTAACCTCCTACGCCACTGCTGGTGAATCGATATGTACAGGTTGGTATTCCCTGACGCTACTTAAAATGTGAACTCCTAAATGAGTGGAGACTGCTATTTGCAATAATTATAAGACCTCCATTTGGTTGGGCACTTCTTTACAACCCTTCCTACCGGTCTTTTGCACTACTGTAATATATGGTGCGTAATTTTGTGTGTATATATATAAATTCTGACCTCTGAAGAAGACCTTTGGATTAAAACACGTCAGGTCAGTCTTGGCAACAGCTATCAGATCAATCTTTGTAACAGTTTTTATGTGCTGTTATTGTATATTTTTGGCATTATTGGAGATTCAATTCCTGGGTTTATGTTTTCACTGAAGTTCCACAATGTACATGGTTGTAAATGATTTTGTAATTCTTGCAAGTACAGTGCAGTAACAATATTTGTAATATACTCTCAGCTTCTTTCAACCCTTTGGTTCCTGGCTTATTTTATAGGTTGGGGTTGCATTTCCCTTTGTATGTGCATCTTATTCTCTTACTAGCCATTTCCAGCACGCCAACCCTCCCAATAGTCAATATTAAAACTGATTTACTACCACAGCTCCAAGGCCACCTTCAGTCTAGCATCTTCCAATCTGATCCCACTGGGTGCATGCAAGTGACGCATGAAGGCATCTAAAGCTTAAACTGCTCTGAACATGGAGGTTCCATTACTCACTGGAGGGGCTATGGATAGATCTATTCACCGTAAAGTTTTTGAAATCAATGGCTGCATTGCCACATCCTGTGCCAAATAATCTCATAATTATACACTGTATAAGGAAGTGCTTGGTTTTCTTTGTCCTGAACTGACTGCAAGGAACTTTTCCTCGAATACGCCAACCTTCTGGGAGTGAATTAATTCTCCTCCTGCAGCTTTCCACATCATAGCAGCAGATGACCATATCATACAGCTGCGTCACCATTTTTGATTAATAGTTACGGACACACTGCAGACTTGGTCAGTCTAAACCTCAGAGCATCTTTTGGAACAAGTTAAGTCTATTCCACTTGGGGTAGTTTTCTACCCTAAAGCAAATTTTCCATGTTATCTAGGGAGTAACCATGTTTGCAGGTGACATGAAGGCCAATTATGTTCACTGGTTATTTGTTTTCTTAATAAACTCATAGGGTGTATCAGTACCCCATGGGATAAAACAAAATCCCAGTGTCAAATGTAGTTTATTTTCTACCCATCTAGTTTTTTGTTGCTTTTTTAGAGAAAGTAAAGTAAACTGTAAATATATTGTTGAAGGCTTTCGTGGCCGGAATCACTTGGGTGTTGCGTGGTTTCCGGGCTGTATGGCCGTGTTCTAGCAGCATTCTCTCCTGACATTTCGTGGCCATACAGCCCGGAAACCACACAGCACCCAAACCGTAAATAACTGGCTGTACTTTGGGGGGCACTGTTTACTCCTATATAAATGACAGATTTTCTAAGAGGAAAAGGTTCTCAGTTCTTTGTATTCGACCAAAAAATGTAGCAGCTGAATAGCTAATTTGTCCATATCACGTTTTCATTTTTTTAAAGGATTCTCTGGACTTTACAGCATGTTGTGATGGTGAGTTCCACAGGATGTGCACACGGTGGATTTGCAGTGACTGAGTCCTCTTATAGAAAACAGGATGGAAAAATAAACTAGGGAAAACAAGAAAACTTCTCGTGCAATGAACCTAACTATATGCAAAGAAGGAAGGGATTGATTTCCAGATCTACCGCCCCTTCCACACATGCAGAATAATGCATTTTCAATCCACTTTCATTGCACTTTGCAGCTGTATTTTACTGTGCGGAATAGCAAAATCCACAACTGTGAAAGTGGATTGAAAGTGCATTATTCTGCATGTGCGGAAGGGGCCTACAACAAACGAAGTTTTATTTTCTATGGCTGGGGTGGGGGCACATTACAAACTGAGAGGAGAAGGGACAGGAAGTTTTCACTTTAATGACCCACAATGGTTTTGTCAGAAGCAATAATGCTGCACCTGTTTTCACACAGACTTAGGGTCCTCCCCCTGGAATGATTTGGTACTGCATTGGAATGATTTGGTACTGCAACCATTGCAGAAGAGCGAATGCAAAGAGAAGAGGCGTTTCTGGAGTGATTCTGCAAGTTTACAACAAAAGCAGACTGCAGACAGCACAGATTGGCTAGTGCCAGTATCACCCCCCCCCCAAGACCCTCTTCAAAGATCCCTCAAGCCATTTTGGAACTGTTTCAATAGCAGAGATTCGCTCAGAATTCCCCTTCATCATAATTTCTCCCTGGGTTTTGGAGTTGTGAGTTAATGGGATGCATTTCCAAAGAGGAACCGGTGCCTTTGGGATTGTCTTTGTGGGTTTGCTTTTGTTTTCTAATTGTGCGTAAAGCGCACAGCATAGGCTTCAAAACACAGTTACACTCATGGACTTGAATAGATTTAAAAGGGTACAATTCTACTTAGGATCACAGAGTCAATTTATTTGAGTTTACCCTTATAATGTGCATGTCCACAATGATGAAATAGAGCCCCCCCCCACAAAAAAGTCATTATACAATTGTACTGACAATTGTATTTCACATCTTTTTTATCATACTCCAATTTAACCACAAATTTCAGAATTATTCTTTTTTGTTAAAATGGAAGTCAAGGGAGCTGGAATGCAGGACAAAGCAAACCTATGGAACAATATAGAAATGAAATGGGGGGGGGATTTACTCAACCATAATTTAAAATATTTCTACTTAAAATAAGGGGAAAGTTGAAGTCATAAATGAATATATAAGCAAGTTCCTGATGGTGGTGAATAATTCACCTAGAATAAGAAGATTTTACTTTTCTTCCTGAACCTCACTTCGCTAGTGCAGTCTATCTGGACTGAAACAAGATATTATTTATGAACCGGCCTATTCATGAGGTAGCCAGGCTGAAGGCTTTGCATTTGAGGGCACATGTTTTAAAAACAGCAAGTCTGTCTCCTGGCTGCAGAATTTACCAGGGTGTGGATTCAGGTAAGAACTGAAGACATCACAGGTCCAGATCTTGACAAATTTGTCCCAAACGCATTCTCCCCAAAGGCCTCGGCAACGCATGCTGAGCACCACTGAGCCTTTGCTGTTGATCTGAAAGAGAAAAGGGGAAACATTTGACCCACCCTCACCCACAATAGCCAGCCTGCCTAGAGAGCATCTATGCTGCACCCACGAAGCAGTCTGACACCTCTTTCATCGGTTCATCCTGGTAGTTAAGAGTGTGAGCGCTGAGCTGGGCTCCCTGACCAAATTCTCAGTTCAGCTCTGAACACTCTGACAGCTGAGATCACAAAATGGTTCAGCCTCAGTCTTTACTAGCTGTAAAATGGGAATATCATGCCAATTTACTTCATGCCTCATTCTGCAGAATAGTGTTTCAGATAAGGGACTATCAAGCTTCATAAATATGGATGAGAATCTCCTGCCCCAGC